>NW_027316167.1:24224511-24824511 GCF_026437365.1 Eucyclogobius newberryi | reverse complement strand
CATGCTTGATGTAAACCTGCTCCAGAGCGCTCTGGACCTCAGACTAGAGTGAAGGTTTATCCACCAAAAAGACAAAGAAGGATAACTGTGACTCAGCCAGAGCCCAGACTTCTTAAACCCAATTGAAAATCTCTGGAGAGATCTGACATTGTGAACCGAGGCTCACCATCCAACCTGATGGAACTTGAGGGGTCTGCAAAGAAGAAAGTTAAAATTGGGATGTATTGCTCTCATTCCAATATTTCAGAGCAACAGGGCAGACCCAAAACATGTGATTGTGGTTTGCCTCTTACACCACAGTTTCTCCAACAGTTAGAATCTCCTTGTGAATAATGGGCAGTTTGACATGGTCTTTAAATTCCCTCCAAACATACGATCTCGTGGTTCTCCACTGAGATGTACAAATATTTCACCATTCTTTGTCCGTCAGAATAAAATTACCCTCTCATTAGGCCCGAGCGCCACAAGCTGGCGAGAGGCCTATTAATCTCGTAAGGCCGTGCGAAGCACGGCTGCGAAAGTGCGCGAAGCGCTCGCCCACTTCCAAACACTCACTAACGCACTCCTCCACTCATGCACGCCCCGTGCATACTAATTAGTTGTAGGAAAATGGAACATTACCGTTGTAAACGGGCGAAGCCCGTGCAAAAGTTCGCACTAAACGAGCACTTTACATTCCCATATAAAGCACTCATTTGCGCTAAGTAGCTCACGAATACGTTCCCCATCTCTTGCATGTTCCGTGCATATAAGCATGTAAGGCAAAAATTGAACATTATTACTGTATAGAGGGCCAAAAACACAAAGTGGGCGGAGCCCACTCAAAATTATCGAAAGTACCTGTCAGTGACCAGGGACCCACACCATGAGGTAGGAAAGCGCGAGCGCTTTCCGAAAATGTATAGTTTATGATATTTGAAAAATGGGAAACATTGTTTTCGCATCGGAATATTATTAGGCCCGAGCCCCAGCAGGGCGGAGGGCCTATTGCTCCCGCAACGCTGCCGAAGGCAGCATTGCAACTGTCTGACCAAACATGCGGGCGCAGCCCGCATGTTTGGTACCCCGTCGCCCCTGGCAAGTACAGTGAACTAGCCCATGCCGAAGGCATGGATCATGCATACTTACTCCTGCTATGACAGAAATAGTCAACAATGAGTGAATGGGCGTAGCCCATTCACTCATTGTTGACAACAGCAGCGCGAAGCGCTGCATTCCTCCAAAAACCCTCCTGGCATCGTCCCGTACGCGAGAATCCATGCCGCAGGCATGGGCCATGCTTGTATCTGCTCAAATCAATGGAAGTCTATGGGGAGTGGGCGGGGCATCCCGACGGAATAGGGAGTGACGAGCGCGTAAGCGCTCGTAATGATGATTCCACCCCATGACGGCATCGGGAAGGCTTAGAGCTTTCAAACGATGTATAATTTGTTGTTATAGTGGAAACGGCTATATTGTTTTTGCTAAAAATATTATTATTATTATTAGGCCCGAGCCCCAGCAGGGCGGAGGGCCTATTGCTCCCGCAACGCTGCCGAAGGCAGCGTTGCAACTGTCTTACCAAACATGCGGGCGCAGCCCGCATGTTTGGTGCCCCGTCGCCCCTGGCAAGTACAGTGAACTAGCCCATGCCGAAGGCATGGATCATGCATACTTACTCCTGCTATGACAGAAATAGTCAACAATTAGTGAATGGGCGTAGCCCATTCACTAATTGTTGACAACAGCAGCGCGAAGCGCTGCATTCCTCCAAAAACCCTTCTGGCATCGTCCCGTACGCGAGAATCCATGCCGCAGGCATGGGCCATGCTTGTATCTGCTCAAATCAATGGAAGTCTATGGGGAGTGGGCGGGGCATCTCGACGGAATAGGGACTGACGAGCGCGTAAGCGCTCGTAATGATGATTCCACCCCATGGCGGCATCGGGAAGGCTTAGAGCTTTCAAACGATGTATAATTTGTTGTTATAGTGAAAACGGCTATATTGTTTTTGCTAAAAATATTATTATTATTATTATTATTATTATTATTTTTCTTGTTCTTCTTCAGCGCTTTGATCTCTAATTTGACCCCCTGAACATGCTCAAAAACTCACCAAACTTTGCCCAAAATTCAGAATCGGCGAAAAATTTTATTTTTTCTGGGCCATTTTTTTTTCCGTTAAAAAATGGCGCGACAGCGCCACCGACAAAAGTCAAAATACATTGCGCCTATGGGAGACGCCCCGAGGTCAACTTTGGCGTAAAGCTACGAAATTCGGGACACGCATTCCTCTCGTGAGGATAAACAAAAAAAATCATTGTGGCCACGCCCCCAAACTTACCCTATGGCCGCCATCTTCCTTTGAAAATGAAAACAAGCTGAGTTAGCCATTTTGTTTACGTCAAACTTTGACGAACTCCTCCTAGGGCGTTTTGCCCACCGACTTCAAAATCGGCGTACGTCCTCTGGACAAGTGGGGCATCTAAAGTTATTCAATTTTTTGAGATACCTTTTACGGTCTGTGTGCGGCGCAGCCGCAAAGTTGGACAACTTATTTTGGAATATTGCAGGTCTAAAAATTGCTCCCATTTGATCAAAACCAGTCCGATTAGGACCAAATTTGAATCAGTTGTTAAACTTTCTAGTTTGGACCAGTTTAGGCTGACAAAATTGAAATGGCAGTGATAGCGCCCCCTACAGAGTGACCTTTAAATTAACATTGAAGGTCAAAAATTAGTTTTACCAAAATTGTCTAAACTTTACCCAAAATTCTATTTTGCCGTCCCGATCACAAAAGCCAATCACAAAAATGCCTAAATTTTTACGCCGTAGTCGTAGCGATGACAGAAACCTCCCATGTTATCCCTATGGGAAAACCACAAAATCTCTCAAATTACCACATTTTTATGTTTTACACTTTAACAAAGTCCTCCAAGTGCGTTTTGCCCACCAACCTCAAAATCGGTGTACGTCCTCTAGACAAGTGGTGTATCTAAAGTTATCCAAATTTTAAGGATAACTTTTACGGTCTTTGTGCGACGGAGCCGCAAACGTTTCCCAGAATTCTGACTATTTGGCCTTCAGAGTGGCCTATAAACAATAGAGTTTTTCCAAATGACATGATATTTTGAACAAAATTCTAATTTGCCATCCTGATCATAAAAGTATGAGAGCCAAAGTCATATTTTGTACGGCGTAACCGTAGCGATGACAGAAACATCCCATGTTATCCTTATGGGAAAATCGTAGAATCGCTCAAATCACCACATTTTTACGCTTCACACTTTAACAAACTCCTCCTAGGGCGATTGTCCGATCAAGTTCATATTTGGAGAATATCATCTACACAAGCGGGGCATCAAAACTTACCCATATTTTGATTCTAAGTGCTACGGTCTCTGTGTGGCGGACCCGCAAATATATGTCAGAAATGGGAAAACAGCGAAATCTCTAAAATCACCACATTTTTACGCTTCACACTTTAACGAACTCCTCCTAGGCCGATTGCCCGATCAAGCTCATATTTGGGGAAAATCATCTAAACAAACGGGGCATCAAAAGTTATCCATATTTTGATTTTAAGTGGTACGGTCTCTGTGCCGTGGAGCTGCAAATATACTGTCACAAATGGGAAAAACGCCAAATCCTTGAAATGTTCACATTTACGCTTCACACTTTAACAAACTCCTCCGTGGGCAATAGCTCGATCAAGCTTTACTTTGGGAAAAATCATCTACACAAGCGGCATCAAAAGTTATCCATATTTTTATTCCAAGTGCTACGGTCTCTGTGCGGCGGCGCAGCAAATTTGACTGACACTTGTGTTCATTTGCACTGGATTGGCCATGTCCAATGTGTCCCCGTCTGTCAAGTTCTTTTTTTATTCAACATACAATAAGGGCGCCATCTTTATCAAGTCGAAAGCGCAGAGTCGGAAGGCCGGCGGCCCGCGAGGGCCGTTGGATGCCGCTTGCGGCTTTAATTCTTTCTTTCTTTCTTCTTCTTCTCGGGACCAACCCCCCTATTTTTCACCCAGTGAACATTGACGAAAAGTCACAAAAATTTGCACGCCTCTAAAAATCGTGCCTCTCTACATTCTGGCTATTTCCCTTTTCTAAAATTAAAAAAATTGGCGCGTCAGCGCCCCCAAATGTACCAAAAATGCATTGAGAGATGGGAAATGACCCAAAAAAAATCTGATCGTAGAATCATGAAATTTGGCGCAGAGGTAGATGGTGACAAGAGAAGTAAAAAATATTATTACGGCAACGCCGTCCGCCCAACCAAATGTCGGCCATATTGCTTCAAAAATGGCTGAACATGACTTCGGAGTTTTTCCAAACGTCGTACTTTTACGAACTCCTCCCAGGGCGTTGGCCCTAAAAAGCTGAAATTTGGTGAAAATGCTACTGAGGAGTGGGACATCAAAAGTTATCCAAATTACATTGATACCTCTCACGGTCTCTGTGCGGCGAAGCCGCAAACTGTAGCTAGAATTTCAGAAATCTCCCATATTTAAAATTTCTGCCGTTTGCGCAGATAAAGTCCGAATTGCGTCAAATTAGAATCAGTTGTTAAACTCTTTGCCCTAAACCTACTTGAAGTGAAATAAATTCATTTGGCGCCACAGCGCCCCCTACAGATTTTATATGGAGGTTAAATGTTTAGTTTTGCGAAATTATATGAAATTTGACACACAACTCAATTTTAGCATCCCCATCAAAAAAGTCAATGACTCATGTCATAATTGTTATGGCGTTGCCGTAACGATGACCGAAACCTTTCATGTTATTCCAATGGGGAAATCGCCAGAACATGTTTACACTTTAGACTTTCACAAACTCCTCCCAGGGCGTCAGCCCTATTAACCTGAAATTTGGTGAGACTCATCTTCAAGACCATCAAAAGTTATCCACATTTTCATTCAAAGAGTCACGGTGTCTGTGCGGCAAAGCCGCACATTTTGCCAAGAATTCAAAATAAAATTGCTTTTTGATGGTAAAACAAAGGGGAGAAGATGTGACAGCGTCACAGATTCAGCAGTAGGCGTAATAAAAGGACAATTGGGGCGCGTTAGCGCCCCCTCCTCTTGCGGCGTGGCGGCGGTGTGGCGGCGGCGTGGCGGCGGCGTGGCGAGGGCCGATCATTGCCGCTTGCGGCTATATTTCCCATTTATTTTCTATGTAATTGCGGTTGTCCAAATTGTTAATACATTTGTATAATTTAGATATTATTCCCCTTTATAAGCTGTAATCAATATCAGGGGGCTAGTGTGGTCTTTGTCTAAGTTAATTTCCTGGTTTTAACATCTTATCTGTAAAAACCTATAGAAGTCCTTATCTTTTACAATCTGGTGTAAAACCTTTCTTCCTTTTGTAATCCAGACTTTAAATCTCAAATATGTGCTGTTAGGTGCAAAACCTCGGTTATAAAACAACCATCTTAAGATTTTAACCTCTTTGTTTAGTTTAAATGTTTGATTAGTTATTTTCCGGTCGCAAGCACAGTTTTCAGACGAGGAACTCTTGAGAGTGTTTCATTCCACTCATCAAACAGCCAGTTAGAGATGTCTAAGAACCTTCTTTCAAGTTGTCATTATGGGGTATTATTTGTAGAATAGTGCAAATAATTAATTTAATACATTTTGGAATAAGGCTGTAAAATAACAAAATGTGGAAAAAGTGATGCACTGTAAATGTCCCAGACAATATTACAAATATCCATTGCTACTCTTGAAGACTATCATTATTGGAGTTGTATCCCTTGCACAACATAGTAATGATACTTTATTGACTTTTTCCACACATGGCCTCTTATACAAGATTGCATGATGAAATCATAAATACAATATAGCCGACATGACATATTTTTTATAACTGCTGATGATTTTGCCGTAAAGGCCCCATACTAGCTTAATCAGTGCCTGCTCTTTAGCGCCCATGTAATAACGCAATTTGACACAAGATGATATGGAAGATATGGAAGATAAGGAAATCAAATAAAAAGCACACTATCCAAAGAAAAGGAAAATCTATGGTACAGTGTTTCCTCTTGTCTTGTTTTTATTGGCTGATGATGTCCCTATGCCCTTCTCCTGGACCCTCTGCCTCTCTCTGAGGACACCTCTAAATTGACGGTGAATTGATGGAGGAGCTATGTCCCCACAGCTCCTCAGTTTGCCCTCTTCTCATCACCAGCACAGCAATCGCTCAAAGCCCTTCATATCCTGTCTAAGTTTGCAGCAATCACCAACAGATGGGCTGGTGTAATTTGCCATACACTCCAATGTCAACACCAGCTACAGTGGTAGTTCTGTGAACCCCCAAAACAAATTGTACAACACCTTACTGACTCTGCTCACTTCCTTCCTGTGTTTTGGAGACATAATTCTCCTATGGGAATGACATTTTTTTTCCCCCCTGCTGTTCTCATTTTCAGTATACTGCATAAACTGACTCGAAATACTTCGTATTTCGAGTCATGTGGGGCCCCAGCCCTTTTAGGCAATCTCCAACTCTCAAATCAAATCTCTAAATTAATTCATTTTCAAAAGTTATAGTTAGTTCATCTGAAGGTTTGTAAGAATGTAACCGTGACATTGACATTGACACTTTACCAACTATTATGAATATGAAATATGCAAATTATGCAAAACCATAAATAGGTGGAGACACTAGATATGATTGTTTTAGATCTATGTAGTTATGTGTTAGGGTTAAAGTTTATACTAAGATGATTTTATTAGTGAAATTATGAAATATGTGCGTGCAACAACCAGAAGCAGGAGAGGTCAGTGGTGGGGTCCAGCACAGGGCAATAGCTGACGTCTGCAGAAGGTCATCTCTGGAGAAGTCAGGCTGCTCAGCAACAGATGAGAGCCACGGTGATCTGAATTCTGTCTGGCTCTGAGGCTCTCCTCCAGTGACGAGAAAGCAGTTGCACTGATCCACAGATGAGGCCAGTTGAAGATCGTCCTTGATCCAAATTGTTGTTGACTTGGAAAGTTGCAAAAAGTCTGTTGCATTTAAAGCAAAAATCCCGTCCAAAGACGGGCACAGAATTACTTGAGGGAGAGAGTAAAGTTAGCTTCCATGGGTGTTGTCCTCTCTGGATTGTCTTTGTCTCCTAGCTTAGATTATCTGTCTACACAGGGACACTGTCCTTGCACCTGTGGTCCTCAAAGACCTGGGTGGAACTAAATGTAACAGGCCTGTGCAGTTTTAGTTTAGGCGAGAATGCAGAATAACATAAACATTATGCACAGTAAATCATGTGGACAAAAGGTGATTATTTAACAAAACAGCATAGTCTTTTGGCTGAGTTTTAGCTTTCATTTTGGGAAAGTAAATGGCTCTTGAGAGCTCTTGAAAGCAGTCATTTTAGGAAAAGTTTATTCCAGCTTTCAAAGCACAAAGCATCTGCTTGTGGCAGAGACATCATCAAACCTCCGATGGTGTGTGTACCTCCAAAAATGGATGGTGAGCTGTCCATCTAGCAACAAAAAGCCTTGATGACCTGTCACCATGGCAAAGCTCATTCAGTCATCTGTAGGTCATTTACATATGTGTAAACATACGCTCTGCCCAAGATGGCTTAATACAATGGCATGTCTTCTTTAATATGTGACAATATTGTATATTGAACCGACACCTTAACGTGGTGGAGGGGTTTGAGTGCCCGAATGATCCCGGGAGCTATGTTGTCGGGGGCTTCAAGCCCCTGGTAGGGTCTCCCAAGGCAAACAGGTCCTAGGTGACGGGTCAGACAAAGATCGGTTCAGAAGCCCATTATGATGACAAAAAGAACAAGGCCGTTTACGTCGCCCGGATCGGCGTCACCGGGGCCCCATCCTGGAGCCAGGCCTGGGATGGGTGCTCGATGGCGAGCGCCTGGTGGCTGGGTCTTACCCCACGGGGCCCGGCCGGGCACAGCCCGAAAGAGCGACGTGGGGCCGCCCTCCCGTGGGCCCACTACCCGCAGGAGGATCCATAAGGGGCCGGTGCAGAGAGATCTGGGCGCCAGGAAAGAGCCTGAGCTTGTGCGGGGGTTGAGCGATACCGACTAGATATAGTTGGCCTCACCTCCACGCACAGTTTGGGCTCTGGAACCCATCTCCTCGAGAGGGGCTGGACGCTCCACTTCTCTGGTGTTGCCCGCGGCGAGAGGCGGCGGGCTTGTGTGGGCTTGCTTATAGACCCCCAGCTCAGCCGCCACGTGTTGGAGTTCACCCCAGTGAACGAGAGGGTCGCTTCCCTCCGCCTTCAGGTGGGGGACAGGTCTCTCACTGTTGTGGTGGCCTACGGGCCAAACAGCAGTGCAGAGTACCCGGCCTTCTTGGAGTCCTTGGGAGGGGTACTGGACAGTGCACCGACCGGGGACTCCGTTGTTCTACTGGGGGACTTCAACGCCCACTTGGGCAATGACAGTGACACCTGGAGAGGGGTGATCGGGAAGAACGGCTTCCCCGATCTGAACCCGAGCTGTGTTCAGTTATTGGACTTCTGTGCTAGCCACGGATTGTCCATAACGAACACCATGTTCAAGCACAAGGGTGTTCATCAGTGCACATGGCACCAGGACACCCTAGGCCGGAGGTCAATGATCGACTTTGTTGTCGTGTCATCTGACCTCCGGCCGCGTGTCTTGGACACTCGGGTGAAGAGAGGGGCAGAGTTGTCAACCGAACACCACCTGGTGGTGAGTTGGATCCGCTGGCGGAGGAGGAAGCCGGACAGACTTGGCAGACCCAAGCGCATTGTGAGGGTCTGTTGGGACCGTCTTGTGGAGCCCTCTGTCAGTAGGGTATTCAACTCGCACCTCCGGGAGAGCTTCTCCCATGTCCTGGGGGAGGTTGGGGACATTGAGTCCGAGTGGACCATGTTCTCCGCCTCCATTGTTGATGCGGCTGCTCGGAGCTGTGGTCGCAAGGTCTCCGGTGCCTATCGTGACGGCAACCCCCGAACCCGGTGGTGGACACCGAAAGTAAGGGATGCCGTCAGACTGAAGCAGGAGGCCTATTAGGCCACTCTGGCTTGTAGGTCTCCTGAGGTCATCGACAGGTATCGGCAGGCCAAGCGAGCCGCAGTTCGAGCTGTCACAGAGCCAAAAACCCGGGCCTGGGAGGAGTTCGGGGAGGCCAAGGAGGAGGACTATCGGTCGGCTCCAAAGAAATTCTGGCAAACCGTCCGGCGCCTCAGGAGGGGGAAGCAGTGCCTCACCAACACCGTTTACGGTGCGGGTGGAGGCCTGCTGACCTCGACTGGGGATGTCGTCGGACGGTGGAAGGAATACTTTGAGGACCTCCTTAATCCCTCAGTCACGTCTTCCAAAGAGGGAAGTAGAGACCGGGGACTCTGAGGCTGGCTCATCCATCACCCAAGCTGAAGTCACTAAGGTTGTTCGCAAACTCCTCGGTGGCAGGGCTCCGGGGGTGGATGAGATCCGCCCTGAGTACCTAAAGTCTCTGGATGTTGTAGGACTGTCTTGGCTGACACGTCTCTGCAACATCGCGTGGCGTTCGGGGACCGTGCCTCTGGACTGGCAGACCAGGGTTGTGGTCCCTCTGTTCAAGAACGGGGACCGGAGGGTGTGTTCCAACTACAGAGGGATCACACTCCTCAGCCTCCCGGGTAAGGTCTATTCCAAGGTACTGGAGAGGAGAATCCGACCGATAGTCGAACCTCAGATTCAGGAGGAGCAGAGTGGTTTTCGTCCCGGTCGTGGAACACTGGACCATTTCTATACCCTCCATCGGGTGCTCGAGGGTTCATGGGAGTTTGCCCAACCAGTCCACATGTGCTTTGTGGATCTGGAGAAGGCTTTCGACCGTGTCCCTCGGGGTGTCCTTTGGGGGGTGCTCCAGGAGTACGGGGTCCGGGGCCCTTTGCTCAGGGCTGTCCGGTCCCTGTATGACCGGAGCAGGAGCTGTGTTCGCATTGCCGGCAGTAAGTCAGACCTGTTCCCAGTGCATGTTGGACTCCGCCAGGGCTGCCCTTTGTCACCGGTTCTGTTCATAATTTTTATGGACAGAATTTCTAGGCGCAGTCAGGGGTTGGAGGGTGTCCGGTTTGGGGACCACAGGATTCCATCTCTGCTGTTTGCAGACAATGTTGTCCTGATGGCTCCATCAAACCCGGACCTGCAACATGCACTGGGACCGTTTGCAGCCGAGTGTGAAGCGGCTGGGATGAGAATCAACACCTCCAAATCCGAGGCCATGGTTCTCGACCGGAAAAAGGTGTCTTGCCCTCTTTGGAGGGTGGGGAGTCCTTACTTGAACTCCTACCCAAGTGGAAGAGTTCAAGTATCTCGGGGTCTTGTTTACGAGTGAGGGAAGGATGGAGCGTGAGATCGACAGGCGGATCGGTGCAGCGGCTGCAGTGATGCAGTCGCTGCATCGGACCGTTGTGGTAAAGAGGGAGCTGAGCCGAAAGGCAAAGCTCTCTATTTACCGGTCGGTCTACGTTCCTACCCTCACCTATGGTCATGAGCTTTGGGTAGTGACCGAAAGAACAAGATCGCGAATACAAGCGGTCGAAATGAGTTTCCTCCGCCGTGTGGCTGGGCGCTCCCTTAGAGATAAGGTGAGGAGCTCGGCCACACGGGGGGAGCTCGGAGTAGAGCCGCTGCTCCTCCACGTCGAGAGGAGCCAGCTGAGGTGGCTCGGGCATCTGTTCCGGATGCCTCCTGGGCGCCTCCCTCGGGAGGTGTTTCAGGCATGTCCCACCGGGAAGAGGCCCCGGGGAAGACCCAGGACACGCTGGAGAGACTATGTCTCTCGGCTGGCCTGGGAACGCCTCGGGATCCCCCCGGAGGAGTTAGAGGAAGTGTCTGGAGAGTAGGAAGTCTGGGAGTCCCTGCTCAGACTGCTGCCCCCGCGACCCGGCCCCGGATAAAGTGGAAGAAGATGGATGGATGGATGGATGGATGTTTATCAATTTATTGTGAATCATGTCTGTTGTTTAAATGTGCAATTAAAATAAATTGTGATCCTGTGAAACCTGTTTTAGCTCCGCCTACAGCTCTGAGACATCCGACTATGACCTAAGGGTTCTGCTGCGTTTCCCCCAGAGGGTGAAGAATCGAGGCACTGCTGACTTCATGCCTAACAGACCACGACATACATGGGAGTGGCACAGCTGTCATCAGTAAGTCTATAATATGGAGCAGATCCTGGACCTAATCAGCTCAACCTGCTTTATTAGTTACACTCAGCTGTAACCATGGAACCATTTTAGTGGCCTGTGTGTAGCCTGATGTTATCTCAAAGGAATGCATATCTGGATGTTTAGTGGTTCTATTTGTCTTATGTGCTCTGACTAGAGTAAGAAAGTGAATCCAAGGATTTGGTACCATGACACAGGTTTATCAAGCTATTATTTTTGTATTGATCTTTCAATGACCCGAACAAACAGACTCAGACAAGATAGAGTGGTCTTAATATAATATTATTATATAATGATGTATGGTATGGTTGTATTGGTCGTAGTAAGCTACTGTAGTAGCCACAGCTGTCCTGGGGCAGACTGGAGGGGGACTTCCAATCTGCGGCATCTGCCCCTCCGACCACCACCAATCATTCACCCGCTTACACGTGAAGTGTCTTGCCTAAGGAGACAACAGCAGTTTGCACAGAGACTGTGGAACCTGATTTTCACAATGTTTCCCATCCAAGGTCTAACCAGGCCTAACTTAGCTTCAAAGATGAGCTCGGGCATTGACAAGACGGTGCAGCCGAATGCAACTCTCCACAGGTACATTTTAGATTAAAGTACAGTAGATCCCTATTTTATTGTGTATATTGAGCCTTTTTAAAGCAAAGGTGACTCATACAACAGTCTGCCCCCACTATAGACTAATGTGAAATATTTCACTTGTACCAGCGCCAAAAGGACCGGTGTTATTTCAGTGGAGCCGTTGCTCGTACCGGCGCACCAGGCCTTGTTGCTCCATCCTCATCTTAGAGGAATGTGAGCTGAGGGTTGGGAGATTGGCAGTGTTGTAGCTGTCTGATATCAGTCTACATTTACACTGTGGTTCCCAAGAGGCGCCAGGCCAAGGCAATCATTCCGCTGGATGTGAGATCACAATGACAAATCAATCTGATTTTTACTCTGTCAATCGCATCACACAACCGCTAAGTATGATGACAACAATATGGTTCTTCATGAGAACACGGGTGTCAAAGGGGAAATAACTTCTACTTTTGGCCTACATTCTGCCCAGTAAGATTTAAGATTAACAGTATTGCTTTCCATTCCATCCACAAGAGTTTTCATTTAGTCTATTGTCCAGTGTGTATCTAACAATTTGTTACATCTCTATTACATTTTCATTTAATTTTTTTATTTTTACTTTTGCTTTATGCCCCATCACGCAAGAAAGGTATTGTTACTGCTTTTAGTCAAGACAATACCTTTTTACTTTGAGGCTCTGTGTAGAAGGATTGTCCAAAACTCAATTCCCAGATAGTAATCGATACTAAATTAATATTCATTTGACCTTTCCTGAATAGTTCTAGAATGCTCTTGGTCTTCATCAGAACAAGAACAATGCCACATGATAATGTTAAAGAAACTTCTATTGTTGCCAAAAGTGCCAAAAATATTTTTTTTTATTGTTAATTACAGTTGTTTTTTTTATTATTTGTGATTAAAATTCTGTATCAAGTTTTGAGTTGTGACTGTTTGTCAAATACAGTTTAAAATTCTAATATTATGACAAAAGTGTGTCAGAAGAATGTTTAAGATTAAATCTTAATTAAATTAAGATTAAAAAAAGAGATTTTAAATTAAAAAGATTATTACATTACAACCATTACAACATAATATTTCATGACTATAACAATTTTCCTCGTTCATCTTAAGGTTTATTGTTTGAAATGGAACTTAAATCTGAAAAATGTGTTGCATGGTACTTTTCTATAAACTATATAATACTAATCTCAGAACCCTTTAATGGGAGTTCTTATATTCCACATGTTGATGGAAACAAGTCAACAAGTCTAAGTTATTTAGTGTGTAGTAGTTATGTAGTAATGTAGTGTGTAGTACACAGACCGTGTATTTCAAACACGTCTGACATACCTTTTTCCACCATCCAATAGATGAAAATGGACTGCCTGTGGAAACTACCTCTTTCCATTCCATGTCATCCTTGTATTTTTAATGGCTTTTCGACAAAAACAAGTTTTTTCATGTTGTAATCTGGGTCATGACGTAAGGCACAAAAACAGTTTTTAAAATTTTACTTGGACCCTTGTCACTACCTTGTCAAAGTATTTAACTTTGTTAGCAAAATAATTTGTAAGACTTTTCCTTTTTGTGTATTGTTAATACCGTTACATATGAAATATCCAATTTAGATGTATTATATGCTGACTTTACCGTCCTATAAAGCTCAGACATATTTAGTATTAATATATATATTTATAAATATTATGAAGAAAATGTCATGAGCTTCAACTTTCTCTCACAGAAAGCACCTCCCGTCCCTCTGCAGAAAGGAGATAATTAACAGCATGCATACATCATTAAAGCTGTGATGTCTTGCTTCAGCGGTATTTTATTGTTGTTATTAATTAGCTCTCATTGTCCCTTTAACCTTTATAATGTGTTCAGTTATGTGCCACACCATCACATCCATTAACACGTGTTAACAGATGAGGTCAGCCAACTGAATACCATATAATGCATTTTGTGACTTTGTCATTTTCTTGTTCTAGAAAACATTGTGACCAAACCCAAACTGACCCTTTTGTGCTGTTCTGTCAGACACTATCACAGTATGGACGAATTCAGCCACTATGATTTACTGGAAGTCAGCACTGGGCGCAAAGTGGCCGAGGGACACAAGGCCAGCTTCTGTCTGGAGGACACTACTTGTGACTTTGGACATCTGAAACGATACGCATGCACAGCTCACACTCAGGTAAAGCCATCACTACCAATGAATTACACTGTGTGCTTTTCCAATAGTGTATTCAATCTGCTTTATGCTGCAGAGGCAATGTGTATGTTATGAAACATTTGCTGTGAATAAGTCAATGTCATTATTAATTTGTTTTCATCTAGGGCCTGAGTCCAGGTTGTTATGACACATACAATGCTGATATCGACTGTCAGTGGATTGATATAACAGATGTTCAGCCTGGAAACTACATACTAAAGGTAGGAGCCAGATGGATGTTTGGAATAACTTTGTGGACTGAAACGGGGTCATTAAATCAAATCGATCTGGCTTCTGCAGTAATGATGAGGTTACTAAAGTTTTAAAATGTGAGGATCTCCTGAGATGTTCTGGTTCTTCCGTGACTTCGCTGCTGCTTTCTCATCCATCCCAATGAACAGTGCATATTTGATTCAGTCAATGCAAGTGTGAGCTGCACATAAATCACATCAAACGTGCTGCAACTCTTGTACTTGCACTAAAAATATTATACTGAACGATTCTCAAACAGCTGAAGTGAAGCTGTTCCAGAATCCAGGTGGAGCACATTTAAAACATACCTCTTCACCCAAGCCTATGACCTCCCCTACCCCTAGCCTCCTCTACCCCATTGCCTACTCTTCTACCCCCTGTTACATCCCCATCTTTTTCTCTCTACTTCTTCTGTCTTGTTCATTTTATCCGTATATTAATGTGTTCTGTATGTGTTGTCCCCCCTGTCTGTAAATACCCCCCCCCCCTTTTTATTATGTTCAGCGTCTTTGGGTCACTGAAAAGCGCTATATAAATAAAAGTTATTATTATTATTATTATTTACTTGGAATGATCATCAATACACATACCGTATATTCATTCAAAGATATTGTTTGTGCTTGTAAAGCTTCAGGTCAATCCCAAATTCTTGGTGAGGGAATCCGACTATACCAACAATGTGGTCCGATGTAACATTCACTACACAGGACGTTTTGTCAGGACAACCAACTGCAAGCTCTCCCAGTAAGTGAAGAAACATCCTCAGTGTTTTTCATGTCAAGGTTTTAATGCTTTTTCAAAAGTAAACCACTAAACAGGGATTTTCTAAATGTTCTTTTTATGAAGAGTCTTACAGTATTTTGATATTCTCAGTATACTTAATGGGGTTGAACATGAAATATATAATGATCTATTGAGTTATGGGCTCATTTTCACTGAAGATTAATAGTCACTAAGACTTTCATATCCCTCCTCATAAGCAGACATAAGGGGTTTGAGTTTTAAAATTGCACCATTAGGAGTTACTGTATACCAGTTGCACTCAGAGGCACTTTATTTGCCTCTTGAAGACAAGCTCTTGGGCAAAGCATCATTAGGTTCAAATGCCTATGCGCAATATGGTCTGCAGATAAGTCAAAGACGTGAAATGTCACCTATTTATTGAAAGATACAGAATGAGGCTTCAACCATCGCTGTTAAAAGGGACCTTTAATGATCTTACAGCAGTGTTTTCTTATCATTCGTTTACTCAGAGTCATGCATGTTTGAGTAATCCTGTATTGTCCTGCAACTGAGGGTGGAATACAAGCCCCTAATCTCCCCCACATCCTTGTACTTTGTTGTGATTATTTGAAAAAGTAAGACTTCGAGTGATAAATGCTGGATTCAGAATTGTCACGTTGCCACAAAATTTATAAAAACATGTAAATGAAAATCTACTGCTTATTAAAGGCGCTGTACCTGATTTATACTGTCTTAAAATGTGAAAAATAAAGATAGTTCAATTTAAACTCTTCGCAATAGTCCACATGTGTCGCTCACTTACCTAATCCATTCCCATCATCCTGAATATTCACCGTGGCGAGTTTAAAGCTAACAGAACGCTCTGTAAATAGATGCAGAGAAAGCGCTGTGTCACTTCTCCCCCGAACAGATGCTTTTACAGTACATCTGTCCTGCGGCAAAACAGATTTGACTTTATAACATGCAAAAAATTAGGTACAGGCTCTTTAAGTCATTTGACCTGTTTCTATTATTAAGTCTTTTTAGCTCAATATTGCAGTTTACTGTGAAGAAAATGTAAAATGATTATCTACGCATACAGTTCAATACTAAATACCTGACAAAAAGCAGGATATGTCTCCTCCAAAATGTGTCTTTCTATTTCATATTGTTCCGTTCATATGTATTGATTCTTTTTTGTGTTTGTGTGTTGCAGGTCTTGATTGTGCACTGAAGGTTTGGTGCACAGCGTTATTATTAGTCCACTGTAATGTGAATGGTTCTTCATTAGTCATAATTATGGGTGATGTTCTTTTTCACAGTTTTTTTGTACTGTTTTGTATCTGTAGCAATGAGCAATGGCTCCAGTGGCACTGATACGTGTGTGTTTATGTGCGTTTGACCACCACACACACACACACACACACACACACACATAACTATTATACGTATATACTGCATAATGGACAATACATAGCAATATTCCAATAATAACCCACAGTTCACATCCCTGCAAGGTATTTGGTTATTTTGTCCCTAGTCGCTCGGTTCCATGTGCAGAAACATCAGTGACTTGTAAAAAAGGTGTTTACTGTGATGGCACACAGTAACAAACATGTATGCCTCCCCCACTGTGCAGCTCTGTGTGAATTATAAATAAAGCATGAAATACTGCCTGTGCTAAAATGAGCGGCTTTAGACAAGTCAGGGTTCAGCTGCGGTCCAACTAATAAACAAAATTAGACATCCAAGTTGTTCTTGTGCATTCATGTGTGCAAAATCGACACCCACTGACTCAGAAGAACAATACTATTCTCCTCCACGGCTTCTCTAGTTTTCTGTCTCTGAAGTTATTTTTCAGGCTCTTCTGTTCAGTGTTGTGTTAAAAGACTTGCACGAATCAACCAGTTGTTTTTGTGTTTGCCGAGTTGCTTTAAAGTGCATATGACAGGCTGCAGTTTAAAAAAGTATATTTAAGATTTTGCTTAAGATTTTACCTGGTTTGAGCGTTATGGTGAAGTTTACAGTTTAACTTTGGACATAAGCAGCAGATGGGACATATGTAGAGGTCATTTCATAACTTTTTACAGCAAAGACATTGTAAACATGGGCTAAAGCGTGTCTAATTTACCCAATAGCTATTATTTGACAACTAAAACACTTAAACTCTGTGAAAATTGTTAACCTTTGTGTGTTAATTGCATTTTTATGGACATTTCTGTATTGATGATGAAGCTCTGCCCTTCTTCTTCTCGCATTCGTCAACTTTTTACGTTCAAAATGTCTTCACAAATTGTTACTACTTGACTTGTGTAAAAGTAAGTTAGTATGTATATTTACAGGTACTACCCCACCAACCAAGGTAATGATAATAAAAAACGACAACGACATGTTTACCCGTCATATGCACTTTACATTTCCCATTATGTAAAGTCAACATGAAGTTTGTCTCCACCGCTGTCCCATGAAGCCTTCCATAATGTCACGCTATCATTTGGCCTTTTGTTTCAGTTTAAATAGCAACTGAATGTCAAACTGGCGCTGTTGTTTTGTGGGGAAAGATGACTCACAAAAGATCTGCAGTTTGAGCTTCGTGTCCGCGGTGCCTCAGGCTATTTTTTGCAGTGACCAGCGGCACGGGTCAAATGGCACATACATATCTATAGCCTTTGCACAATTTAAATATGCACACTCCAATGCTGCAACTTCAAATATTACACTTTTTTTTTAGGGCTATTTGGTGTACACACACAACTTTTTAAGAACGTGCGAAATCTGAACTTATTTGATTTCTGTGGAGAAGTCTATTTCACTTGTTGTATTAATAAAAAAAGCATATATTTCAGATTAATTTCAAACAAAGTGACATTAATTTTAAGCATTTATTTATTATATTGTTGATCTTTATAGCTAATAACACGTGAGTTCACAAAAACAGAATTGATTATTTAAATTCTTGAAATATTTTACTTGGACTTATAAGATATACTTTGTAATAAGTAATTGTGGTGTAAAGCACATTTTTTGCCATTCAAACAAAGCCCAAAGACATATTCAAGATAAAACTAAAATAGTTGAGTTTTTAAAAATATATCTATATTCTCAAAGTGAAATGACTAAATGCTACGATATTGCATTTGTCATTCGGTTGGCGTGTGCAGTAGAGAAAAGCACAAAACAAACACAGGTGACAGTCGAGAGTGATCTGTGACATGTTATGATAGAATTTATGTTTTTCCAACAGCAAACAGCTGTCAGAAATACACTTACACTCTGGTGTAAATAGAATTGGGTATGTAGCCTGCATATGCAATAAGTGTTAGAACGCGTTGGACCTACTCCTGGACTTAAAACTAATGATATATGACACTTATGACAGCTTCCTGAAACCTCGCACCTCATAAAACATTAGGTGTGATATGTTTAATGCATAAAGGCATTTCCTACCAGATGAGAGGTACATGCGCAGATGCAAATGTGACCTTTCAAAATATACTATGTAAACACTGCATACTGTATGTGCTGCCTGCTGACAACTGTTGGCAAATGGAAAACTACTGGCATTGGGATTGATTATAAGAAAAACAAGCGTACAAATGTCTACAAATGTTCAAATATGGCCTTCTAACTCGTCAGTGGCCTGTGGTTTATGCTTCTGGATGTATTTTGAGCACTCTTACATACAATAAAATGTAAATACAACAAACATCTTTATGACCTATAATTGATTGTGTCTGTCGTGGATTTTAAATAAACTGCACCGGGACATACTCTTTTTACACAATGTCTTATTTAGGACAGACTTGATATGAGAAGCTTTTTCAGTCCAATTTCAGTGCTGTTCTGTTATTACACAGCAGCAGCATGTCTCAAATGTGTTATGTGTTTTTTACTTTATTATCAAGCCCAGTACTTAATATTTAAATTGCGATTGTTGAGAATGTTGATAATTTAAGACAGATTTTCTGAGGAAAAACTGTAGTCGAGTCCTGTCACCAACGTCTATCACCTCGTCATTCATCAGATATAAGGGATTTTCCATTATCTGTCTGGTAATGGTCAGTATTATCTCACAAAAGACTTTCCCTGACACCACCACAGTAACACAGAGCTCATCCGGCGTCCAAATATTATAAACATGGCAACTTATGTGTCTACGGAAAACAGGATAATCAAGAAAAGGAAAACTTATCCCCCAGGCACTAGCTCTGAATGACAAAATGGACACATAAAACCCAGCTCCAACAAAAAACTGTGCTGTACAGTGTCAGTAAATGTCAAGTATTTCAAGAACTAAAGGAGTTGGAACAGGATGAGACCGTGGGGGTAAATTAGCACAAATAGCAGCATGGGGCAAAGATAAGAGGAAAGCAGAAGCCACAAACCATTAGACTGGAAGTACAAGTTTTAAGTGCTCTGCCCACTTTGGATATGTTTTGGCAGTGCACAGTTGAAGTCGTGATGACCCCCAAATGATTAAAATGGAGGAACAGCGTGCGGTGAAAAAGGCCCTCATCATCTGTGCATTTCAAGTGAAGTTTCAGAACAGTGTGGTCCTCAAAAAATCTTCTGACGAGGGCAATTTGGTGTTTGGGAAAAGTCGGTTATGTTTCTCAGGTTATTCACATGCTGTATTAGGCAGAGGTTTCTCTTCCAAAAGTGTAAACCCATTCCACCGTGTTAATTTGAAATCGATGCACACTGAGTAACACTGGGTCTGGTTATCTGCAGGAGAATGTGAAGCAACAGGCCGTAGCGTATATTAATCGTCTGTAACAACTGGGAAAACGCTGGCACATGATCAAAAATAGCATGTGGCAGGTTCACTCATAGTGCAGCGTAGCATCACGGCACGTTTTCAAGTTTAGACGTGCGCGGAGCAAATCTATTACACATGTATAAATACTTGGCTTTAGGCACCGACTGCTACTTGATTGGGCGAATCTGTAGAGCGAGTCGTAAAAGCCCCCAAGCCTGATATTTCACTTTTCTACAAGCCCAATTCTATCAGAGAACCTATGTACAGATACGAGCATCATACGGCTGCGAGCGCACGACCTAATTGAGGAAACAGATCGAGTGAAGTGAAGCAGGACTAATAAGATCTTGCGGCATTCTCAGTGGTGAGACGTCATTGGAAAGACAAAGACCTGAAGGGGTTGTTTCTCTCAAAGTGTGGAAAATAAAATCAATAAAAGTGCAAGTCATGAGTGTGTTGATGGTGAAAGAAGGGAAAATATTATGCACCACGAGTTTCGTCTACTTACTTCACTTCTGAGCAGGAAATTAGTTAGAATGTCAGAGTGTTTTTGCTTTCCTTGAATATTGTGACGGTCTGTTCTGTCAAAAGTCAGGCAGCCACAACTAATATTAAATGTCACAGCTAGTGTTGAAGACTAAAGAGAAAAGACAGCACATTACCCCAGGATTACAAATGTTACACTGGCTCTCAGTCCCTCACGGAAATACTTCAAAAAATTATTGTATTGTTCCACACATCGCTAAATGGCAGAGGTCCAAAGTATCTGGCGGTCCGGTTGACTCCTTGTGGTCTTTTAGTGGTGCCTAAAGTTCAAACCAAACAGCTTTGTTTTCTTTGTATGACTCACAGATGTGGAACTCTACGTTTTGAAATGAGGCCCAATAATTTAAAGTCTAAATTAAGAACTCATCTTTGTAGCATTGCTTACGTCTAACTTATTAGTAAATGTATGTAGTATGTATTAACTAACCCAAGTATTCTTTCTATTTACTGCAAATGTGTAAATTGTGCACGTTTGTCAGCTCTATGTAAAGCACTCCGAGTTGTCTATGTGCATGACAAGAGCTCTACGAATAAAACTGACTTGAATATGAATGTTTATCGAAGCGTTTAAATTTGCCTTGATGTCTCAGAATCTGCATTGCTTATACATTAAAGGCTTGAATGTATAAGTAATGCTGAGATTCTGAGCATTTGACAAGAATGTGCTTGTTATTTACTGTTTAGGGGGCTATTCATTATTATCTTTGTCGAAAGCGCTTAACGGATCACGGGCCAAGACTTTTTTTTTGACGAAACGGTTTTATTCTTTCCTGATTAAAAGTGTACTCGTGTCTAATAATAGATATTGTTCTTTTGACCATTCGCAGTAACTTGTCATTGAGTGATTGCTGGAGGGCCAGAGTAGATCTCACCATTCTTCACCTGAGCATTATGTGGACATGATTAAATTTGGAGCAGAGAGAGAGACTGGAGACTGGAGAATGGCTCCAGTTTGGCAAAATAGAATACCATCACCAGACCTGCAGGAGTAACGTCTGCAGTCTACGGCAGCACACTGTCAAGGCCACAGGTAATTCATCTTGTGGCTCCGGCTTGACTTGTGACCCAATTAAATGAATAAAGATGTGAAGAAACCCTCATTTCCGAAGGGATAAACACACAGCTGCGGTGGAAAGGTAAGAGGGAAGGCTTCTCTTTGTATGAGGGAGAATAGTGGCAGATGAAAAGCCATGGGCGGGGAAAAGGCGAAGAGCTGAGGACATTTAAATGGTGCTCTGATTTACATGCAGCTGCAGTGGCTGGCTCATTTGTTTGGATAATAGCTCCTGCGCGCGCACACTTTATGTAGCGCTGACTCCACTGCATGTACACGCATCTGAGTGAGTTCACCAAACGTTTCTCATCCGCGTCGGGGACTTAATGGCTGCTTGTCTCTCAAATCTGGCTTTTCCTGCCGATCTCGCAACTAGTTTTGTTGTTTCTCTCGAGTCATCAGTCGAGCAGAGGATGTGCAGAAGATGTCGTCCCCCCCGTGTCCCTGGAGTCCATGTGGTCAAAGCACCCGTGAATAAATTCTCATTAAGCCCTTCCTTTCCTGAAATTGAACTTGGGATATTGTTGTTTGTAGTCGCAAGCCTTTGGAACAAATGAGTGGATGTTGTAAAGGGAAGATAGGCTTCTTGCTTTAATCAGGTCTTCACTTTCACCCACCCCTCCTCCTCCTCCTCTTCCTCTTCCTCTTCCTCATCCTCATCCTCATCCTCTTCTCTTTATATTTCTCTCTCTCTCTCTCTTCAGGCCTGTGGACAGTACTGATGATGAAGTCAGCTGTAAGAGAAGACCCTCCTCTTGCTCTACCGTCCGGCCGCACACTTTGGGACCAGTGACATCATCAGAGCAGTGATTTCACAAGCTCCTCTGGAACTTCTTCTGTAACATAGACACCACCCCGGCTGTTGGTGGGACGGCACAACTCTGCAGGAATCACAGGCAAAGGATTAGAGAGAAAGTGGAATGAGCACATCAAATATGCAAATCATTGGGAATTTACCTTTTATAGGCTCCTTTTGGTGCCTGGCAAGTTCAGAATGAGATCTCTCTGTGCATCTTTGAAAAGTAAAGAAGTGTGTTTTCAGGATCCCAGGCAATACTTTTTGTCCATATAACAGTCTTTGCAACGTGGAATTGCTGTGTAATCACTGCTTCTTCTACGACTAAATGTTGTATATAATGTCCTTCCTTAGACTGCATTACCATCAACACGACCAAAGACCAACATCTTTACATCTAGAGTCTAAAAGGTAAAGATGATTAGACTAAAGGGCTCTAAATACTAGTACTATTAAGTATGAGCACCCAATATCAACTCTTAAAGGGAAAATGTCTGGAACCAACACACTGACTTGATCTCATAAGATTGTTACTATCACTCTAAAGTACTTGAGGACCTGTGTGTGCTCCCCAGCAACAACACGGCCATTTTCACCATTTCTCCATTAAAACATGCAGTATTGAATTTTCATCAACCCTGCCGTTTAGTCCTCAGTTGTAGCTTGGTTGCATTTACCTGAAAGTGTGTTGGCTGTGTCAGCTTGTCACATGAGATTTGCTTTGTGCACTGTAGTTCTAGACTGTGGGTGTCTCTGCTCCTCTGGGTGTCTCTGCTCCTCTGGGTGTCTCTGCTCCTCTGGGTGTCTCCGCTCCTCTGGGTGTCTCCGCTCCTCTGGGTGTCTCTGCTCCTCTGGGTGTCTCTGCTCCTCTGGGTGTCTCTGCTCCTCTGGGTGTCTCTGCTCCTCTGGGTGTCTCTGCTCCTCTGGGTGTCTCTGCTCCTCTGGGTGTCTCCGCTCCTCTGGGTGTCTCCGCTCCTCTGGGTGTCTCTGCTCCTCTGGGTGTCTCTGCTCCTCTGGGTGTCTCTGCTCCTCTGGGTGTCTCCGCTCCTCTGGGTGTCTCCGCTCCTCTGGGTGTCTCTGCTCCTCTGGGTGTGTCTTCTGGTCTGTGCTGTCAGCGCTGCATTTTAAATATCAGGTTTTTTTTGTTTTTGATATCACTATTTCTATTTTGGCCACTTGGTTGACTTGGTCAAGCCATTTCATTTCATGTTTTATATAGTGTCACAGCGCCATCACTGGATTCAACTCGAGATGGACCGAAGCGAAAGAGCGTCATCTGAAGGCCAACAATATAAATAATATCAATATTTTTATCATTATAGGGTTATAACAAAATAAATGCGATGTCATGGTATGTATATTCAGATACGTTTGCTCAAATACACTTATGGCAACCAGTTAATTACTTGACATATCTGACTACATTACTAAGTGACATAATACACATTTCTATTTATGCCACAGGATTTAAACTACAGCCAACATTCATTTGCGTAGCCTAATTTGTCTTATTTTGTTAATTATTCATTTAAATTTACATTTCTTTAAATTATAAAACAAAAATGCAACTGAGTCCTTAATATAGGGGCCTTGATCTCAGGTTTCTAGTTCCACTGAGTGCACGGCTCCCACTGTTAACCGCACTGACTGGCACGAGGCAAGTGCACAAAACAGCCCAATGTGAAACGTAGAAGATTGCTGAGACAGAGCACTCAGAGCTGGTGTTGCCGCCTTGAGTGGGTGTGTAGTGATTTCACTTCTGTTGCCTTATTCAGGAAATTGAAGAAAGACGCTTGGCAACAATGAGAAGAAGCCAGGCTAAAAGAGAAGCAGGAGAAAACCCGGCTTCCAAACTCTATGATCTGTAGTGGTGCACTCTGTACGCAAGGACTCTAGCACCACCAGGTGGTGACCACTGAGACAAACACAAATATAGTTTTACTGTTTAATGTATTATTCTTTATCTTTATTATCACTTAATGTATGTCTTATCACTACTAGACGACACTCAGATCTATGTCTCACTGACAGCAGGTGAATATTGACCTGTTGATTCACGACAGTTATTGTCTTTGGCCCACAGAAGAAAGAGAAAGTGTCAACAGTCTCATCTGGTGTCTTCCTCTAAAACTGGCAAATTATTTAGTGTCTAGAGGTGATGAAGAAACCTACTTAAAATCTGGCAAATATGCTCAGGTCCTGACCTGAACCAGGAAGTACCATCCCATTAGTCCTGTTCTCAGGTCTCTGCACTGGCTCCTGTGGCTCAGAGAAGAGACTTTAAAGCAGCTCTGCTTGTGTACAAGTCTCTCCATGGCCAAGCACCAAAGTACATCTTGGACATGTTAGTGCCATATGAACCATCTCGGACTCTGAGGACCTCAGGGACCGGCCTCCTGCTGGTGCCAGAGTCAGGACTAAACATGGACCGGCCTCCTGCTGGTGCCAGAGTCAGGACTAAACATGGACCGGCCTCCTGCTGGTGCCAGAGTCAGGACTAAACATGGACCGGCCTCCTGCTGGTGCCAGAGTCAGGACTAAACATGGACCGGCCTCCTGCTGGTGCCAGAGTCAGGACTAAACATGGACCGGCCTCCTGCTGGTGCCAGAGTCAGGATTAAACCTGGACCTCAGGGACCGGCCTCCTGCTGGTGCCAGAGTCAGGACTAAACATGGGGAATCTGTCTTACAGTTTTGTGCAGCTAAAATCTGGGAGAGTATAAAATACTTCTGAGGATGTGTTGATTCTGATTCAGTTGCAGATCTGGTTGATTATGTCATTATGCAGGCACATCAAAAAGACTGGAACGTTTATCTTTCATTTATTTCCAATTACAATAATTCTGATGGTTTCTGTAACACAAATGTCTTTTGTATTTTACATTGCCTAATTTTAGAGAGCAATCACAGATAAACAGCATGCCCAAGATGATCAAATTGAATAGTTCATCCAGTTACATCAGGTTAAACTTTTGCAACAAAATATAATTGTAAAATGTAACTTATTTGTACTAGACATATATTAAAAACTGTACACATTTCATGAAACACAATAACTGGTTCAAGATGCTACCAAAATAACACAAAACAAGTAAACACATCCTCCTCTAACGGTGATCATTACTCTAAAAAAACATGCAAATATCAAAACATTCATGTTCTAACCCTCGTCCTTTGGCATACTCTTTACACTCTGGACATATATTTCCCGGACTACATCTGATTCTGATTGTACTGTGGGCTGGAGTACTGGTCCTGCATGGCTCCTGTAGCTGCCCCCATGACTGCCTGCTGCGCTGCCTCCTGAACATGAGGGTTCTTCCACGCCCCGGTGGTCCATTCCTCCTGGGCTTTGGTCATGCTCCCTCCAGTTCCTCGGTAAAGGTTGTGAATCTGGAAGAAGTAAGTTGTAAAAGTACACATCACTCAAGCTTTGATTTAGAAAAGTAATAATAAAAACACACACACATTACACGTACATCCATCTGTGTCTGCCTCTATACCCATAAGGAAACTATTGTGTAGCTTTATGTATTGTTAGTACATACATATAAAAGTACGCCTTTTTAAAAATTATATTTCTGTGCCGATCAAAGCTTTTATCTTTTAAATATGTTATCTTATTTGATTTTACGTGTCATTGTGGGGTGTAGGTTGTATATTATTTTCCTGCTGCTGGTGCACAGGCTTTAAAAAGCATTTCACTGCCTTAGTATAGTATTTCTAAAGCAAAAGATAAACCTCACTTAACAAAAAGAAATAGAGCGATTATGCATAGGCAGAGCAAATTCAAACTATGCATTTCAGCTCACGGAGACGTATTGAAAGTTTTATTAAGCAAGTTGTTTTGGATGAAAGAACATGGTGAAAATCCTTAAAAGACAATACTTTTTGTCCTTACCTTGGTCAGGGCGATGAAGGACAGAGCGGCAACTACAGTGAACATGATTGTCGGGACAAGCATGATCAATGCAATGAAAATGTTATAGCTGAAGAAGGAGATGGTAGCGAGCCAACCACTGCCAAGGACAAACACACATCACATAAGCATTTAACGACAACAATCAACACGGTATTGAATAGATTGTCCGGAGGTGAAGTATCAAGGACTAGTGTATTATGTTTTAGAGCAAATTTCTTATACATGAGGATATTCAACATGGAAAACATGGTCTTTATAGAGTTTATACAGGCTGACATAAGATTAATACCACATCATTATTCAGATGACATTTGAGGCTGTCTTTAACTGCCTCTCAAAATCTAATAAGAACATTAAAATGTTATGTGAGGGCCACTTCTCATAGTCCATCACTGTCAGTTTAATTAGACCACTGAGAAAAGATCCTTTTATAGCCCACAACTTTTGCATCTGGAACAGTAGATTAAATGTCCATCCAAACGTCCAAATCCATGTCATGTTATATTCAGTCAATCACATAAACTTACCAAACACCCCATCCTGGGATGCCTATGCTCTGAATAATGCTGATTCCTACTTGGGCCATGAATACGAAGAAGAACAGCATAAAGTTGAAAGAACTGTCACTCCTAAAAACAAAAGACAAAAATAATGAATCCACACACAATACAAAAAGTAGTACAGTATATGATGATATTGACATGGTGAGCAAATATTTGAGCTTCACACTTCACTTGATGCTACAGCTGTGTGACATCACCAGGCAGTGTTCTATCTTCACTTATTCATATTGACACGTACTCATGCAGTATGCAGCATAATCATGACTTTAGGACATATACAGGTGGAATATTTTATTTTGCTTCAGAACTTGATTGGACAGGACAGTTTAGGGTATAATGGGGAGAGAGAAGGGAGGACATGCAGCAAATTGTCAAAGCCTTAACCTCTCTATATAATAATAATAATAATACTATTATGGCCTTATCTAATCCATGCAATAGGTTATATAATAGTATGCAATAGTATATGGGTAATAGTATATTTGTGTAGTAGTATATGTGGGGCTATAGTATATTTGTGTAGTAGTATATTTGTGTAATAGTATATTTGTGTAGTAGTATATTTGGATTGTAGTATATTTGGGTATAGTATATTTGGATAGTAGCATATTTGTGTAGTAGTATATTTGTGTAGTAGTATATTTGGGTAGTAGTATATTTGGATAGTAGTATATTTGTGTAGTAGTATATTTGCTCTTAATACCACAGTACAGTAGTAACATACTTGAATGCTTTGTAGATGGCCCTGAACCAGCACACATAGGAACACGGGGTGAACATTATGAGCCATATGATTGACAGCCCAAAGTTTGTGACTCCGCCTCCCCCGAACATCCAGACAAAGCAGCCAATGAGATTGACTGCAAGTGTCACTGTGTTCACTGTAAAACACGAACAAAGTGCAACAAAGTCAATATATTTGAACTGCATGTGAAAAAACACAGAAGATGTTAAAAGTATGTTAAAAGGTTTTGTGGTGATTTGCCCACAAACCCAAAGGCTGGGGGTTTTGTTGTGTCATTGTGCAAGACACTTCACCCACCTTGCCTTTGATGAATGTGCTTGTGAGTAATTGGCAATGGAAGCAGCTATGCTCAAATCTGTCTGCCCCAGGGCAGCTGTGCCTACACAAGCAACGTATCACCACAAAGTGAGGGAGGAATAATTAATTAATTTAATTAATTAATCTAATTAAATATTAATTTTGTATAATGTGTTAACATCTTAGGCTTTGCAGTTTCTACATTCAATTTAACTGTAGCTCTTAATTTAACATAGTGGCATCAATATTTTGAATTAGCTGTAGTGAAAATCTGTAGCACCCAATTTGCAGAACAGCTAGAGAATTAAAATAGTGAATGAAACTCAGATGAACATAAAAGCATTCTCAGATCAGCATGCATGAAGTTTCTATGTAATTGAAGTAAGAGCATTACATATAAACAATGTTATGACTTAACACACATGGAGACAAATGGCAAGCTGAGCAATTAAACACAAGAGAGAGAAGAGAGTATATGCATATGCGCCCAAAAGCTTATGCAAAAACAAAATACCTTATGTAGTCTATATTTACTGCAGAACCCTGTGGAGAGAAAATAACTTACTATGAGACACAACAGGCACAACTGTCAGTCGAGTAGAAGGGAAAAACGTCTTGGTGTCATTATAGATAGTGGACTGAAGTGGTCTAAGCATTTTAAACGCCCTGTTGCAGTTATGAGTAAATATGTTCCCCACAAATCCCTCCTCAAAACTGTTGTTCCCGCCCAGTTGCATGACAGAACCCTGGGGTGGTCCAGTGCCTCTGAAAAAGACACTTTAAACTGCAAACAGCGCAGAACAACGTTAAACTGCTCTAAATATGCAAGTATTCAAAGCACAGAACATTAAATTGACCACTGGTGAAAAACAATGCACATTTTGGCCTTATTTGCTTTTTCAGAAACTCTGTAATAATTGGTAAAAATACCAACAGTTTAGTGCAATAACCTTGTTCTCATTTGTACCTCACAAGGCGATGACACATGACATATAGGTCAGGGCTATGTTCAGAGGTACACTCACATTATTTTAACTGAATTGAATGCACTCTTGTTCATCTTTCTCATGGGTCCAATAAAACTTTGGGGGCAGATATTTGCTCAGGGTTCTTCTGTTCCAACCATTGAATTCACAGCCTAGTGACAGGGCTCTTGTACACGGTTACTTTGCTGTTACTTCATTGCTTAATAGTACAGTCATGGCAGTGTAACTCACATATCCACAGGTGGTACATCTTCTTGCACAGGCTGCGATGCTGCTCCGGTATCTCTTCAAAGTCTTGATAGAAGCAGGGCTTGACTGGGAGGAACCCGGGGAGGGGAGGGAAGTTTGCTTCTGTAAAGTAGAAGCCCGTTTAAACACGCTAATGTCATTTGTACTTGCCTAGGCCTACATTTTACTCACCAGCCATTAGGAATGTTTTGTTGACGTATACTTATTTTCAGCCTGCAAAAATCAAGAGAATGCATTTTATACTCGGATACACCCATGTTGCCACATTTTAGAGTTAAAGTAAAAAGGCCTGGACCCAGTTATATAAGTGTGTAAGGATTTTTATTTGATGGCCTTATTGTAGAGTTATGGTTAAGATTGGGGCCTGGTTGTGATATTCTGGTTAAGGTTAGGACCAGGTCGCCAGGATGAGGGCGGGGGTCACGAATTTACTGTCAAAAATACATTTCAAATTTGACAAAACAATGCTGTGGGAACATAGACCTGTGGGAACGTGGTAATTGTACAGCTAAAGCTTGTTGAACTAAGTGAATCTGCATCATCAACAATAAAAACGTGACGACTTCTCATTGATAACGTTAGACTGGCCCCATGCGTGGGTTTAAGTTACATCGTGTTAGCTCT
Source organism: Eucyclogobius newberryi (assembly GCF_026437365.1). Lineage (NCBI taxonomy): Eukaryota > Metazoa > Chordata > Actinopteri > Gobiiformes > Gobiidae > Eucyclogobius > Eucyclogobius newberryi. The sequence goes on along the minus strand of NW_027316167.1, from coordinate 24,795,066 downwards.
ATGTTGTAATGCGTAGTCAGAACTCGCGGGTATTAACGGCGTTCAGAGCAAACATAAGCTCCTTACCTTCCGCATAGAGAAGAGACACTCGCCTTTGACAACGGTTCTGGAGGGCTGTAAATTAAAGCACGCAGTCGATAGGCTATGGTCACTGTGCAAATCAATTCGACGCCTATGAAACGAGCACAGTATTTCTTTTGGCAGCGTAAATAGCCCCGGAGTAAAACCGGGAGTCTACCAATGAGCGCGCTTGTCACGTTGATCCACACCAATAGACAGATTACCGTAATCCTGGATGTGCGCCCGGTCCAATCACTGCTCAGCTCTGTCCAAGGTGCTGAACTGTGCTCAGCCGTAATTCGTTCACGCCAGTTTACAAATAAGATGAGACAAATTAAATCGTGTACAAGTTAATTAAAACGTATTCAAAGATGATCACGTTGTTGGCCTTCAGAAAAAATGAGGCTTTAGTGTTGTGTCGGCTTGCTTAATAAATCTGTCCATCAGATGTCGCTGTTTTACGACCGAGTCTGGCTGAACGAAATACAGTCAATTCTGACATTCACTTAAAATGTACACTTTTTATCTGCTAGTTAAAGTGGTATAAAGCCTGCATTTGCTTTAGACAGGATTTGACTTTAATATACGTTTTAGTTGATATTTGTCTTCTTTGCTGATGCTTTTTACTGAATAGACCAGAGAGTGCTTCTATGTGTGTGTATGTGTCTTTGTGTGTGTGTGTGTGTGTGTGTGTGTATGTGTATGTGTATGTGTATGTGTATGTGTATGTGTATGTGTATGTGTATGTGTATGTGTGTATGTGTATGTGTATGTGTATGTGTATGTGTATGTGTGTGTGTGTGTGTGTGTGTGTGTGTGTGTATGGTGTATGTGTATGTGTGTATGTGTATGTGTATGTGTATGTGTGTATGTGTATGTGTATGTGTGTGTGTGTGTGTGTGTGTGTGTATGTGTGTGTGTATGTGTGTATGTGTATGTGTATGTGTATGTATATGTTTATGTGTGTGTGTATGTGTGTGTGTGTGTGTATAGATTTCTAGCTATTGCCCATGGAGGCATCTGCTGTTGTGATTTTGGGTATTGCAAAAAACAATTGAATTGAAATTGAAAGACGTAAAGATTGAAAGTCATCACATTTTCCAATATTGGTCCCAGCAACATGTGCATTAAGCAGGGATCTCTGGAGTATGTAAATGTTGTACAGTTACTGATTATTTTCATGGAATTTTATTGTTTAACACTTTCATTTGAAAATTGTCAGAAAGGTAGCTACAACAAAGGGGCTTCTGTATAAAAAAAAAACAATCACTTTGGTGAGATCTAATGGGAATATTATTCAACTATTATTAAGCAAGTTTAGGCCTATTGTATTAGACCTAAATGAGACGGCATAACTTACATAAATCAAACAAGCAAATGGTAATAAGATAGGCTATTATATTCAACTGCCACTGTCCAATTTCAGTGCAGATGAGAGATAAGTGCTGTTGGACCATCCATATCCCAGCTTGATGCTCTAAATCTCGACTTGGTGCCAGCTTGTCCCCGTCCCATTGTCCCTCCTAGAGAACGCCATTTGCCCAGTCACCCTCTATTAAGCACATGTGCCGCCGTTGTCTTAGTTTCTATGGTGACGCTTTCCTTCAGCCCAAGCATGTGGATGGCACGCCTCCAGCTAAGAGAGGAGCACTAACACTGTCGCAAAGGCACCATGCTCATTTGCATAGTCAAACATAGACTATGAACTACAGAGTACAGTGTTTATTCACCAATGACACCAAACATTGCCTAGTGCTGAATTTGACCCACATAAATAAATAATTCATTGATAAATAAACGCCAGCTTGTCTTTGTGGTCGTTAAAAGGTATATTTAATCCAATAAACACATATTATGGGATCATGGTCAACTCTGGACGTTTTAATTAATGGGTGTTTATTATTTTTGTATGAACAAAGCATGTGGAGAAAGTGTGGTTATGTAATGACTTGTCCAGCAGAGGTCACTGTTGTACCTCGCTGTGTGAACGCTCTGTCCTCATATTCAGCAGGAGACGCGGTGCTGTCAGATGGAGTTGGGAATCTCTGACCTTGAAGAAGCTCTAAACACAGCATTAGAATACACAAACAACATTCATGTAAATAAAAAGAACAAGTGTCCTAGAGGCAAGGACAAAAACAAGGAGAAGGAAGAAGAGGAATATGTGCTTTTAATGATAATATGTTTCCCCCCTGTATATATAAACGCACAGGAAGGCTGACTTTGTCTTAAGTGCTGTTTTGCACAATGTCTGTGTAATCCCATTTTAAAAGAAAAAATACTTCAGCTAAATCATAACTTTGCAAAGAGAAATCTATTCTGCCTAAACAACTGCAGTAACAACAAATGTTTACAACAAATTAATTTTCAAAACTACTGTGTACTTTTGAATATTCATTTGTTGAATAATTCTAATAAATTTCTACTACATTTTAGAGACTAGTACAGCAGAGACACATTGTAGACTTTCACAATCTAATAAAATAATCAAGATTACAGGCTGGCTTGGACGTGGCACCTTCAGATTTAATTGAGTCATGATTAAATATTCACTTGCCTCATTGGGTCTAAATATACTCAAGGAACGGTTTTGTTGTAAACTGAATGAAATGAAATTAAATTGGAAATTGTGTATACATTAAAAAAAAAAAAAATCTCTTAGGATTAGGATACAAAATGTGAGTTCATGCTTTAGATAAATAAATAAATGTTGGTGATTAATTGTGGTTCAGGATTTCATGGGCACCCATAGTTTCAAGAGAACATTTATTTAAACCTATTTTGAAAATATATCAACACATGACCACAATACAAGCCATTGATGGAGTGATTAATTAAAATGTAGAATACATTCATGTACACCTCCCTGTAGATTTATTTATAATTAAACAGTCATAAGGAAATATAGGCAGGAGCAGTCAGTTGCACATTGTTCTGCAGTTGTCATTGGCTCTTTGTTTGAATATCTAATTGTGTATGCACATTACTGCCAACACTTATTAATATGTAACACCTTGGAAATACAAAATAGGATTAGAGAAAACATTTGTATTGTTTTCCTCCGTGTGAATTATTTCATGGTTATATTATACAGCAGTGTATAGCAAAAACGCCAGATGTTTTGTAAGTATCTTAGTGAAAGTCTATTGACCTTCTGTCACAGCCACACACCAATTACTCTTGCTGCTATTATCCTTATTTTTTTTACCCAATCACATCGATAATGCATGTGATGTCTAACTACAATTGGTGTGTAATGTACAGTATAGAGTGTGCCCGTTCATTTTATATTAAGCATGCAAGAGACACACTCTTCCCATTGAAGTAAACCTACACTGAATGTAATCACTATTATAATAATTTTATGCACTAGAAAACAGAGGAGAAGCTGCCAGATTGTGTTCATTTTTTTTTATCATGGTGGCTCTTGATGAAAGTAGAATTGTGTCAGATTCCAGCTTGACCACAATCACAGAGGAGTCATCAGTTTTTCAGAGTAATCACATAATCGGCCACTCAAACACTTGGGGAATAAATGAATCTCCTTCACTCTCATCATCTTAAATCAATCTATATCAGGCTTAAATGAACACCATCAGCTGAACAATCTAAGGCACAGGAAAGGATCAGCAGACATTTTCTAATACTTTTACCCTGTCAGACTATGGGCTCCTTCTTTTTTTTTTGTGCTTCATTCTACATTGCATGTCTCACCAACGATAATGTATTCAAGCAGCAGCAATTGTACTTCATGCGCTCGTACTATGCAGTGAAGTGGTTTCCTCAGTTGTCCCTCCTCATCCTCAGTGTGGTATGAATGAGCATGTGCTGCTGCTGGTGCGAGTGATGCTGCACCAGGCGAGTCTTTGTCTGCGGAGGAGGCTGGGCTCCAGCTGGCTCCCGCTGTGTGTTTGCAGGCACAAGTCAGTGGGTCCCTCAGCACTCGGTGCAGGAGGCGAGCTGTGTGATATATTGGGATGCACACCACCAACGCCCCCGTCACACCCTCTCCTCCTCCCGCTCACTCCTGCACTCCTGCTTCAGGTTCACATCAGTCCTTTCTCCTCTCCATCTTTAACTCGCACAGACTTTCAGTATTGCATGCCGTTATTAAAAAGAATTGTGTGACTACAGTCGGGTAGAGTGGGGGAATGTGGAGGAAAGATAGCGTCATGTCATTTGAATCAGATGTAATTTAGGTTAATTGATGATATTGAGCCATTCATTCGAAACAATGATGTCGACTACAATATTTCCCCAGTTTTCTCCTCACACCATTCATAATTTCCCCCCAGAAAATCTTCACACTTTGCTGACAAAGGATGAGGCGGGATCCCACCAGACAGGGAGAGGGCGCCTGAGGTAGCGCACATTTACTCTCATGTCTATCAAGTCCAAGTCTATCTTCATCCAACGAGCGATGAGGGCGAAACCTCCAGTGCGTCCTCACGAGGAGACGGGCAATAAGAAGGAAAGGAAGCAGAGGAGTGTGTTAGAGCGCGGGCTGCTCTTCAGGACCCCAGCGACGAGCAGCAGCCAGTGTCTGCTCAATGTGCGTGTGTGTGTGCGCGCGTGCGTGTGCATGTGTGCATGTGTGTGCATGTGCGTGCGTGTGTGCGTGCGTGTGTGCGTGCGTGTGTGCGTGTGTGTGTGCGTGTGTGTGTGCGTGTGTGCGTGTGTGTGTGCGTGTGTTTGTGCGTGTGCGCGCGGAGCAGCAGCCAGCGCACACACTTTACATTCGTTCACAACATGGCGTTGAAGCGCCGAGAGACACGACGGCTCTCCCCCGACTAAAACAAGTGCTTTGTCCAGAAAAGAACCAGCAAGTGGAACTGCCGCGGGAGGAGACCGAGAGCTGCGCCTGGACACGCTGCGTGAGGCGCTGGCGGGGACAATAGTGGAGCCCAAACTATGCAGTCCGCTATAACGGGATCGCTGTAGTACAGACGCCGCACGCTGCTGCCCCACTGGTGGAAATCAAAGGCTGTACATGGCGGTGGAGAGCACTCTTTATCTGCTCTGTCTGCTTTCACTCTTTTGTGGCCCATCAAGGCAAGGTAAGGGCTTCACTTCTGTCCCTCGTGTTCCGCGGGACTGCATGCGGGATCGTTTGTCTGAAGTGCAGTTCACGCACATGAAGTGGGACTGATGCACATTGATAGTAGTGAGTTTGCACCTTGCAGGGTCTGAGCAGAACGTGTTCCTTCTTCACCCCATGTGGCCTGGCTCGTGCTCGCAGGGCATGGCCGAATTCTTCATGGTTCGCTTTGTCAGCGCTCGGGCTTCGGTGCTGCAAGTTGACCAGGACCAGTGTGTGCCACTCATGGTGCCCACACTGGAACACACTTTCCACATGTTTGACAACATGCTATCACTGACTAGTGCGACTAGTACTAAGTTTATGAGCCTTTTGCAAGTCTAAGATTCAGGCAGGCATAGTAGGGGTCATGTCTGTCAGTAGAAGCCAAAGAGAAGGTGAAGTAAAGCCACTCAGAATTACCATGACAATGACCAGTGCTCAATATGAACCATACAATTGGTGCTGAAATTATTTTACTTGAATAATAAGACAACTCTTACAAGGCAACACTGAGCAAAGGTTATTGTCAAAATAAGTCATTTTAGATTTATGTGTATTATCCAACTTTTTCTTACTGTGAACAAAATATATTTCGTAATTTAGGTTGCTAGCTCCACATAGGAGCTAGGAGAGTATCCCCCTGTAAAGTAACTAGACTTAAGTCTAAGGCAGAATTAACTAGAACCAAGGCATTTTTTCTTTTTACATTTTAGTTGTTGTTTTAGTTATGTTTTCTTTCTAAACTGAAAACACGTTGATGGTTCTAATACAAGCCAACAGCAAACGTAGTGATTGGAGCTGTTCCTGTGCTCATGTGTGTTCATGTTGTTACTTTTGCACCTCGGGACTTGAAACAGAGCAGCTGGGGAAGGTTCCAGGACAGATGAGTTGGTGGTGTCTGTTCCGGAGGCTAATATGGGGCCAAGGGCCATTCGTACAATTACTGACAATGAGCCTGTTTTGTGCATTCTTATGGAAGATCAAACAGGATTGTGTTTCATGTAGCACTTATCCCCAAATAAGAACAAAACAGGAGAAGGCAATGTGGGCATCGTGGGGGCGAAATGGCCCCAAAAAAATAAAAAATAAATATATATATTTCTTGGAGGCAGATTGTGTCATTATTTATGAACACTGTAGTTACCTGTTGCCTTTAAGAGGTTCTGAAAGTCCACGCTTCACTATGATTGACTGAATGCAACTGTCACTCACTTAGAGCCTTATAGAGGCTGACCAATGGGAGAAGTGAGTGGGAAAAGGCGTTTGTGTCTGAGCAAAGACCTCCATTGAAGCCCCAGGTCGCAACTTCTACAAAAAACAAATACATTTTCTGATTGCATTAAAAAAACATGTGTCTTTAGTGTGAACGTGCTCACATCTCTACAAAGCTTTCTCATACTTGGCCTGGAGGCGCTTACTGCCTGGCTCAATAGAAATATGATTCCGTTGGCTATAATATTCCACAGTATGTTATAAAACATGTCAATCACCATGGGGATTGTTCTGAAGTGTGGCTTTCTGTGGAATCATACCATGTGACATCTTACCTCAGAATGTTGCGTAGTGATACTTTGAATAAAGAAATAGAGAAAAAGTGAATGATGAATCAGATACATATTAAATATTTGTCCCCATCTTGCCCATCCCTGGATTACACATCCCCAAAAGTACAAAAAGAAAAGACAAAGTCACATTCGCTGTTAACTTTGAAGAACAATGTTGTTACAGCTCCTTTCTCTGCTCAGCTTGTACCTCATATCTACAACCTTTACTAATTAATGTCTCTTATTACTTTATGCGAATATCACGGCTTAATTAGCGCTGGTTCAATGTGTTACTTTGTACAAGCAGAAACAAGTGTTCAAAACTAATGTTGTTGTTTAGCTTGCTGCCTTTTATAGAGAGTTTGATATCCCAGTATTGCCATTGAAACGACTTCATCATGTTGTAAGGGACAAGGACAGACGTTGTGTCCCAGCGGGCTTCCAAAAAAATCTCAAATACTTTGTTTACTATACACAGTTATGGGTATTGCCTGTGTCTGTGCGTACGTGTAACCCATGACAAAAGTAAATGTGTTCAGGGGTATTCTAGCGTTATACAAAGCACAAAATAAATGTACATGTAATCCTCATGACTTGCTGAAAATGACTGAAGCTTTGATTGAAGGAGCACTGTCGTTTGCTAATGAGGCTGTATAGCTTCCCAGTCTCTCAGCAGGATATTCACAGACTTAAATATTTGATGACAGCATGAGCTCAAGTGTCAGTGCCATCAAGCAGACGCCTATACCTCACACAATCCCAGCACACAGATTCTTCACTACTGTATAGCAAATACATTTATATTTCCAGTCAATGTTCATGGGTAGTCAAGAATGAATGTTGCGTAATCAGTAATTATAGTCTTACAACTAAAATGTTTTATTGTAAGCCTTTAAATCCATCATAAATACTACATTTATTTTCCTTCCTTTCCACTCTGTAAAACATTTTACCATTATTGGGTCATTTTCACTCTTCACTCTTGTGCTCCTTCTGGTCTTATTCTATATGTGCTAGTTAGTTAGTTTGTAGTCCCATTATAGTTGTAGTGTAATTAACCACTCAAATTGTGTCCATATACTTAATCCTTCTGATGAGTCAAAGGTTTGTTAAAAATAATCTGATACTTTAACAAAAGGCAATTTGTGATAGATATGTGTATTATGATCTGCAGCTGCCCCACACGACTGAAGAACATGAAGTACTAAACACCTCCCGATTGGTTTGTTACCTAGTTTTACATAAACAATACTTTATTTGCAACTTCATAAGAGAATAGAAATAATCTGATTTCTGTTATCAAAAGAAAAAAATCGACCGTAAACACCCTCAATATAAAGACATAACATTTAAATAGGTGCCATTCCTCTTTATTGGCTCTTAGTGTCCTATTGAGCGCTGCCTGTGTGGCAGAGCCAGCCACTGCAGGTGTCCGCGCCTCTCCTGGGCAACTTTATGAACCTAACTGTCATTTGTAATGTTTTAAAGTGCTCAGCCCGGGGTGCTGTGTATGTGTACTATGTAAGACCAGCTGCTCTTCCTCCCATATGATAACATCTACAGAATATTAATGCCTGTTTGTCTCCACTCTGCCCATGTTTTAATTCACTTTTACCTTGTGCCAAACCTTTAGTACATACATATAATATGTGGGATATTTTGATCATACAAAATGTAATATGTGCCCTTCACCAAAGTAATTGCAATCATCTCCTTGATTGAATAGAATATTGTCATCAAGAAGGCACTTGATGACAATATTCTACCGCGTCTTAACATACTTAACATATTTGTGTGAACATCTAATGTGACAGCTCATCTCTGGAGACATAAAACAGGATCTTGTTGGGCAGCAGTGCCTGTAGTGAATAGCTTATTGCACATTACCGATAAATGAAGTATCTCTGAGTGTGTGTGTGTGTGCGTGTGTGTGCGTGTGTGTGCGTGTGTTAGTACGTGTGTGTGCGTGTGTGTGTGTGTGTGCGTGCGTGTGTGTGTGTGTATGTGTGTGTGCGTGTGTGTGTGTGCGTGTGTGTGCGTGTGTGTGCGTGTGTGTGTGTGTGTGTGTGTGCGTGCGTGTGTGTGTGTGTGTGTATGTGTGTGTGCGTGTGTGTGTGTGCGTGTGTGTGCGTGTGTGTGCGTGTGTGTGTGTGTGTGTGTGTGCGTGCGTGTGTGTGTGTGTGTGTGCGCACGCCAAAGTGCAGTCAAACGCAGGTGGTGTGTGTGGACGAGAACGTGTGTCAGCAGTGATTTGTGAGAGCATCTTGATCCTCTCCCTTGATGGTCAATGCTAAATTAGGATGCATATTATTTCACGATACCCTTGGCACAAAGATACATGGAGGGAAATATGTTCATTTGAATAGTTTTTCCTTAGCAAGTCATGTAAGTTTTGCACGTACTGAAGTGTAGAAAGTACAGTAATTTATATATATATATATATTATATATATGTATATATTTATATTATATTCAGCAATTCCTTTTATTGCAATTAGATTTGTAAATTGTATTAACATTATACAATACATTATATATATATCGCCATTACACTATGTTCTATCTCAAAATTGTGAACAAATCTACACACTGTGCCTTGCCTACACACACACACACACACACACACACATACACACACACACACACACACACACACACACACATACACACACACACACACACACACACACACACACACGTTTTTTGTTACCAGACCATTATTGGCAGCGTGTTGAAATGCCTCCACAGTTAGTGCATTATGGTTTATTTCACGGCACCTTTCTTGGCAGGTGCCTTTTCTATTTACGCACACAGAACGGGTCAATAGCAGTGGTCGTTGTAAAGGGAGAATACTTCAAAAGCATTTTCTTAGAATTCAAGCTCTCTCCTCCCTTGTGATGTACAAAGGTTTTGTTGATTCTGTTTGTTTGTTCTATTTCCCCTATTGGGGACTAGTGCAGCCTCTCGGGAATGTCACCAAATCAAACACATGGGTGGGCTTAGGTAAGCATACGCCACCGGGTCATTGGCAGCAATAACTCACACTCTGAATTTGGGATGATAATATTCCAAGTAAGCATGCATTAAATTCAAATAGAAAACTGAATTTGGCTTGACGGGATATGCACTAGGCACTCTATTGGCTGCAGTCATTAAAAATATCATGCTATTATTGGAGCGAATTAAACTGTCAATGAGGTGATGGCTCATCCCGTCGCTGTGGAGCAATCTTCATAATAGCATTGAAAAGAGTCTTTGAAGATTCTGAAGACACATGTGGTTTTGATCTTTTGAGTGCTGAAGTTTGACTGCAAAAGCAATTCTATCCAACAAGAGTTTAGAAGAACCTTCAATAAGTCTTGTTTCTTGCTCATGTGCTTGTGACAAAGCTTGCTTCTCTGTCACTCTGGTGTACGCTTTAAGATGTTGTTGGTGATGATGTTTGGCCTGGCTGTCGCCGCTCGACAGGCATCATTGTACTATACTGTAAGCTTAGACTCAAATGTACCGAACTTTTTTTTTTCCTCGACGCTTAATAACATGAATCACTTTTGAATCACTGCGACCAAGCGACAATGTAAAGTGGTGTAGAATCAGGTGGGAGTCATACGTTTTTCTCTTTCCCACTCCATTTGAAGCTTACGTGGTGGACACATTCAAATGTAGGTGCAAGTGTGTATTAATCTGTGTGTTTGTAGGTGGATATGTAATTAGTAATGCGGATATGTAACTATTGTAAAGCAAATGTGTCATAAATAAAGCCAATCAATCAGAAAAATTAAGCCCTATTTGAAGACACAAGTTATCAAATTAAAATCATCAAAATCAAGAAAATGTCTATCTAAAGTGTGGATCTGAAGTTGGTGTTGTGTGTCAAGTTATCGAGAAACAGTTTATTCTGTGTAGGAATGTATAAAAAAATGGATTCGCAAATGACCAATATAATAATTCGATGAGGTCTAATGTGTTACTTCAGAAAGAACCAATTAAGACCACCAAAGAACTAAGGAATCTCTCTAATCGAAGGCTATTTAAGTTATTGTAAACATATTGCCACATGCACATACTGAATGATAAATCTTTTGATCAAATCTTGCTGTAAGTATATATAATTGTAAGTCCGTGAATAGAGCTTGCCCTTCTCCAAGACATGTAGCACACAGTGTCATGTAGCAATCTCATCTATCATACTGCCCTTGTAAGACACGTCTGACCCTGATCTTTGAACACGTGCGGGACTCAAGAATTGACCGTGGCAAATCAGCGTTATGTGTTGTTATGTGTCATTTCCGTCGTTCTGTTCGCGTTTAACATTGATCGAGAAAAACTATACACCATTTCAACAACGTTATTCTGGTTCTGATCAAGTCCAGTCCTATTCCAAAAGCGTTTAAGTGTTGTTGACTCATGTAAGCGTTTGTGCTGGCTCTTGACACGGCCATGTGGAGGCCCCATGCTGTGGACTCTCTGAATACGCTTGACTCTGATTGGCTGAGAGCGGCCTGGGATGAATGAGCACTGTACATAGAGCTGGAGGCATGTGGGCTGTACTGGTATGCCCTCGCCGGCCCGCACTTTGTGTCCTGCTTTTATTCACGCCAGTAAACTTTGAGTAGAGAGTTAAGGCCAGTCCCACCGTTGACCCGTGTTTACTGCACACTCAGCCGTGTCTCTGGCTGTGAGAGGGGAGTCACCACTGCTGCGTCACATCAGTCTGTGCTGTACGGCTGGGAATCTGGTCTTCATCGAGATTCAGTCTGATCGCCATAAATCCAGAGCTCTACATTCAATCCTCTGTCAGGAAAAGTTCAGCTGGTTTTTGTGTTAAATGAATCCGTGGATGCTTTGTTCTTTAGTTTTTACCCTTGTGAACCCAAATCCATATAAGAGAAAAACAAACTGATTTTAAACACACTTCGAACAAAAATACACCAAAATGAAATGTTAAAAATGTGTCAATTCTAATTTGTGAGGTGTGTGTGTGTACATGTGTGTGTGTGCATGTGTGTGTGAGTGCGTGTGCATGTGTGTCTGTCTGTCTGTCTGTGTGTGTGTGTGTTTGTGTGCGTGTATGTGTGTGTGTGTGTGTGTGTGCTTGCTTGTGTATGTGTGTGTGTTTGTGTGTGTGTGCGTGTATGTGTGTGTGTGTGTGTGTGCGTGTATGTGTGTGTGTGTGTGTGCTTGTATGTGTGTGTGTGTGTGTGTGTGTGTGCGTGTGTGTGTGTGTGTGTGTGTGCATGTGTGTGTGTGTGTGTGTGTGTGCGTGTATGTGTGTGTGTGTGTGTGTGTGTGTGTGCTTGAATGTGTGTGTGTGTGTGTGTGTGTGCGTGTATGTGTGTGTGTGTGTGTGTGTGTGCTTGAATGTGTGTGTGTGTGTGTGTGTGTGTGTGCGTGTATGTGTGTGTGTGCGTGTGTATGTGTGTGTGTGTGTGTGCTTGTATGTGTGTGTGTATGTGTGTGCGTGTATGTGTGTGTGTGCGTGTATGTGTATGTGTGTGCTTGTATGTGTGTGTGTATGTGTGTGCGTGTGTGTGTGTGCGTGTATGTGTATGTGTGTGCTTGTATGTGTGTGTGTATGTGTGTGCGTGTATGTGTGTGTGTGCTTGTATGTGTGTGTGTATGTGTGTGCGTGTATGTGTGTGTGTGTGCTTGTATGTGTGTGTGTGTGTGTGTGCTTGTATGTGTGTGTGTATGTGTGTGCTTGTATGTGTGTGTGTGTGTGTGTCCTGGGAGAGGCACAGCTGGAGCACTCACACCTGACACAGCAGCTGTTCATGTTGTGAGTGACTCATAGACTTCCACTGTGAGCTCAGTGAGACGTGGAGTCCTGAGCAGAGTCTCAAACAAGTAAACACTTCTCTGTGCGCCCGGAGACAAGACTCATGTCAAATCAGACACAATTCTATGTATTTGCATTGTTTACAAAAACATGCAGTCCTGCAGTTGGCCAGGAAAAACTACAAAAAACCTCCTTGGGAAAAAGTAGAAACCTGTTGGAGTTCCACATTGAAGGGGGATCTGACTCTCACAGACGGACAGACGGACACGAGGGAGACCGTGGAACTGGACCCACTCTTCAGGCAGATGAGGGACCATAATATCTTACTTACATTCTCCTCGCACATTTGCCACATAATGACACACTGTATTAAGCAGTGCACTTAGCCTTGCTTAAACGACTTGAGTTCAGATCTGGATTTGAGTGGTTTTCTTTAAGCAAAAAAACTGAATAAATAAATGTTGATTGAAATAAATGAATGAATAAATGAATTGTACGTTATGCAACTGTAGGATGTCACCTTTTGATGCTGTTTTATTTGTATATTATAAGCGTGTAAATTTAAACTGTAATTTAGTATTTTATGGCCACATTACATAATCTAGCTTTAAATAAGAACGTTTATTTGCCAGATTGTTTTCATATTGAATAAAAATATCAGAAACAATTTTATAAGTGAGATATTCCATCAAGTCCATCAAGTAAAAACTTCTGTAATTGGGATTGTCCTGAATTCAAGTCATTTTATAAATTGTAATTTTGTTTTATAAAGGGTAAAAGTACATAAAGCTATTTTTATATATTATAATATTTTAAAACCCCAAATATCTTTCTATTCCTCAAGTATTTACTAGTAGTACTGTTGCTTTCTGATTTCTTCACATATGTTTTGGCTGTTGCTGGCTGACTTAGCACTTGTGCCTTATCACAGTTGTGGCTTGTGATTATTGATTTGTGCCCATGATGGCGCAGCTCGGGTCCACACGCACGAGTACGCCGGAGCGCAGGGTTCTTATCTTGTTGATATTGATATGGACGAGGTAATTGAATGATCAAACAAAGCCAGCCAAATGATCTGGGCCTGAGGTTTGTGGCCTGGCCTCACTCACAGTTTCCCATCTCGTTACAGAGAACTCTTCAGTGCTGTCAGTCACTCCAAACAACCTTTTAGAAAGCGTTGTTCCCAAAATACAAATCCCACATCAAGTGCTCCCCAAAGTGCAAGTTAAACCAATTACCAAGTGTCAATTTACCATGTACTCGTGGTGCTTTGTAATGCGTTGTTGTTAGTAACAAAATCAGCACAAATCTCTGTTGCGTCTCAAGGATACACAAATGAAGTGCAGCAGTGTTGTTCGTGTTATTTACATTTTATTGCACCCCTTGATGACAGTATGCACGTGGAGCAGTTGAGACGAGCGAACAAGTGTCATTTCTGAACAATAGAAACCAGTTTTATCACAGGCGAAACTTCAAAAATATCAGATATGGCAAAAAGTGGAAGGCAAGACATTCATCCAAAAAATAAGAATTATGAACATCTGATTTGTCTCGCGGCAAAGATAAGAGTCCATGATTGACCCAAGTTCCAAAAAGGTTGAAGTGTTTTAGGTGTGATTTGTGCTTGCGAAAGGCGGCCGTGTTTATTGGCTGAGAGGAAACCTGAGCTGTGGCTACAGGGTCATGTGCTGCGCATTCTCTCGTTTGTTGACATCCATTTGAGCTCCTTTCATATCTGTGCACCGACTCACTTTTTCTGCGACTCGTCTTTCACTCAGATGTTGTTGAATAGGTGACCCATTAACAGAGAGAGTCACAGAATGAGTTCATGCACTGCTCGTCTCTTTCACAGATATTGCTTTTCAGCCTTAATTTTGTCAGGCCGACTGCGAATGAAACAGCTTTAACCGCAGATTACCATTGATATTGGTTTACATGCTATACTTGTATGTGAAATTACATTAGTCTGGGCTGTATGATATTGGAAATGATTGCAAAATGTGATATGGCTGTTAAGTACAGTGATATTTATATAATTTCAGTTATACTTTGACTTTTTCTTTTTTGATATTGCCTCTGAAAATATCTCAATAAACATTATTATTGGCCATTGCATTTTATTTTATTTTGCTAATGCAATGGTCTTGGCTTGTAACTTAAAAAAAAAAAAAAAAGAAAAGATCGATGCAACAATAAAAGACCTTTAAAATTGATATTACACTTATAATAAACTGCTATATCAGGTCCAGTTGAGAAAACGTCCTCAAGCCAGGCTCTCTTTATAAAAAGTGTCATAATTACTTTCACAATTTATAATATAGTCTACAAATGATGTCTGATGTAGATTAAGGGAAGTTTTAAAATTAATTAAGATATTATTGATCTTTTAAAAGTTGATTTGAGGCAGAATATAAAGCTGACATTGGCTGTGATGGGGGGCTTGATGGGGGTTTGTTCTTAGTACGGTCAGCGGCTCGGGACTGGACGGGGTTTGGTTTATGGCATGAATGAGGAGTAAAGTTTTGGACTGATAGATAACTCAGCATTTGTTGGGTCTTGACAATTTCCCTTTCTTTTTTTGTGTGGATTTGGATTACAGACTGGCCCAGATTCATCCCAGAATGGTTAATTTGACATAAAATAAGTGGGTTATAGCTTTATTTTTATATTTGACCTTCCTAGGCAATTGATGGTTATTTTATATCCGATTGTGGACAAAATGGAGGTCTGTACAGACACGCTGGAAGTTTTTAAGCCTGCATGCATCTTAAATGTTTTGCATACTTAGAAAGTGCTTTAAGTGTGTATTTCCACATTAAAAAGTATATGTATATATATATATATATATATATATATATATATATATATATATATATATATATATATATATATATATATATATATATATATATATATACATATCATTTTAAGTCTCCAGAGAGCCACCAGTGTCTCTGGTTCTCACTTTGCACATAGTAAACCTCTGTCATCTTTCTACTTAGAGCCAGCAGTGAAGCTCCTTGAATCATGCCGAGGCAATCATTCTTCAGCATTCCTTCAGCATACCTTGGGTTCAGAGCTCTGCCCCCAGTCCTCTCCAGCAGCTCTCTGTTGCACAGTAAAATGTTAAAATGGCCACTTCTCTGTTGCCCTTGTCCCCTCCAGCGTGCTTTGTCCTCATGAGACACCACATGTAGGACAGTCGGCTTTTAAAGCCTTTTCACATAATAGAGATAATCTCCACTCTGAACTGGTCAGGCAAGTTTTGGCAATGCCTCTGTGTAATGGGAATACCGGTGGTTCCATCGGACCTCAGAGGAGCGAGGAAATGTTTATGGGGGTTGGTTTTTGGGGGATTCAGAAATAGAAAATAGAAGCAAGTTGTTACAATTTGAGGGCTCGGATCAGCCGAATGCTCCATTCACAAAATTCTCCCATTTAACTCGGGTTTAAGTCCAACCACTCTGAGCATGTAACTTTTATCTGTGACAATAATGCACTGCAGTTATCTTACTTTCATTTAAGCCTTGTGAAAACACAAATTTATTTGCCTCATTCTTGGCTGTAACAATTCAGTTTGTTCTGTTCATTAGTCATGTGCTGTTCATGTGCTTTTTAACTAGTTTATATACAAAAGTCTTCTCTGTACAGTTCAGAAGAGGATGTAGCTTTAGACGGGAAATACAAGGACACATGAGGAGGTATGGAAAGATGAGCAGTCGCTCTCAGATTGGTGAGAATGAGCCATAAGACTGTGTGTTCAAGTATTCAAGATGTTTCTGTCCAATACAATTACTCATTGTGTTAATTGAATTCATTGATATAGTATAGCATCATAAATATTCTGGACCTGGTCGGATATATATATATATATATATATATATATATCTTTTCTTTTTCTTTTTCTTTTTCTTTTTCTTTTTCAAGTATAAACATGTTTAACATTGTCTATATTGAATTCTCTGCAAACACTGACTGCTTACATTTTAATGACTTAATAAGACTTAATGAGTTGAAATGGGAGCGAGAAGCGAGTGTGGAGCTTTGTGGAGGAAGCTCACCTGCTGCTTCTGCATTTTCAGCCCACCACAGGGTCTCAGGTGTAGTTCTGTCTGTGGTAAGTGGAGACTGCTGTGCTCTCATAGTTTTTGCTCAATTACATGTCATGCTGTCACTGGGATTTTTTAGAGTTTACAGGAAACCAGCAATAATTGTGTAATGCTATATTAAGTATGTATCATAAGTGTTCTTGTAATTAGGCCCGAGCGCCACAAGCTGGCGAGAGGCCTATTAATCTCGTAAGGCCGTGCGAAGCACGGCTGCGAAAGTGCGCACGTAGTGCGCACGAAATCGAGCGCGAAGCGCTCGCCCACTTCCAAACACTCACTAACGCACTCCTTCACTCATGCACGCCCCGTGCATACTAATTAGTAGTAGGAAAATGGAACATTACCGTTGTAAACGGGCGAAGCCCGTGCAAAAGTGTGCACTAAACGAGCACTTTACGACCGCGAAGCGGTCGTCATCCCCATATAAAGCACTCATTTGCGCTAAGTACCTCACGAATACGTTCCCCATCTCTTGCATGTTCCGTGCATATAAGCATTTCCGAAAATGTATAGTTTATGATATTTGGAAAATGGGAAACATTGTTTTCGCATCGGAATATTATTCTTTCTTCTTTCTTTCTTTCTTCTCGGGACCAACCCCCCTATTTTTCACCCAGTGAACATTGACGAAAAGTCACAAAAATTTGCACACCTCTAAAAATCGTGCCTCTCTACATTCTGGCTATTTCCCTTTTCTAAAATAAAAAAAAAATTGGCGCGTCAGCGCCCCCAAATGTACCAAAAATGCATTGAGAGATGGGAAATGACCCAAAAAAAATCTGATCGTAGAATCATGAAATTTGGCGCAGAGGTAGATGGTGACAAGAGAAGTAAAAAATATTATTACGGCAACGCCGTCCGCCCAACCAAATGTCGGCCATATTGCTTCAAAAATGGCTAAACATGACTTCGGAGTTTTTCCAAACGACGTACTTTTACGAACTCCTCCCAGGGCGTTGGCCCTAAAAAGCTGAAATTTGGTGAAAATGCTACTGAGGAGTGGGACATCAAAAGTTATCCTAATTACATTGATACCTGTCACGGTCTCTGTGCGGCAAAGCCGCAAACTGTAGCAAGAATTTCAGAAATCTCCCAAATTTAACATTTCTGCCGTTTGCGCAGATAAAGTCCGAATTGCGTCAAATTAGAATCAGTTGTTAAACTCTTTGCCCTAAACCTACTTGAAGTGAAATAAATTAATTTGGCACCACAGCGCCCCCTACAGATTTTATATGGAGGTTAAATATTTAGTTTTGCGAAATTATATGAAATTTGACACACAACTCAATTTTGGCATCCCCATCAAAAAAGTCAATGAGACCCATGTCATAATTGTTATGGCTTTGCCGTAACGATGACCGAAACCTTCCATGTTATTCCAATGGGGAAATCGCCAGAACATGTTTACACTTTAGACTTTCACAAACTCCTCTTAGGGCGTTAGACATATTAACCTGAAATTTGGTGAGACTCATCTTCAGGGGTGGACCATCAAAAGTTATCCACATTTTTATTCAAAGAGTCACGGTGTCTGTGCGGCAAAGCCGCACATTTTGCCAAGAATTCAAAATAAAATTGCTTTTTGATGGTAAAACAAAGGGGAGAAGATGTGACAGCGTCACAGATTCAGCAGTAGGCGTAATAAAAGGACAATTGGGGCGCGTTAGCGCCCCAATTGTCGGCGTAGCGAGGGCCGATCATTGCCGCTTGCGGCTATATTTATTATTGTTTATTTAGTAGGGACGGTGCATATTAATGAACATGCATGATACATTTGCCGTAAACACGCCGAATTGTTGCCAATCGCGTTTGCTCCTTGTTTTAGACCGCATATACATTTTCATGAAACCAAGTACAACTGTCCTCATAATGTAATAAAATACTGAAAATATAATAAATTCCTCCCCAAAACACTGTGGTACTGATTTGGGATGGACAGTTCTAAGTCTCTAATGAGGCAGCAGCTCATCCCACATCCCACACCCCACACTTGGGGGCCTTTTTCACTCCTGGACAGTAATGCCCTGCTGCTGACACACAAATCCCTGCAAACGGCTACACCCTATTCATTTGGAGAGCTCCTCTTTCCCCACTGGACCCTTTGTCTACCACATCTATCAATCTAATGTGCTCACTGCATTACTTCTATTGGGCCTAAAATAAGATAAAGAGAACATAGTGAGCCAAAAATGGCAGTTGTAATACAGTGTCAGTATATTTGATGTGGTCTTGTAGATGCTGAGAATATATAATTGTCTTCTGAGAGGCAGTGGCTTGGGAACAGAGCATGTCATCAGTAAAGCTGTCAGGTGGATGATTGATGTAGATGATGTTGGGAAGGGCTGCAACAATTCATTGAGATTTGTCAACAATTAAAAAATAATTGTCATATTTTTCACAAAGCACAACACAGAATAATGGAATAATGAATAAATAATCACAATTTTCATTAATATTTTGTTCATAAACGTTCTCTATCTAAACGCCTTCTATCCCCCTATTTCAACCCTTATTTGGTTAGATGTATTTAAAATATCTCAAAGTAAAAAAAATTGGATTTTACTAGTCAACAAAATTCTAAAACAATAATTTAGCTACAGCTCTTTTGTTGGATCCTCATTCCCTTTTTCTGATTTTGTGACGTGTGTTGTTTGAATTGCAGTTGTATCACTATGATCGGTGGAGGAATATGATGGTGCTGTGCAATTGTCAGCTCAGGGGAAATGTTCTGTAGCAGCTGTGGCTGTGCTGGGTTTGAGATGACATCATATTCTGTATTCATTATTCACTTACATCATTCAAGGTCTGTAGTGCTTATTGAAATGTCAACAGACAAAAATACTTGTGTTATTGTAATTTGCAGATGTAATGGTGTGATTGGATTAACTTTGATAAAGGACCCTGTATCTCACCAATAGAGATGTCAATAGCTTAATCAATAATCCTGAGCAACAAAACTTAAATATAAGCAAAACTATGTAATTTCAAATAAATTCAATACAAAGTCCCAAAAAGTAAACTAAAATCACATTCACATTATTTCATCATTCAGAAAGTTTAATTTCATTAATCTAGTTAAGAGGAATGATGATCTATGAGAACATTTATATTTTGCGTTCATGAGACGTCAAACATACAATAGTTTAATAATGTGGTGTAAAGCATATCTAAATATGGTAGAATTTGCTTTTTAAATATCAGAATGCAGATATTTAGTCTACCGGTACATGAAACAAGCAAAACAAATTGCAAGAAAATGAACGTCTTCTCAGTCAAACAAAATACATATTTCCCACAATGACTAAGTATTGTTGGAAATATATAAGTATTTTGTTAGTTGATAAAACTTTAACCCACTAGTTTGATATAGCAAGTTTTTTTTGACTAACTAATAATGATTCAACAGTTGTGGATTTTCTGTTTCCAAACACATGCATCTCCATAGAGCTTTATTGTGAATGCAACATAACCCTGATAATCATGAACTTGAGACAAAAATAGCGTTTATGAAATCTAATCAGCAGTTGTTATTTTGTTTGTTTGCAGACAAAGCCATTTCCTTGGAGCTGAGCTGTGGGGCTGGTCCTAGCCATGTAGTGCTGGAGCCGGGAGTGCCTGTGCTGCTGGACTGTAGCTTGGGCTCCAGTGATAACCCTCTGAACATTACGTGGCAGCGGGACGGTCGGACTCTGCCTCAGGATGGATCAGACTTCCTCCAGTACCTGCCCAATGGCTCTCTTCTCCTGCTGCCCATGGCCTCCGCAGAGGTAGAGGGCATCTACAGCTGTGTGACTGCCAGTGCCCACGGAGCCCTGATAAGCCGCACCGTCAGTGTACTACGTGCAAGTATGTATTATCCATCCATATGGCATATCGTGTTAGTGCTTCTCTGTTTCATGCAGCTGTGATGTGTGAATTCTCAGAAGATAAGGCGAGAGTTTTTTAATTTGTTGTTTCATGGACTTTCCTTGGCATTTTTTAAGAGGGGAGGACCGAATAAAAATAACATTTTATTTTCACATTCTCAAATCACATCTCTACCATCCAGAAGTCGGAGTTGAATTTAAAAATAACGTTTTATTCTAAATAGATGTCTTGGATTCTTAGAATATAGGCCCTACTACCACCTCTCTACATTATCTGCATAATTATAGTTATTAATGCAAGAAATTGAAAATAACCCTTATGATACTGAGCGGTGTACAAAAGATGGCTCCAGCAAGATGTAAATGATGTAAGATAATAGATGCACCACTGGTGTGTAGCCTGTTCACAATATTCTTGATTAAATGTTGGCCAACTGCACAATAAAGTAGACTACAAAAAGTGATTGCCTTAACCCTAAGCCTGGTGAAGTATGAGTATGAGTTTTATGATGGCCTGTATTCATGTTTAACACCTTTACATCCATTGTAAATGGATCCAAGTAAACGTTCCTTCCATAGGTTTCAGAGATGGTCGGCTGCCGTTGCAATGTCATAAACTAACTCAGTGGATTTACTGTACATGCAAACAAAAAAAAAACGAATAGTTGGCTTTAATCCGATACAATCAGAGATCTTCATGTGCATGTAAACACCTTACTCCGATAGAAATGGGCGTTCAAAGTCTCCGATTGAGACACCCAGATTATGCAGTGTTTAATGGAAGGTGGAACTCACAGTGATCAGCCAGAAAGTAGTCCCAGACTGGGACAAGTCAGTTTGATAAACTTTATTGAGTCTTGACAGGAACACAAAGTGTGCAATGAATGAAAATGTCTTTGGCCACAGTGATTTAGTCCAATGCTGTGGCGTAGGAATCTTTCACACGCTCGAGTCGTGGACACGCACCTCAGATCAGATCATGGGGCCAAGTAGCGGTCTTACAATGCGATCAGATGAGAACGTGTGACTCCACAGACGAGCTGGACATGTCCACATGAGTAGGACTTGTGCTACTTAAATGGCAACGATAAAAGGATTCTGATATAATCGTATAAAGCGTATTCTTCATTTCCTTGTTCGAACACAAGCCAAAGCCACGCCCACCCCACTTCACTGGCAAGGACCACGCCACAACAATGAAATACGAAAGAATGTTTATTGATAAGTCATGATGGGTCGATGAGAGATCGATGAGAGCTCGATGAGATGAGAGAGAGCTCGATGAGATGAGAGAGAGCTCGATGAGATGAGAGAGAGCTCGATGAGATGAGAGAGAGAGCTCGATGAGATGAGAGAGAGAGATATCGAGGGAGCGAGAGAGCGAGATATATCGAGAGAGCGAGAGAGAGAGAGAGAGAGAGAGAGAGAGAGAGAGAGCGAGCGCTAGAGCGATATTGAGAGAGAGAGCGAGAGCGGGAGCGAGAGCGAGAGAGATCGATGAGATGAGAGAGAGAGAGAGATCGATGAGATGGCTGGGTAGAGACTCCGGATGGGGGCTCTGTCTCGGGTAATCAGCCCAGCCGATTCAGAACCCCCAAAATGATTTAAATGAAGGAAGTTGATCTGGATCTTGACGTAAGCCTGGCTGAAAATAATGTTACGAGTGGCACGGGGGAAGAGGAGCTGGATAGCCAAGCACTCTTGAAGAGTAGCTGGACTAAATCGAAAGCAGTACGTCCGTTACTGAGACGAGGGTTATTTCTGGTACATTTGAATAGTGTTTTAGCGTTTGTGGTCGTCGACGGAAGCAGATGGAGAATGAGATGCAAGAGTGATAGGATTGAACGGACAGTCGATAGAACTGGATTTATGGTGGAGTCTCCTTGCTCCGGAGTGGAGAGCGAAATGTTTGCATGGATTTAGGAGTTGACGAGCTGCGGGTAGCAAAGAAGTCAATATGAGCGATGAACGAGGGAACTTAATTGAGATGAATGAGATTGAGAATGAGAGGAATGAAAGATATGAGGGTAGTAGTATTGAGGAGTAGGAATTGAAGCGATCGTAGAGCGTCGGATTTGGGACGGTGCATCGAGAGTAGGAGTTGGTCAATTACGGTGACTTGAGTTTGAGCAATGCAGGAGACGGATTGATAGAGGGGAATAGAGTATTATGAGTTGCGCATAATAAGATATCCCTTATTGAT
This sequence comes from Eucyclogobius newberryi, assembly GCF_026437365.1. Taxonomy (NCBI): domain Eukaryota; kingdom Metazoa; phylum Chordata; class Actinopteri; order Gobiiformes; family Gobiidae; genus Eucyclogobius; species Eucyclogobius newberryi. Next base: position 24,772,426 of record NW_027316167.1, on the reverse strand, counting down.
CTACTAGAGAGGTGTAGAATAAGCCTTCCGACTGATCAAACCCCCAAAATGTCCAGAACGATAGTGGGGTATAATTCTGGCATTACGTGAATGCCTGGTAGAGGAGACTAAGCGCCTGAGGACCGTGTAGTACGCACGGCAGCTGGAATGGGTTGGAAGGGGCCGGAGCGCTCCGAGCAGTCTCCAATGCACCGACCGATGCACGGTAGATAAGGTGCACGTTGAGAGATGTTTCTTCTGAAAAGAAGGAGGGAATGTGAGATGGATGAGCATCCCGGTGCCCGGTGACTGTTCCGGAGAGAGACTGCTTCCCGGTGCCCGATGAGACCCTGGTGAGGACGCAGAAAAGCTTGAGTGGGATGTGGGATGAATGGGGAAGGGGTCGAATGGTTTGGATGAATGGGGAAGGGGGGGGGGGAATAGAGCGGGATGAGTGATTAAGGGAGGGATGAATGAAGAGTCGAAAGATCGAGTGGAGAACGGACTCTGTACGAGCAGAGGGTCGAAGGAGAGACTGTTGAGAACCAGAGGGGCGTATCCCGGTGGCTCTGTGGTAGACGTCCCTGTGCCCGGTGGCTCAGAGAGAGGCTCTGGGAAATAAATACATGGATTGGGGCGAGCATGAGGATGCTGCCGTGGGTCGGGGCGAGCGCGTGGGCGCGGCTGCTGATGAGATTCGTGCTTGGAGTGAACGTGTTGCCGGCGGGGCTCTTAGCGAGCTTGTGGCTGCGGGGCGGGGCTCTGAGCGAGCGTGTGGCTGCGGGCGGGGCTCTGAGGATGCGGAAAAGCTTGAGTGGGATGTGGGATGAATGGGGATAGGGGTCGAATGGTTTGGATGAATGGGGAAGGGAATAGAGCGGGATGAGGGATGAATGGAGGGATGATTGGCTGCTCTGGGGCGAGCGTGGTTGCTCTGCTCTGGGGCGAGCGAGGATGCTCTGGGGCGAGCGTGGCTGCGACGCTCTGGGGCGAGCGAGGATGCTCTGGGGCATCCTCGCTCTGGGGCGAGCGAGGATGCTCTGGGGCGAGCGAGGATGCTCTGGGGCGAGCGAGGATGCTCTGGATGCTCTGGGGCGAGCATAGATGCTCTGGATGCTCTGGGGCGAGCGTAGATGCTCTGGATGCTCTGGGGCGAGCGTAGATGCTCTGGATGCTCTGGGGCGAGCGTGGGCGAGCGTGGATGCTCTGGGGCGAGCGTGGGCGAGCGTGGATGCTCTGGGGCGAGCGTGGGCGAGCGTGGATGCTCTGGGGCGAGCGTGGGCGAGCGTGGATGCTCTGGGGCGAGCGTGGGCGAGCCTGGATGCTCTGGGGCGAGCGTGGATGCTCTGGGGCGAGCGTGGATGCTCTGGGGCGAGCGTGGGCGAGCGTGGATGCTCTGGGGCGAGCGTGGGCGAGCGTGGATGCTCTGGGGCGAGCGTGGATGCTCTGGGGCGAGCGTGGGCGAGCGTGGATGCTCTGGGGCGAGCGTGGATGCTCTGGATGTTCTGGGGCGAGCGTGGGCGAGCTTGGATGCTCTGGGGCGAGCGTGGATGCTCTGGGGCGAGCGTGGATGCTCTGGGGCGAGCGTGGATGCTCTGGATGTTCTGGGGCGAGCGTGGGCGAGCGTGGATGCTCTGGGGCGAGCGTGGATGCTCTGGGGCGAGCGTGGATGCTCTGGGGCGAGCGTGGATGCTCTGGGGCGAGCGTGGATGCTCTGGGGCGAGCGTGGATGCTCTGGGGCGAGCGTGCTGCTGGCGGGGTCTGAGTGAGCTGTAGTTGTAACTGAGCTGTAAGTTGTGACATGTGGGTTGGCTGAGGGCTGTAGCTGAGAGTAGTAGCTCGGAGCTGTAACTGAGCTGTTGAGCTATTGAGCTGAAGCTGTAAGTTGAGCTGTTGAGCTATTGAGCTGTAGCTGTAAGTTGAGCTGTTGAGCTATTGAGCTGTAGCTGTAAATTGAGCTATTGAGCTGTAGCTGTAAATTGAGCTATTGAGCTGTAGCTGTAAGTTGAGCTATTGAGCTGTAGCTGTAAGTTGAGCTATTGAGCTGTAGCTCTAAGTTGAGCTATTGAGCTGTAGCTGTAAGTTGAGCTATTGAGCTGTAGCTGTAAGTTGAGCTATTGAGCTGTAGCTGTAAATTGAGCTATTGAGCTGTGAGCTGAGCTATTGAGCTGTGAGCTGAGCTATTGAGCTGTGAGCTGAGCTATTGAGCTGTGAGCTGAGCTGAGCTATTGAGCTGTAGCTGTGAGTTGAGCTGTGAGCTGTAGCTGTGAATTGAGCTATTGAGCTGTAGCTGTGAATTGAGCTATTGAGCTGTAGCTGTGAATTGAGCTATTGAGCCGTGAGCTGTGCGTTGAGCTGAGAGATGAGAGTTGCGTTGAGCCTGCGCGTTGAGCCTGCGCGTTGAGCCTGCGCGTTGAGCCTGCGCGTTGAGCTGCAAGGCGAACATGGTAAGATGAGGTTGCATCTTTTTTACTTAAGGTAATATGCGAATGAGAAGATGAGAACCTGCCGCAATGCTAGAAACAGAATCTTTGAAGATACCTGTGGCTAACATGTGGCGGCGAAGCCAGACAGCTGAATGTGACATGAAAGTAATTTAGTGGAAGCATGAATTGTGAACCTACGAGGTGTGAAGGTTGCATGAGAAAAGAAAAAGGAAGCTTGAGCTGGCCGGCGCGGGAGCCGTGCCCCGCTCCGGAAGCTCGGATAGCGCCCGGTAAAAATGAGGGGCAGAGAGCGAGAAGGAGCGCGCGTGGGTCCAGGCCGTTGCTGTGGAGTGGAGGTCGGCGTTCTGTGTGGACGCCCGGAGGTGGGGTCCGTGAGAGACGCAGGTGCGGAGGAGCTGATGGTGTTTGGAGCTGTGGAATCACGCTGGGTGAGTCCTGGGGGGAACTGACCGACTGAATGTTTCAGACTGAATTGGTCAGATTAGGAACGGATCAGAATCTGAGGAAATGGCTCATGGTTGGTTTGAATGAACGCGCTATACTGAGTGTCTCTCTGTCGAGAGAGCAGAGACAACAAGAGATGCTGGGATTGGCCTTTGCATATATAGGCCTTCTGGGTAATAAGAGGCGTGGTTAAAGAGTGGAGGTGTGGTTGCTGGGGAGGTAAGAGGTTGAGGCGTGGTCCTGCTCCCGAATCTAAGTTAGCGATTACATCTCCAACTACACATCCTTTAAGTTAATCTACCAGTCGATCTAATGGATCTATGGTCGATCTAGGAAGCTGTGAGTTGCGAGAGTTTTAAAGCGCTCTGACGTTCTGACGAAAGTGATCTAACTCGGTGTCGGAGTTGCTGGTGCAGAATAATTTTTTTTTTAAATTTTTATTAAGGGTTTGGCCTAAATAACTGCGGAAAATCCGCGAAAACAGAAAAAAAAAAAACATAATTTTTTCTCGGCGTTGGCGGGCTCGCAAAACAACTTATTAAAAAACTCTCACCTAAAAGTGCTAGAGTGGAGCAAAAAGCAGCAGGTACAGTTGAGAACAGATTACAGCATGTTTGTGCATTAATTGCTGCTCCAAAAATATTTTGAATGCTAGAATGTGCTCATTTACAGTACACATATAAAAAAAAATGTTTTGGCGGCAGGCTGAGGAAATGAAAAGCCCATTTGGCCTTGATTCTTACCTGAAACCCATTGAACTGAGCCACCAAAGCTATCATCAAACAGATTTCAGGAGTCTCAGGTCTTTTTAAAGTGATGTCCGTGGTCTGTGCACGGACAATTGATGACACAGGAGGGGGAGGACTTTGTCTGTTCTCCTGTTCTTCTCATGCCTGGCATCTCCAATGCCGTCCCGTTATCCCATTTCAAACTCTGCTTTCGAGATGGCTATAATCAAATCCATGAGATTCTCGGCCCCAGAATGGGCTCTTTGCTGGTTACGTTTCCCTGTGGGTTCTCCAATGCGTCCCTCTGTCCAAGGAGCAACACACTCCCAAAATTGCACGTTTAAGTAGTACCAGTACTCACAATTTAGCACCTGGCTAAATATGGCTTAAATGTACATGTTTTTGTTGATTGTGATGAAATTAAAATTGTGATCACGGCTCTAAGATATATAGATATAATGCTCACCTCTATTAGAACTAAAATATACAAGACTCAATTAGTAAAGTTTAAGTGTGGTAATGCGCAGTCAAATGTATATAGTATAATGCTGAGAGTGGTCTACCCCCATGTTTTTTTATTTTTATTTTATATATATTTTGAGGGTGTATATTCTGCTCTCTTACTGGTTTAAGAAAGGAACCACAATCACACTGAGCATACCAGTGCTTATGTGTCTCTCCTTCTCAATATATGGACAGGTCATGTTCCGCTCAGAACCTCCAGAATTCCCTTACTGAGCTGCAGAGGCTGTACTAGCTCTGATTCATGGTGCACTTGCTGACCTTTAGGCAGTGATCATTCAGATCAGTGAGAGGATGCATAGGTTTGTTTCAAACCTCAGTTTTGTAGTTGATTTTAAAACGTTTACCTCGTATCTGGGGACACAGATGTGAAATTGCTAACTCAGCTAAGGACAGTGTATATTTTAGGTAAAGGTTAATGTACTTATTTATTGATCCCCCTGGCAATCAATACAATTGACAAATTTACATTTCAAGAGATGTAGAAGAAGAAGAATGAAAAGGGAAATTAACAGTACATTGAAATGTTAACTATGAGGAGGTTCAACTGTCTGAAAGGAGATGATCTTCCCTTTCTCTTCATTTAGTCATCAGCTTTGTGTTGAATGAGACAGGAAACAGTCTGAAGGCTCCCCTTTTGTCAGCTGCCGCATGCCTATTTATGAGCACCTCTTGTTTGGTAGACAAAAAGCAGCGGAGAGGAGGAGTGGATAAATGGTGGGAAAGCAAAAAAGATGAAGAGACTTTGTGGTGAAAGAAAGGGATGGAGACACCATTAAGAATGACCTTCAGTGCACACACATGTGGCACTACTGTAGTGTGTGGTGAATTGAATCTGCAGCATTAGGCAATGAGATAGATGTGACTGAGGTGCAGGAGGTCAAAGCCAAACTGTTTCAACATTGACATTGAGCAGACATTCTCATTTCTTACTTAAGACCAAAAGAAAGCATGGCTGCAATTGCACTGTACTGAAGCCTCCTTCTACTCTTGTTTTCCACTCACAATGCCATGTGCGGTGTTGATTAGCAACTTGTATCGACATACCGTGCATAAGTCCACCTTTAGTTACACTCATGTTTGTGCTTCAGCACAGTAAGCAAGGCTGAGATTACAAATCTGTGTTCAAGAACAAGAAGTCAGGAGTTATTCCCCCAAAATATTTTAAGTATACACACAAAAGTAGTATACACTTTGTAAGGAAGACACATGAAGTGGTAGATATGACCCTTTCAGAAACGAATAGGCACAATTGTTCATCTAAATAGCTGACGCTTCTGTAAATGTGTTTTGGAGTAAGGGACTGAAAGCAGGCCAGGGGTGGAATTATCTGCTTGTAGAAGGGGAGGAGAAAATGTTGCAATCTGATATCTGTGGGGCCAAAGAGTGGGGCATAGACAAAGAAACTGCAGGGTAAAGTCAAGGACAGTGCAGAGACTGTGATGACCGGAGTGCCATAATATACAGTTTTGATCTAGTAGTGCATTAAGGAGCAATGCTCGGTGAGTGTCACCTAAAACATACAAATCCTTGTTGCTGAGAACCAACAGAATATATTTCTTATGGTGTCTTTGATGCAACACAATTTAGCAGCATTGTGTCTTTGACATCATGTCTTTGACATCATTACATGGTCATATCAATATTGCAACATATGAGTGTTTGCTCTGTGTAGCTCGCTCAGTTTCACTACAGGACCTAGGAGTCATGGGAAAAGAGTCAAGCGGCTCTGGCCTGCACAGCAAAGGTGTCCACATTGTCCCTGCACAGTAGGAGCCTCTAAATCCCCCTGCCATTGCTGTTCAAGTTTAATCTATTGTGAAAAGACAGCCTTGTGGGCCATCAGGCAGAGTGTCAGTGTTGTAGGTGCTGTGTTTACATGCTCCTCACTGCGGCTGCTATGGCTGAACGCCATCACCCTGTGTCATTTCCGTGTATGCGTCACCTATGACACAGTATTTTAATAGTTTTTTCCCAGCTATGGACATATCGTCCACCTCCTTGCTCTCATTGAGAAACTTTGTTCTTCCAGCGCAGTAGGAAAACACAGATGTTCCTGTTGTTGCCATCACAGCTGGTGAAGGGGGTTCACAGAGTGATCACTACTCTACACTCTTTTCCTCTGGGGTTTAACTTTGTTCGGACATTTTAATGTTATTGTTATGCAACCCACATTTAAAATAATTCTCACATCTAAAATGGAATGAACTTTGAGATTATTCATGCACTGCTTACAATGTATACACAACAGATTATATTTGCAAATGTGTCAACATTTAAAAAACAAAAGCGTTCATTGCATTTCTATTTATTTTACTTAACACAGACATTCATGCATTTTGTGAAGACCAAGCAAACCACAATGGATTATGTTGTGGGGGAGTTCCCGTCTTTCCTGTCTGCTTCTTCTTGTGCTTTGATCCACCTCCCTTCAGAGCTGCAGGGAAAGTTGCTCCACAGACCAACACTTTTGTTCACCAAGCAGCCTGCAGGGGCCAGAGGTCAGGGGCCCTTATAGATGCTCCTTGCTGCCCTCTGATGGCTCACTCTTGTAGCTTAAGTCAGGAAATGTGAGAGAGGAAATACCTAATAACAACTTTGTGTATGTTTTGTCAAGACAATGTTTTATTGCTTTTCATCAGATCTGTCCCACTTCCATCAAGAGCCCACTCCTCAGACAGTGCCCGTCGGAGGAGTGGCCCGATTTGAGTGCCTGATTGAGGGAACTCCTATTCCACTCATCTCCTGGGAGAAGAACAGAGGGCCTCTGCCACATGACCCGAGGTTCTTTATTATTATTATTTTTTTAAGTTGATAGTTTTGTGCTGTCTTTATATATATATATTTACCTATTATTTATATTATTTGAAACAACTGCTTACTCAGTTACTGCCTACACAGTGCACTGCTCTGCACAATCAAAGTATAAGGAGGAAAAATAATATCAATAGAAATGTTTCTCCCTCTTTTCTATTAACACATAAGGGAGCAATTTAATCAGAGTTTGAGTATATTCAGTGTTAAAATAAAGCTTAGCTATTCTTCTTAGTCTTAGCCTTGGTTCAGTTGTTTGGGCCGAACTAAGTATTGGCCCAAGCTGCAGATTTAAGGCGGAAATCCAGTTTGCCAAAAAGTGTAAATATCTTCCTGACCATCTCTATAGCATTCATTAATTATACTACATTTTATGTAAAACGTGAAACCAGTTGTTTAAACAAAATGTGTTCCGATCCATCTTGTGTTTTTTTGTTATATATATTTATAAGACTTTTTTTCTTTTCAATTGTGATGATAATTTATATTAACGTAAATAGCACACAATTGAAATTAAGAATAATAAATAAAAATAAATAAAATAAGTCACCCTCTGTAATGAAAAATAAACAGCTTTTGATAAACATAACATAAAACCCTCTATTAAAATAGAGCTGAGGATTGCAACTCTATTGGAGCTACTTGTACTATGTGTACAGTATAAAGACCCTTGCCATATCAGGTTTGAACACCTCTATAAATCACCTTTACAATATTCACTAATTATACTGGCATGTCGGTGGCAGCTCCTCTGATCCCATCATTGTGGTGCTTTCAGGAGTAAGTGCTAATGGCTGCCATGGCCCAATGTGACCCACCAGCAGCTTGCTGTTTATGAGGTCCTATTTGTGGAATGTGTATCTCCCCGTTGCTCAGGCTCATGTAATAGCCTTTCTCACAGATGTGCCAAAGCATGCCTGATGTATCACTGGACTCTCTTCACTGCATTTTGTCTCACTCGTTTCAGCCGTCCTCAATCAGCTATCTGTCGGCCTTTCTTTTTCTCCCTGCTATAACTCCTGCTATTATTGTGACAGTTTTCAACACAGCTGATATTTATGATCTGTAGTATATCATTTTTGTTCTTTATTTTCTTCCCCTCTAAACCCAACAAAAAGGTTTTCCTTTGTCACAATCTAAATCATCAAAACATGGCTAAATACAATGCATGTATATATATATATATATATATATATATATATATATATATAGATATACTTTTTAATAGGAATTGTATAGAAATGTATTGTATCTGTAATTTTCAGATTAATTGCTCTTCCAAATGGAGTGCTTCAGATTGTGGAGGTGAGCCCGGAGGATGACGGCTCTTACCGCTGTATTGTGTCCAACTCTGCCAGGAAAGACATCAGTCAAGAGGCCAAGCTTACTGTCTCCACAGGCAAGAGCATTTACCCTTTAAATTACACCCAACTGAGATTTGCATTTGTTCATCTGAACCTGAGAGAATGAAGCTATATTTAAGATTGTGAGAGAGAGTAAAATATCTTAAGTTTCTTCATCTTGTACTGCATATGTTTTTCCCTATACTTAAAGGTGCACTATGCAAGTCAACCAACTGCTTGTCTCCATCAACATATTAGTGCTTTCCCTGGAATGTTACACAGTATGGCATTATGGCATTTATTTAAATACACCTTAAAAAAACCTTGCATTCATACTGTGAGTGAATTAGTTTTTCCACAGATCTGACCTACAACTTGTCTCCATGAAGATAGATAAGTTTAATACCATACCATGCAAAGAAAAACATAAAAAACGTAACAACAAGAAGGTGGAGGACCTTCCACTAGAAATGTTTCAATATGTACCTTAAATTGTCAAAAAAATAAATATATAAAGACAATTATTCTAGCTCAGAAATCACAGGACCTTGTTACATTGAGACAGTGAATATGAAGATGTAATTTGTACTTAAACACAACTTATCTCAATGAAGATCCTATAGAACTCCCACAGCAGGTAAATTCATAAAGTGATAAATGCTTATAACAGAACATTTCATACACAGATGCAATTAAAGATAGTCACGGTAACAGGTGTCACAAGTCATTTTGTGTTATTTTGCTCCTGCTTGTCTTGGCTTTGCTGAAACCTTTTGAGGAAACCGCTTCAGACTCTTTTTTGCAAGTAGATGTAACAGACATCTGGCTCAAACCTATCACATCCATCATATTCACATCCAAATACTTTACAGACTTCCTGCCAAGTCTGAACCTGGTGTAAACAATGACCATACACTTTTGTCTACATACTGAATGTTTGCAGTTGAATCACAGCCTGTTGCTGCTGCTCTATATAACAGACAAAGCCCCGAAAGCTGCTTGTATTCTTGTTTTTACTAAATTGAAACATCTGAATAAAACTGTCAAAAGTTGTCTCTGCTGCCTGGCTCAGCCTGATGACATGTGCTTTGTTGTTGCAGGCTCTGATGAAGCCTTGAACAGAGTGGTAATTGTAGAGCCACCTCAGAATGCTACAGTAGTTCTTGGTCACACAGCCGTGATGGAGTGTATGGCACAAGGCCAGCCCAAGCCCCTAGTCTCCTGGAGCAGGCAAGGTAAAGTAACTGAAAAAAGTAGTAGTAGTAGAAAGTGTCATTATTGTTTTTCTTTTATCTTGCTTTCCATATTCCTATCAGCTTTCTCACATTCAGTATGTTATGGAATTCTTGTTAGATAAAGTCTCTCTGAAGTTAATATTTAGAACTACAGTATTCCTATGAATAAACTTGGTGAAGCTAGCTGTAAAAGCTACAGAGCCACCAGCTCATATACTCTTGTCATCTCTTCTTTTCATGCTGTTGGTGTGAAAGCTAATAGCTGGACTCTATATTCCATCATTATTGTATCACCCAAAACTGTCTCCTGTTTACTCTTTGATCAGATGGAAAGCCTATTTCCACTGATGTGGTTGTCTTGGCAACGAACTTGGTGATCAGAGACACGAGGCGTCATCACGCTGGGGTATACGTCTGCAGGGCTAATAAGCCCAAGACCAGAGAGTTCGTGATCGCTGCGGCCGAGTTACATGTGCCTGGTATGGGTTTTTCATTCTCACTTACTGTTCATTGATCAATGTAGATTAGTAAACTTACTTCATGTAGGCCTAAGTATGTGGGTACAATCCCTCATTTGTCCTAGAGTGATCCTTTGTAGAAAAAGTCTCAAACGTAGTAGGTGAAAAGGATTTTTGAAAATAAGTTGAAACTTTTTTTTAACAATTGTCTAGGTGGCTACTTTTGAAACTTGTTTTAAGATTTATATTAGTAGTATTAATTTATAATTCAGGCTATTTATTTATCTCCAGCTCATCCAATGATTCTACAGCCTCCAGAGTCAGTGTCCCTGTCCAGAGGTAACACGGCAAGATTTGTGTGCAACAGTTCTGGAGAACCAGCCCCAGAGTTACGATGGCTGAAGAATGGCCAGCCCCTTCAACCTTTCAGACGAATGAAAATCCAAAGCCCTGGAGTGCTGCTCATTAACCAGCTGGCGCTGGAGGATGCTGGCTACTACCAGTGCATCGCAGACAATGGTCTGGGCACAGCCTGTGCCACTGCCAAGCTCACCGTTATTGTGCGAGAGGGTCTGCCCAGTCCCCCACGCCACCTTCTTGCCACACCTCATTCCAGCACCTCTGCCCTCCTCACCTGGGAGAAACCTGAGTACAACTCTGACCAGATCATCGGTTACTCTGTACACTGCCAGGGAGCTTCAGGTCTGCTATTCTATTTACACACGTGTATCAAAATGACCGCTATACAAAGTTTTGTGTGATCATTTGTTAACTGTTTGCAAACATAATATTGTGCTTTCCAAAAAATGGATGGATGCATGTGTCCTTGCACTCTGAGTAATGCCATGTTAGGCTGAAAGTATTTTTGTTATATTGGCAGCTATGTATAACAGCAACTACACATTTTTCAGGTTCTGATAATGTAGAGTACCAGTTTGCAATGAACAATGACACTACTGAGTATTACTTCAAAGAGCTCCTTCCTCACACTGCCTATACATTCTTCGTGGTGGCTTACTCACCCATGGGTGCCAGTCCACCGTCTTTGCCTGTCACTGTGGATATGCTAGAAGATGGTGAGAAGCTCTCTTAATAACTCTTTTCATATCTATACAGTTATAATGTAAATGACATCATTTGTTTTATCAAACCTAGTTGATGACTAACCTTGGAAATTTGTTGAAAGTTCCAGAGAAAACTTCACTTATAAGTCTTAAACACATTATGCAATTTTAGTAAGCATTTGTTATCCTGCAGTGCCAAGTGCTTCACCCCAGTTGTCCATAGTCAGCACCTCGCCAACAGACATCCGACTCATGTGGCAGCCATTGTCTACCCAGCACAGAAGAGGGGCTGTGAGCCGCTACCGCATTGAGTACAGCGCAATGGATCAAAGTGAGCCAAATGTCATTGTTCCATACTTCCCATACATTGTACTGCTGTACATTTGTAGCATTGGAAAAAGCAAATACCATATTTATTTATAGATCATCATGGAAAGTGCATGGTTTGCATTATTATATGTTTTCCCACAGTGGACAAATTGTTCTCGGTGGAGGTTGGAGGTTATGAGACCCAATTTACAGTGAGAGATTTGCAACCCAATAAGACATACAGGCTGAGGATAGCAGCTGGAACAAGCATTGGCTTTGGAGTGCCATCTGAATGGGCCCTGCACCAAACCCTGGCCAACTACAACCAAAGTGACAAGAGCTTGGGTAAGGAAGAGGATATCTAGTCCCTTGTTACTCTTTACATTTAAATGTCTATGGGACTGAGAAAGTGATGGTTTGGAGTAAGATTTGTTCCCCCTTTACACGAATATCTCTGATCTCTGTCTAATTTTGCATGCATTCTGTTCTAGTCATCTTAGCACCAACTGAGCTGAAAGTGAGGGTCAAAGTGAATTCACTCAATGTCACATGGCTCTCATCCCCCAATCACACGGTGATCTCAGGCTACAAGTTGTTCTGTCAAGAAGTGGATTCGGCCACTCCCAACGGCCATAGACCACTGCAGATGCACACTATCAGGCTACGCAAGAAGGCCAGATACCACCTTCTCACCGGTCTGGGTATGTCGCAAAAAAGTCAATCTGATGTTGTCATTTTTAATATAGTTGTAAGGGTGATAGGAAAAGTAGACTAAAGTAAACCAGAATGAGTGCAGAATGTTATAAAAATGTATGCAACAACACGCTTTTCCTGTTCCAAGCTTCCATGTGAAGTCAACGGTAGACTGCGCTTCATGCAAATTAACCCATATATTGATAACTCAATTCAATTATTCTTTTATAGCCCAGCAGCAAAAAATATCTATTCAACCAACAGAAAGTTAATAAATCAAAAAAATAATAACTGGATAAGTGTCCCAGGCATTCCCTCTCGAGACCCTTTAAACTCTAAACATTCTTTAAACACTGTCGGAGAGCCACTCCCATGGATGAAGTGTAGATGTGACTGGGATGACGTACATCTATTTGCAGATAGAATTCAAGTCTTGCACAGTAGGTAAAATCCCCAAGCTGCAGCAGCTCTGCCCAAGCTTAGCACAAAGATCTGGAGATTGATGCTATGGCACCCACTGTTCCTGAGGAGCTGCTGCAGTGGCATTGAAGGATTGGTCAAATGCAGAGGACAAATTTCCCTACAGAGACAATAAAGTGAACCATAAGAGATTGCAGATTCCACTCAAGACAGAAGGATAGAGTGTAGCTCATCAAGGATAGGGTGAGGGGTCATTCAACCATGTAAAGCTAGGATCTAGGTCCACAAGTCAGGATAGGATAGGAGGTTTACTATTGTAGCACATCGTGTCCCAAGTAACGGTAACATATTGTGACTTCTCTTACTACTACTTCATCTTTTTGTGTTCAGTGCCTGACCGCCAGTATGAGGTGAGGGTGTGGGCTTTTACTAAGCAGAGCGATGGAGCATCAGCAGTGTGGAAGGGACGCACAGACAAGGCTCTCATCATGCGTAAGTTCTGGCAAATTTTTTGTGGCTTCCCATGAATGTAGCAATACATGAATATTGTATTAACTTCTCTGTTTGCATCAAAGCACCTCATATACGTGCCCGACCACCTCCTCTGCCCCCAAGTACCATCCAGGCCATGGCTAACAGCTCTACCTCAATCTGGCTGCACTGGGAGAAACCACGCTTCAGTAACGTCCGTATAATAAACTACACAGTGAGGTGCAGTCCTTTTGGGACCACCAATGCATCTCTGGTCTCCTATCACACCAGGTGAGTTTAAATCAGTTCAGGAATCCCATAGTCTTTCTGTGTTGAATATATAGCTATTCACATAGATAAAGACATAACAACATTGCACAATACAGTGGCGGTATTATAAAGTGATAACTCATGTAAGTAATAAAAAACTAAATTCAGAAATGTATTAAACACACTATTGAACTCTTCTTACTTACATTTACTGTTTATCCAGACTTGGAGCTCAATGCAAAATATTACATATATTCTCATTCTTAATATAAAATATGTTCTATTTTGGTATCCCTAAAAGGATTTGCTGTTCATGAAGTTCTGTGCAGGAGATTTTGCTGGGTGACCTGAAGCCCTTCACTCGATATGAGCTGGCAGTGCAGTCCAATGGAGTGGATGTAGCAGGGCCTTTCAGCAGCACTGTGGAGGAGACCACCCTGTCTGATAGTAAGCCCACCATCTTAGAGTTGGAAAGGAATAATCACTATTTCATGACACAAGCATGATCATTTTTACTGTATATTTAACATAGTAGAGGATAAGAGATTCTCCACAACAAACCATACCAGCATTTGCTCTTCTTTCCACTGTCCTTGAGACTAACCACAAGAGTGTGATTATTATTTATTATTTAGATCCTTTACTATACATTTTCACTCCATTGCTGTATATTGTCCCGTTATTTCTTTTGTAGGTTATGAGAATCTTTATTAATTATCTTCTCGTTGATTTATTTGATCTCTCTGCACAACACCACCTTAAACAATTTAACTCAAATCTAGTATTAGGTTGCTTTTGACTGGTGCACTTGAAATCCATTGCTGATAAGTGGCAGCAGTGAAAGACCCAGGTGTAGTTGGTTTTGCTTGAGGCTCAGAGTCTGGGCCAAGTCCAGGTGGTCCACTCTTAACGGCATTATTAGCACCAGTCACCCCATAGTGTTCTCCACGGCTGCGTGTCATCACCTGAGCTGCTGCCCATTCCTCATCTGCCCATCCCATCACCACTAGCACCTCTGCTCAGTCCGCTGGCCCCAAATGGGAGAAACACACTAGCACAGATGGCTGTCACAAACATCTGTCATTGAAACATATTGTACTAGGGACAGCTGGGTAGGCTCATTTCAGGTCTCCAATTACTGACCCACTCCTCCTTCCTCCAGGGCCTTCCTCTCCTCCAGAGGAACTGCAGCTGAATGCGCTCGACACATCCTCTGTACTGGTGAGCTGGCGCCCCCCGCTGCAACCAAATGGTATCATAATCAGCTACACGATATTGTACAGCAGCAATATGAGCCAGTCAGAGCACACATGGAACAATCTTTCTCAGGATGGTAAGAATATTCTCTTCTGAATATATGTAAATATTTACTTCAGTTGTTAAGAATAGTTCAACCAACTATCAAGCAGCAAGTATTATTCATAATTGTTTTTAAATACTTTTTAGGTACCATAACCAGTGTCGAGATACGGGGTTTGACTAGTGGGACACAATACTTTTTTAAATTGGGGGCATCAACTGAGATGGGCCTTGGACCTTATTCTCCTGTGAAGGACGTGAATATCCCATATAGTAAGCACTAATTTATTTTATAGTTATTCTTGTAACTATCTTTGAGTAACTAAAAAATGTATATTGAAAATCCACAATGTTACCATGTCTGCTTTTGCTGCATTTGGATGGTGTATCAATAGTATGTGTAAATATCAAAGGGCCAGTCACCAAGGGAGGTCTCTGACTTCCTGTGTCTCACAGAAGGCTGTTGAAAGCATTCCAAGCCTGTGAGACTTTCAATGTCAAATAGACATCACTGAATTCTATGAGTCATCGTGTATTGTAATATATGTACTTTTAGAAACTGAATGGAACCTTTGAAGAATTACGTCACCCCTTTATCTATTCTATGTGCTACTGCAGACACCTGTCCAACGGTCACATCCCCAAATTTCTTTCCACAAATAGGATTAATTTACTTTGTTGGACACCACATATATATACATGAAATATGACTTTGGCAAGCCATTACAAGTGTGTTGTTTTTGTGTTTGTTGTATTTTATTGTATTGTTAGTTTGTTCCCTCATTCATCACACATCCTCCAATGCCACCCGGGCAGCCTGTTAGGAGGAGTGGGCAAACACAGTAGCAAGGGCATATCTCCAGAGCTAGGTTTGGTCAGGACTACCCATCTGGAGGATTAGGCTGGTGTACATGTTTTGGATTGATTGTTTGCATTTCCTCACAATATGTTAATAAAGAGCTGAGTGTTTGTCTGTGAAACCCAAGTCTGTACCTTGGAGTACAGAATATGGAGTCTGCATATTCTTGGAATTAAGAAACGACCATGGTCTGTGTGAAAACAAACATAACAACCTTAAAATAAAATGAAGAAAATAACAGGGCGGAGAAACAGTGAAGAATCTCCTGAATCCGGAACATTCTTGCTGTGAAGCGAGAGGGCCAGCCAATCAATACAGGTCCAAACGCTTGCACTTACACCCGCACAGATCATGACGAGGATCTGAAGTGCGCAAGGTGTCCCAATTCTTTATAATGTTTTGATTTGCACTTGACCATGCCTTGCCGCACTTCCAGCAAGTGTGGAACAATTTAAACTTTGGGCAAGTACAAAGGAAATTCCTATCTTTAAAGGAACAGTATATAAGAAAGAAACAGTATATAAGACAGCATATATGACCTATCCGAAGTTGCCAGATAGAGAAAACATTATTCAAGTCAAATAAACTTTTGCTGATATTGTAATGCTGATTTATTCATTGAAGATAATAATTGTCAATGTTATAATTTGGTGTTATGGTTTTCAAGACAATCAACCAATCAGAAAGTAGAATGATCCTCATATGACTTTCTAAGTTAGGTTGCCAGTTCCGATGCTGAAATGCAGTTGGCTTAAAGCTATGCGTTCTCTCTAATCTGAATGGCCCAGCACCTGTACCAATCATGAATCAGTGCTTTCACATGATACATGGCCTGTCCATGTTCTGGGAAAGACTTGTATGTGTCCTCTATGCAAGTTAAGGTACTGGCAACCAGTGTCCATTGTGACTGTAGTTATTTTTTTTTAAACAGTAGGAGCATAGGCTACATACCCATCCATCTATCCATCTTCTTCTGCTTATCCGGGGTCGGGTCGTGGAGACAGCAGTCTAAGCAGGGACTCCCAGACTTCCCTCTCCCCGGACACTTGCTCTAACTCCTCCAGGGGATCCCAAGGCGTTCCCAGGCCAGCCAAGAGACATAGTCCCTCCAGCGAGTCCAGGGTCTTCCCCGGGGCCTCTTACTGATGGGACATGCCCGAAACACGTCCCTATGGAGGCACCCAGGAGCATCCGGAACAGATGCCCGAGCCACTCCTATCGACATGGAGGAGCAGTGGCTCTAGCCCGTGCTCCTCCCGTATTACTGAGCTCATCACTCTTTCTCTAAGGGAGCGCCCAGCCAACCAGCAGAAGAAAATTTTTTTGACCGTTTGTATCCGCGAACTTGTCCTCTCGGTCATTACCAAAAGTTCATTACCATAGGTGAGGGTAGGAACATAGATTGACACAGATTGGTAAATCAAGAGCTTTGTCTTCCTACTCAGCTCCTTCTTCACCACAACAGTCCGATGCAGCAACTGCAGCGGCTGCACCGATCCGCTTGTCAATCCCACGTTCCATCCTTCTCTCAGTTGTGAACAAGACTCCGAGATATTTGAACTCCTCCACTTGGGGAAAGGACTCCCCACCCGCCATGGCCTCGGATTTGGAGGTGCTGATTCTCATCCCAGCTGCTTCACACTCGGCTGCAAACCGTCCCAGTGCATGTTGCAGGTCCGGGTTTGATGGAGCCATCGGGACAACATCATTTGCAAACAGCAGAGATGAGATCCTGTGGTCCCCAAACCGGACACCCTCCGACCCCTGAATGTGCCTAGAAATTCTGTCCATTGAAACAATGAACAGAACCGGTGACAAAGGGCAGCCCTGGCGGAGTCCAACATGCACTGGGAACAGGTCTGACTTACTGCCGGCAATGCGAACATAGCTCCTGCTCCAGTCATACAGGGACTGGACAGCCCTGAGCAAAGGGCCCCGGACCCCCCAAAGGACACCCCGGGGGACACGGTCGAAAGCCTTCTCCAGATCCACAAAGTATATGTGGACTGGTTGGGCAAACACCCATGAACCCTCGAGCACCCGATGGAGGGTATAGAACTGGTCCAGTATTCCACGACCAGGTATAAAAACACTCTGCTCCTCCTGAATCTGAGGTTTGACTATCGGTCAGATTCTCCTCTCCTCTACTCTGGAATAGACCTTACCAGAAAGGCTGGGTGTGATCCCTTTGTAGTTGGAACGCACCCTCCTTCTTGAACAGAGGGACCACCACCCCAGGCTGCCAGTCCAGAGGTACTGTCCCTGACCACCACGCGATGTTGCAGAGACGTGTCAGCCAAGACAGTCCTACAACATCCAGAGACTTTAGGTACTCAGGGGGCGGATCTCATCCTCCCCGGGGCCCTGCCACAGAGGAGTTTGCCAACAACTGTATTGACAATGGAGGTCGATTACATGGTCCACTCGGACTCAATGTCCCCAGCCTCCCCCGGGATCTGGGAGAAGCTCTCCCGGAGGTGTGAGTTGAAGACCCTGCTGACAGAGGGCTCTGCAAAATGTTCCCAGCAGACCCAATGCGCTTGGGCCTGCCAAGTCGGTCTGGCTTCCTCCTCCGCCGTTAGCGGATCCAACTCACCACCAGGTGGTGATCGGTTGATATCTCTGCCCCTCGCTTCCCCCGAGTGTCCAAGACACGCGGCCGGAGGTCGACTTTCGCCTCCGGCCCCCCCTTGTTGACTGCCGCCCAGATTTCCCTGCACCGGCCCCTTACGGATCCTCCTGCACATGCTGGGTCCACGTCGCTCGTTCAGGCTGTGCCCGGCCCAGCCACCCACCCCAGGACTGGCTCCAAGATGGGGCCCCGGTAATCCCATTCCGGGTGACGTAACTGGCCTTGTGGTAGAACTAGTCATAAGGGGCTTCTGAACCGCTCTTGATCTGACACGTCACCTAGGACCTGTTTTCCTTGGGAGTCACTGACAACCTAGCTCCTGGAATCATTTGGACGCTCAAACCCCTCCACCACATTAAGGTGGAGGCTCAAGGAGGAGAGGCTACATAATGTTCCTTTAATTGTATGTTCTTTTTTAAGGTATTCTACCAGAGTTAGACATCCCTACAGTGACAGGAATCATTGTTGGTGTGTGTCTGGGACTCATCTGTATCCTGCTCTGCATGTGCTTCAGCTTCCGCAACATCAAGTCCAGGTGCTGTCTCTAAATTGTGTTAGTACCATACTCTCCAAATAAATAATATTTTTTTAGATTAATAACAGCGCTTGCATCCTATATACCCCCTATCTCTATTCAGGGAGTTATCTGGGGGCCTGGACTCCACAGCTGTTACTCCTCAGTTCAGGAGAGGAGCTGGCTGTCATCTTTCATCTAATGTGCCAGAATGCAGCTACAGCCATGAACTGGAGACACTGATGCCCCCAGGCAGCCAGGAGTGTGGTCATCCACTGGCAGAGGCCCCGGAAGAGCAGCGGCTGATGTCTAGTACTCACCCCGGGGGAGGGGAGGACAGCCCTCCATCTGAGAACAAGGTTAGCACCTGCTAGTGGCGCCGGAAAACACAGGACTTTAAAGGTTTGGGTAAAGAAATCAGAGACCACCAGACTATTGTCATTGCAGTTTATTTGGCCAACCAAAGCAATAACACAAAGTGTTTTACGTTTACCCTTTTATAAAATATAGAATAATTATAGAAAAAAACATTTTTTTCAGTGAATGTATTTAATGAAAATGTTGTTTTGCTCCTTTTCCAGGTTTGGAATGGGTCTGTCAGTCATAACTGGGCCAACAGGATCACAAGATACAGAGAAACCGTCACTGAGGACTCTTCAACATTAGTTAATGGAGCCCCTAACATGAATAATAATGACACGGTACGGAAGTATTATTCATGTGTCGACAGATGTCTGTGATCAAATTGAAGTAGACATTGGCCAGCTCTTAAATCTGTTATTATATGGTATATAAATCCACAAATGTAATTATTTATGTTACATAGAGGGATTTATACTTAATGCATATTGAAATGTTCTTAATACTGTTTGTATTCTGTGTATTTAAATTTCTAATGTAGCTGACATCAACATAGATTATTACACAATACTTACCAAATTGGTTGTTATTTACTTTTCTGATTGCACACTATTATGCTAAGTTGACCCGATCCCTCACTTATTCTATTGTTGTTGTTATTGTAGGACATAGGAGATGTCCATGCAGTGTGCAATAACCAGGTCGAGGCGGAGGTCATAGTTCACTCAGAGCTAACAGACTTTGAAGGAGCAAACCGGCAGGAGGGCAGTAAGAGAGAGGAGTCCTGCAGCAAATGCACCAGGGGACTGTCACTATCAGAGGACACATGCTGCCCGCCTACAGAGGGGAAGCCTCCACTGGAACAAACAGTTGCCCAGATCCCCTCAAGTCTTCCCTCAATTAAGTCCCAGTGTTACCACAATGGGGAACTGGAGGCCATGGGAGGGCAGCTGGAGATGGACTCAGAGCTGCAGCAGGACACGGGCCTCACCAATGGCTTCCATTCACCTCAGACAGTGTGCTCTGTGCTGACAGAGCATTTAGAGTCCAGACACTGTCCCAGCGCTGCAGGCAAGGCTGTCTCTGTGGCACTGGCCCCTGCTCCGTTTGTGAGCTCAGGACTGGTGCACTCTACCTCAGCTGTCCACACGTACTTGTGCCCATAGCTCAGTATTAAATCACACACCTTCTTGTCTCCTCTCTAGCTCTACTGTTCAACCATGGTACTGCAGGTTTATTTAAACACCTCATTGTTTTATTTTTCTTGTAATGATTTGTACAGCCCCAAAGAGCGACGTGGGGCCGCCCTCCCGTGGGCCCACCACCCGCAGGAGGATCCATAAGGGGCTGGTGCAGAGAGATCTGGGCGGCAGTCGACGGCAGGGGCCTCGGCGACCAGATCTCCAGAGCTTGTGCAGGAGGTTGAGCGATACCATCTAGATATAGTCGGCCTCACCTCCACGCACAGTTTGGGCTCTGGAACCCATCTCCTCGAGAGGGGCTGGACGCTCCACTTCTCTGGTGTTGCCCGCGGGGAGAGGCGGCGGGCTTGTGTGGGCTTGCTTATAGCCCCTCAGCTCAGCCGCCACGTGTTGGAGTTCACCCCAGTGAACGAGAGGGTCGCGTCCCTCCGCCTTCAGGTGGGGGACAGGTCTCTCACTGTTGTGGCGGCCTACGGGCCGAACAACCGTGCAGAGTACCCGGCCTTCTTGGAGTCCTTGGGAGGGGTACTGAATAGTGCACCGACCCGGGACTCCGTTGTTCTACTGGGGGACTTCAACGCCCACGTGGGCAATGACAGTGACAACTGGGGAGGGGTGATCGGGAAGAACGGCTTCCCCGATCTGAACCCGAGCGGTGTTCAGTTATTGGACTTCTGTGCTAGCCAAGGATTGTCCATAACAAACACCATGTTCAAGCACAAGGGTGTTCATCAGTGCACATGGCACCAGGACACCCTAGGCCGGAGGTCAATCATCGACTTTGTTGCCGTGTCATCTGACCTCCGGCGGCGTGTCTTGGACACTCGGGTGAAGAGAGGGGCAGAGTTGTCAACCGATCACCACCTGGTGGTGAGTTGGATCCGCTGGCGGAGGAGGAAGCCGGACAGACTTGGCAGACCCAAGCGCATTGTGAGGGTCTGTTGGGAACGTCTTGTGGAGCCCTCTGTCAGTAGGGTATTCAACTCGCACCTCCGGGAGAGCTTCTCCCACGTCCCGGGGGAGGTTGGGGACATTGAGTCCGAGTGGACCATGTTCTCCGCCTCCATTGTTGATGCGGCTGCTCGGAGCTGTGGTCGCAAGGTCTCCGGTGCCTGTCGTGGCGGCAACCCCCGAACCCGGTGGTGGACACCGGAAGTAAGGGATGCCGTCAGACTGAAGAAGGAGGCCTATCAGGCCACTCTGGCTTGTAGGTCTCCTGAGGTCATCGACAGGTATCGGCAGGCCAAGTGAGCCGCGACTCGTGCTGTCGCTGAGGCAAAAACCCTGGCCTGGGAGGAGTTCGGGGAGGCCATGGAGGAGGACTATCGGTCGGCACCAAAGAAATTCTGGCAAACCGTCCGGCGCCTCAGGAGGGGGAGGCCATGGTTCTCGACCGGAAAAAGGTGGCTTGCCCTCTTCAGGTGGGTGGGGAGTCCTTGTCCCAAGTGGAGGAGCTCAAGTATCTCGGGGTCTTGTTCACGAGTGAGGGAAGGATGGAGCGTGAGATCGACAGGCGGATCGGTGCAGCGGCTGCAGTGATGCAGTCGCTGCATCGGACTGTTGTGGTAAAGAGGGAGCTGAGCCGAAAGGCAAAGCTCTCTATTTACCGGTCGGTCTATGTTCCTGACCTCACCTATGGTCATGAGCTTTGGGTAGTGACTGAAAGAACAAGATCGCGGATACAAGCGGTCGAACTGAGTTTCCTCCGCCGTGTGGCTGGGCGCTCCCTTAGAGATAAGGTGAGGAGCTCGGCCACACGGGGGGGAGCTCGGAGTAGAGCCGCTGCTCCTCCACGTCGAGAGGAGCCAGCTGAGGTGGCTCGGGCATCTGTTCCGGATGCCTCCTGGGCGCCTCCCTCGGGAGGTGTTTCAGGCATGTCCCACCGGGAAGAGGTCCCGGGGAAGACCCAGGACACGCTGGAGAGACTATGTCTCTCGGCTGGCCTGGGAACGCCTCGGGATCCCCCGGAGGAGTTGGAGGAAGTATCTGGGGAGTAGGAAATCTGGGAGTCCCTGCTCAGACTGCTGCCCCCGCGACCCGGCCCCGGATAAGCGGCAGAAAATGGATGGATGGATGGATTTGTACATTTTAACGTATTTTGCCATGTGCCACATAGTCCATAGACTAAACTCTTCATTAGATTTATGGGTATACCAGCACAACCCTACTTTCCTCACATGTAATGTAAGCAGATGAAAGTAGATTGTAGGAGGCAATTCCCTCAGTGTTCCACGTGACCCACTCAGGAGTAAAATGTTGACAAATGCATGGGCGCTTGGACAGGCTCCATTCTCCCCTCACACTTGGACAGTGTGAGGGGAGAATCACAAATGCACACTCAGAGAGGCTCGGTGGGCTTTGCCCTGTGGATGCTCCAGTTCTGTGGTAATGAAAAATGCCTTAAGGACTGTGTAAAACATCTAGCTGTTTCCAGGGTCCCGAGACACATCAAAACTCAGATGTTGCCTCTTGTAGCTTAATTTCAATACATCATGCTTCTGCATAAATGGGCTCTATTTAAACATTTGTTAAGTAGAGTGAATCAGTCTCAGGTGCCTAATTGTTTTGGGTGCATAGTTGTGTATTTCTTAATATATAAATAATACCATTCTGTACAAAATGTACCATAAGGACATCTTCAAACATAGGTACATAGAAATGCCTTCCTAGATGCCAATTATTTTGTCCGTGGCAGTATTTGGTAGCTATGTTAGAGCTAGAGCTGTTACAAGACTTCATTCAACCACTTTACTGGGTTCGCTTCCATTTAGGGATGCACCATCACCTACTCAATATCATGTCTCTTTAACCTGTAGTATGCACACATTCTAAAGCTGTGCCAAGTTTGAAATTTACATTTGTAAATCTATCCTCTAAAAAAAAGACATTGTCAAATTTGAAGTGCTGTGATGTTCTTATGAATCTGACAGGATAAAGCAGGTGCATCCCTACTCCGTATCAACAACACTACCTCTTTATTTTAAGAACGGTGTCTTTAGTGGTTTAGTAGTAATGTGTAACCAGCATCTTTTTAGATATTTTTTTACTGTTTTTTTTCTGTTTTGAATAGCCTTTGGTGTTTGCAGAAATCACCATCCGACACTGACTGTATTGTTCTTGTGCTTTGTAAAACAAGAATGTATTGTTGCTTAAATGCATCCCAGCTTCCTCTCAAATATCTGCAGTATTATTT
Source organism: Eucyclogobius newberryi (assembly GCF_026437365.1). Classification (NCBI taxonomy): domain Eukaryota; kingdom Metazoa; phylum Chordata; class Actinopteri; order Gobiiformes; family Gobiidae; genus Eucyclogobius; species Eucyclogobius newberryi. The sequence continues at coordinate 24,749,170 of NW_027316167.1, read as the reverse complement.
TGGGTATTACCTGTGCAGAAGAACACACAATGTCCAAAGTAACCATATAGAGAATTTCACCAACGTACACAACAGTTTTTGCAGTTTTACACTAAGAAACAATGTTTTAGATCCACTGATGAGACCAATAATAAGAGGAGAGTGAGGTTACTTGACCAGATATCTCATGCTCTCAGGTAGCTCTCCTTCACATGCTGCAGTTTAAAGAAGCAGTACAACCTTGGAGACCACTCTGCTAGTACATGGTTCCATGCTACGTGTACAAAATAATATCATTGCCTCCTATTGTTTCTTTTTTTATTTATAACCGTCAAATAGACTGCGTGATACCTCAAGCCTTTCCAGCCTTGTTATATATTTACCTATCCAGGACATAATTTCAACAGTAGCAACTCAAGAGATAAGTGAATGTCTTCTGATCCTGGGTCATAAGTAAAGCTGTGCCATAGTATCATAACTGTACAAAAGTCCAAGTTTTACACCATTCATCATCTAGATTGTGCTCAAACACTACAGGATTTGACCCAGGTTCTGTTCTGCCAGAAATGACATATTCCTAAAGCATTCCTGGTGAATAACTTGTCAAACATACCTCTCTGAGCCGGTGAATCATGTTATCATGAGAAGTGCTTCATATTCAGACCCATAACCAATTTTGCTATGAATCCAGTGATGACACAGCATGTTATTAAGAGACATCAGAGAAAGTCTGTATTGTTGCTGAGTAAACCAAGTGATGGCCAAATCTGGTTATGTTAATACATTTATGTTCATTTGTCACAATACTTGCTATAGTTTTCCTCCTTTAAAGTTGTGAACTGCAGTTAACAAAAACAGAATTACTCATGGGTGGAAAATTTGGGGTTTTGAATAACATTAGAACTTGCCGAAGACAGTTGTTCAGTTTCAATGTATTGCTTTGATTTAACACAGTGAATGAGTTTGAGGATCACCAAGAGAGGGATTAAAAATGCCTGCCATGCACTCTGCATAGGACTTTAAAACATTTTACCACCATATATTTAACCAGGATCCCTGAAACACTTCAGGGTAATTTGATCGAGTATGTTTTTTAATGGTTTTAACTGATTTTTTTTATTCAAGGTTTTTGACTGATGCATACATACCAGTATACCTCATATTGATTTTACTGTCTAAACTGCACATTTAGGTAATTTGAATGAATATCTTGCATTATGTATTACTTCAGAGTTTTGTCCTGGATTGTGGGTTCTTATGGTTTGGAACCAAGATGATCAGGGTTAATTGTGAAAGAAAAAGGTTATTGTTAGCATGTTCCACTTAAAGGAGCCATGCGACCGTGGCTTGAGAGGACAAGGGCTAAAGAATATCCATCCCGTGCAAGTCGTACCTCCCTGTGCAGTACAGCTTTTTACATTTGCAGTACTATTTTCTATTCCTTACTTTTGAGGCAGTTGTTTGTTGCATCTTGCACAGTGTACTTTGTCTCTGACTTTCAATAGATAGCGTCTGGTGCTTTTGATGAGAAATCACTATTTTTAGTGTCTTAGTTTTCAGCAACTGTCTGCCACCAGCAAAGGCTCTTAAACTTCTTAAAATACACTCACTAGTAGAAGACATTTTTGAGTCACACATTTATTCAGACACGACTGTAGGTGCTGTTGCAACAGCACACAAGCTTCTTTTTTTTTTCTGCAGTAACATACATTTCTCTCTGTGTTATTCAACGATCACGTTGTTAGATTGCAAAACTTTGGTAAGTGGCAGGTTAGGTCCAGTTAGTAGTACTTGTGGTTTGTAGAAATATTTCCACTGTGTTACTATGTGATCGTATCCAAAAGTGGCAGCACTTCAAAATGTCTGTGGAAAAGATGTAAAATAAATACCTAAAATGTTATAAAAGTTGTTTCATTTTTTACTACTGAAATATCTTCTCTGACTGTAGTCCTAAACCCCCTCAATTCTGCACTTCCTCATATATGTTTTTTGTTTTCAGTTTTGTTTTGTTTTTTCTACATTTGGCTGCTTCTGTTCTATTCAAATTCGTGTTTGATTAAAGTAAACTTACTGCATTAAGTAAGATGTTATTGTCAGAATTGTAAGTCCCACATTCCTTTAGGCATATCTTTTAAATCAGTGAAATTACAATTATACAAAAAAAATGTAATTCCCTTTGTAACCGTTGGAGGGCGACATAGTCAAAGGAATAACATTCTTCTGTAAGTGGGAAGTGGACGGCCACGCCCATTTGCGCGTGCCGCGTTGACCTCAGCCATAGTCCAGAATCCGATAAGAATGTAGATGACCGTACCACCACTGCAAACTGAAAATACTATAACAACATAGTTTCTCTGTAAATATATAGTACAATCTACGCGTGGGAGGGGCATGGCGCGTGCGCAGGGATGTGATGCACGGTTGGAAAGACGAGGAAAGAAATCCAAAAATAAAGACTGAGGTGAGGGCACTGAGTTAAGACAGGAGCACTGAGGCGACGGCGCGTGGCACAATCCCCCAAAGAGACAGATAAACGCTCTCGCTGAGGGCCCCGATCCGCAATCTTCACTTACTGTTAATCACAGGCCGAGGCACCGGTCCAACTCATGCGGGCGCGCGCCTCAAAATATCCCATCCCCTTTAATACGTATGTGGCGAGTTTGTTTATCCTCCAGGATCTATGGCCCTTTATTTCATCATGGGGAGAAAGAGAGGAGGAGAGGGGGAAAACAGAGGAGGAGAGGGGGAAAAGAGAGGAGGAGAGTGGAGAAGGAGAGGAGGAGAGGGGGAAAAGAGAGGAGGAGAGGGGGAAAAGAGAGGAGGAGAGGGGGAAAAGAGAGGAGGAGAGTGGGATAACAGAGGAGGAGAGTGGGAAAAGAGAGGAGGAGAGTGGGAAAAGAGAGGAGGAGAGGGGGAAAAGAGAGGAGGAGAGGGGGAAAAGAGAGGAGGAGAGCGGGAAAAGAGAGGAGGAGAGGGGGAAAAGAGAGGAGGAGAGGGGGAAAACAGAGGAGGAGAGGGGGAAAAGAGAGGAGGAGAGGGGGATAAGAGAGGAGGAGAGGGGGAAAAGAGGAGGAGAGGGGGAAATAAGAGAGGAGGAGAGTGGGTTAAGAGAGGAGGAGAGTGGGAAAAGAGAGGAGGAGAGTGGGATAAGAGAGGAGGGGAGTGGGAAAAGAGAGGAGGAGAGTGGGATAAGAGAGGAGGGGAGTGGGAAAAGAGAGGAGGAGAGTGGGATAAGAGAGGAGGGGAGTGGGAAAAGAGAGGAGGAGAGGGGGAAAAGAGAGGAGGAGAGGGGAAAGAAGAAGAGGAGAAATGGATTGGAGACGGGAGAGAAGAGAGAGCGGGTTCGCACTGCGCTAATGAGGCAGGGCTCAAGGCCTGTGGGGAAATGACTGGGGCTCGCGCTCAGTCCATTCACGGCGCTCAGCTGCTACTACACTCCATACTACACTACTACAGATACTACACTACTACAGATACTACACTACTACAGATACTACACTACTACTACAGATACTACACTACTACAGATACTACACTCCATACTACACTACTACAGATACTACACTACTACAGATACTACACTACTACAGATACTACACTACTACAGATACTACACTACTACTACAGATACTACACTACTACAGATACTACACTACTACAGATACTACACTACTACAGATACTACACTACTACTACAGATACTACACTACTACAGATACTACACTACTACAGATACTACACTACTACAGATACTACACTACTACTACAGATACTACACTACTACAGATACTACACTCCATACTACACTACTACAGATACTACACTACTACAGATACTACACTACTACAAATACTACACTACTACAGATACTACACTACTACAGATACTACACTACTACAGATACTACACTACTACAGATACTACACTACTACTACAGATACTACACTACTACAGATACTACACTCCATACTACACTACTACAGATACTACACTACTACAGATACTACACTACTACAAATACTACACTACTACAGATACTACACTACTACAGATACTACACTACTACAGATACTACACTCCATACTACACTACTACAGATACTACACTCCATACTACACTACTACAGATACTACACTCCTTACTACACTACTACAGATACTACACTCCATACTACACTACTACTGATACTACACTACTACAGATACTACAGATACTACACTACTACAAATACTACACTACTACAGATACTACACTACTACAGATACTACACTACTACAAATACTACACTACTACAGATACTACACTCCATACTACACTACTACAGATACTACACTCCATACTACACTACTACAGATACTACACTCCATACTACACTACTACAGATACTACACTACTACAGATACTACACTCCATACTACACTACTACAGATACTTCACTACTACAGATACTACACTACTACAGATACTACACTCCATACTACACTACTACAGATACTACACTCCATACTACACTACTACAGATACTTCACTACTACAGATACTACACTACTACAAATACTACACTACTACAGATACTACACTACTACAGATACTACACTACTACAAATAATACACTACTTCATGTTCATGTACTACAGGTAGTACACTACTACTGATACTACACTCCATACTACACTACTACTGATACTACACTCCATACTTCACTACTACAGATACTACACTACTACTGATACTACACTCCATACTTCACTACTACAGATACTACACTACTACAGGTACTACACTACTACTGACACTACACTACTACAGATACTACACTACTACAGGTACACTACTACTGACACTACACTCCATACTTCACTACTACAGATACTACACTACTACGGATACTACACTACTACAGATACTACACTCCATATTACACTACTACAGATACTACACTACTACAGATACTACACTACTACAAATACTACACTACTACAGATACTACACTACTACAGATACTACACTACTACAGATACTACACTCCATACTACACTACTACAGATACTACACTCCATACTACACTACTACAGATACTACACTACTAGATACTACACTCCATACTACACTACTACAGATACTACACTACTACATATACTACACTACTACATATACTACACTTCATACTACACTACTACAGATACTACACTACTACAGATACTACACTCCATACTACACTACTACAGATACTACACTACTACAAATTCTACACTCCATACTACACTACTACAGATACTACACTACTACAGATACTACACTACTACAGATACTACACTACTTCAGATACTACACTACTACAGATACTACACAACTACAGATTGTAGGGTCTCAAACTACATGTATTCAGTTTATGATTAAGGAAGATTTCTTAGCAGAAACGAGACAAGACGGGGCACCAGGGTTAAACCCAAAGAGCTAAGATATGGTCCTTAACCGCGCTCGTTAAAAAGGTCTGAAGGGTGTTTCACGATTCAGGGACTTACACATAGTCTAATCAAACAAACAATAGTCAATAACTCTTTCGCGTAGTTTATTTATCAAAAGGGTAATCAAAACACCGGAGCAGAAATGCGCGCAGGTAAATCACAGGTGACGTTATATCAGATTTAACAGCAGATTTCATGCAGATAATGTTAAACCAGGGTTTTGCCTTTGATAACCAAACGTGTCTATGCTAATCTATATCAAAAAGAGGGAAAGTGAGAAGCTAAAGGGAGGAGGAACAGCTGAGCTCTACCCAAATCACGCCACAAGAGGACCGCACAATGGACTCGGCTTACGGTTCTGTAGAGACTCGGTCCGACTGGTCCTTGTCCGCGGACGAGGTCCGTAGCGAGGCGTCGCGTGGAGCGGTGTGGCGGCGAAGGTTCGTGAAGCGAACGGCGGCCGTGGAGCTGGCGGCGGTCGGGGAGCGATGCGTCGCGTGGAGCGGAGGAGGCTGCGACGTGCTGTAGGGTCCTTGGCGCCGGGGAGCGGTGTGCTGCGCCGGGGAGCGAGGGGTCGCATGGAGCGGTGTGCTGCGACCTCCTTGAAGCGGCGGCGGCAACGGAGGCGATATCCGAGAGTTCCTAAGCGGTAGAACGCTTTAGCGGCGTGTTAGCTCCTCACGCGGCCTTTACTCAGATGAGGACGTAGCGCTGATCCACGTAAACGGCGTAGATTACTTCAAAAAGAAAAGAAACGAAGTAGCAAAGAAAGTCTCTGTCCGGTTTAGCACTTAAGCGTAGTTCCAGGTAGTTCCAGGTGGTTTCAGGTGGTTTCAGAGTCCAGGGCTGGCATGGCCTTGTCGACCACGTGACGGACGGATTTTGTTGAGACAAAGGAAAAGTGAAAGGCCTGTCCGTGGAGACAGCTTCCAGGAGAGAAGACAAAGGGGATGAGAAGAAGAGAACAAGAGGATAACAAAGAGAACGTTTCTAGCTTGGAGCGTCCTTTTGATACCGGGCCCGCAGGGCATGCTGGGAGCGAAAGGGGCGGGCGCTACTGCGCAGACTTCCTGTTTAACATTTCCTGGTCGAGAAAATAAAGCTAGAGTAACGTAAATAATGGCAAAACATTTAAACCCTGTTTTAACATTTACACGTTAAACACTTTTGGGCAGTTCTTACACATTATTTCTTGAGGTAGATACATTTTACATCTTCTTTCACCTGTGAAAGCATTGGGAATATGAAACCTTAAACAGTGGAAAAATACGTAACACAAGAGGAAACATGCGGTGTACGGAGTTGATTCGGACAAACATTCATGGCATAATCACATAAAACATAGTTCATCGGGGCGTCCTCCTGTAAGACTGTCCTCCTGTAAGACACACAAGTCACAGCGGCTCCCCTGCGGTGAGGGACAGAGGGAGAACGAAAACCCCCCAATGTTCAAAGAGAGATTTTCTGTTATCTGGCCGTGGAATGTCCATCTCCATTCCCCTACAAGATACTACACTCCATACTACACTACTACATATACTACACTACTACAGATACTTTACTCCATACTACACTACTACAGATACTACACTACTACAGATACTACACTACTACAGATACTTTACTCCATACTACACTACTACAGATACTACACTACTACAGATACTACACTACTACAGATACTTTACTCAATACTACACTACTACAGATACTACACTACTACAGATACTACACTACTACAGATACTACACAACTACAGATACTACACTCCATACTACATTACTACAGATACTACACTCCATACTACATTACTACAGATGCTACACTCCATACTACACTACTACAGATACTACACTACTACATATTCTACACTCCATACTACACTACTACAGATACTACACTACTACAGATACTACACTACTACAGATACTTTACTCCATACTACACTACTACAGATACTACACTACTACAGATACTACACTACTACAGATACTACACTACTACAGATACTACACTCCATACTACATTACTACAGATACTACACTCCATACTACATTACTACAGATGCTACACTCCATACTACACTACTACATATACTACACTACTACAGATACTACACTACTACCGATACTACACTCCATACTACATTACTAACGATACTACACTCCATACTACACTACTACAGATACTTCACTCCATACTACAGATACTACACTGAATACTACACTACTACAGCGCTCACCAGCGGACGCAGGTGCAGATAGACGAGCACATACACACAGTGGATCAAATCCTAACCTGGCCATTTATTCTCTTAACTGAACAGTACACAAATGCACAAGAAGCACTTCGTATTAATCAATGTATCGCAAAGATGATCTAGTTTACACATTGTTCCTTTTTTTGGTTTACAGGCTTCTTTTAATTTGGAAATCCACGCTGCCGAATTTTGAATTTCAGCATACAATTGCATACATTAATCATGCCTTATTACAATGCATATTTGGTCCCAGAGAAATGGCTTCCTTTTGGGAAGCACAAACGTATGTTATATTGTTAGAGGATGCTTTTGGAGAGCGCATACATGCACCGGATACAAGTTTGCATAGCCTATATTTAAAATAACAGTATGTAACATTCTGAAGGTGGCTCATCACCTGCATGATTCAATGGAAACAGGTTCCTCTAGGCCACGTATGTGTCAGGTTTGTGGAGATGTAAGCCAGCTCACAGTAAGGACACTGTTTTTCAATGTTATGTTGGTGCACAAGAAATAATTAAACATAAAAAATAAGCTTTTATTTTAGACTTATGGCTTTAAATGTAGACAAGATCAGTCATACAATGCATATTTGGTCCCAGAGAAATTATGGTAAACACAAATTTCAAAGCTACAACCAATAACAGTAAATGACGACAAAGAATGTTAGTATTCTTAACTTAATTCACCATGAATGTAAATGCAATATGTTGTGTAAATAGGGAAGCAACTTCTCCCCTGGATGAATATGAATGTCTGTCCCAGTCGGCCTGTTTGACGGATACCAATCCAATACCTGCTAAAGATGTGTATATCTCCATTATCTGTCCTAAACTTACTATTACCTCTCCACAAACAAACATTTTAGGGCAGAGCAGTCTTGGGATTTAAAAAATGTAAGTTTGTCTATCCTATAATTACTTGAACTGTTCTTAAAGTTAGAGTTAGTTTGGGATAGTTAGGCATGTTCAGTTTCACTGTGGGTTACTTGTCAATCAACTATTGGCCAAACCAAACAGAGATAGGGCAAAAGTTTAGCTTTTTGGTGTGGGTATTGAGTATTGTTTGAAGTCTCGAGTGATTTATGTTGAGTGTGCATGTATAGCAGGAAAATTGTGATGGATAATGTTAGTTTTCCTATGCTTTATGCTGATTGTATTCACATGTTTGAAACACATTCACAAACCCAGAAAACACTGTAAAGATAATATACAAATGCATATGTATAAAGAATAATTATATACTTATGAACATATGTTGTTTGTGACCAATCACAATAAAAAGCCTCACTTTGTTGCACATGTTGGTAGTGATATGTTTTTTATGTTTCCAAAACATACAGGGAGACTTTTGAGGGAGCAGAAAGAGAAGTAGGCAGGACGGTGAGTGCAAGCTAAAAGCTAATAGCCACACTTGTTTTTCCCTGAAGCCTCTGTCCCCCGGGTTCTGTCAACTGCTTCACCATAGGCTGTCCAGAATAAGAGCCCACGGGAGCTTTGGCACTATACTTCACTCCAGCCTGTTTCTTTTCTCAGAGGAGTTGGAGAAAGATGGATGTGCAGAAAGCAAAAGCGTTAACATACAGTATGTATATGTCTCACATATGACTTAGTACAAAATCCCTGAGACGTAAGCAAAGAAGAGGAAAAATATATTTATTAGTATTATTTTTTGGCTGCTAGTTTTTGTTTATGCTTTTAAACAATACACATACTTTTCATGTTTACTTGTTGCACCATGACAGATGTCCAGCACAGGCAAGACGGAAGTCCCACTCAGGTCCTGACTGACAGGAGCAGGAGTCATTCGCCAGTCTTGTGCTGGTCTCTACTGCAGTGGACATGTGTCACAGGGCTTTCAATTCAATTCAAATATTTATTGTAAAGCCAAAAATCCCAGTAGTTGCCTTGTAGGGCAGCTCATGCTCTCTCCAAAAAGCTAATAATTTGGCGTTTGATACATTTCACGTTTCTTCTAATTAGACAGTGGTCTTATTAGCGTGGTCTTCATAGCTTATTTACCCGACATGTTTCGGCTACATAGATGCAATAATAAAACCAAACTAAGGTGATTACTAGTACACCCCAAGGACAGAATCCGACATGATGAAAAGTGATCAATTTTGATATTGTAACCATGCAGCGTGGTCGGATCTATCTGCTTCAGTGGATGAACCGTGTGACGTGGTTAGATCTATTGGTTTCAGTAAATGTGTTTGCATTGCCAGCAGTAAGACCTGTTCCCAGTGCATGTTAGATTGTGCCATGGCTGCCCTTTGTCGGTTTTGTTCATTCAATTCAATATAAATATCTTGGCATTACAATAGATTCAAAAGCCACCAAAATGTTGATGCACTCAATGATTCTATCCCACATAATGTACTGTCTACTCACGTGGTCACTGGCTATTGCCACAACGCTCAAAATCCTGGACAAAAAACAACAACAAACCATATTCACCATTACCCCATACTACACAGACTATTCAGCTTGGAAAACATGGTCAGATACTTAAATATATGTAATAAAGTAATTCATGGTCTCCACTACTCAGTCAGTTTATTAACATCTTGTCATGGAATTAGACATACACCGATGCTATTCCTTAACACATTGAGAACACAATTCAACTTAGAATATGAAACGACACAGAAACGTCAGACATTTGTGTGGCATGCATGGGAGAAAACGCGGGGACTGTGTCAGCCAAGCCCTTGTAAGGAGCCTGGCTGACCCTCCTGCGTCTCACCCCCGCGTCTCACCTCGTTTTTTCCCATGCTGGTTGGTTTTATTAGATATTCTGGAATAGGCGGGTCACATTTCTCATTGGTCAGCCTCACATCAAGGCACTTGGTATTTTTCCGTAGAGATCAAGCCTTGGGTAAACATTACCCAGACTCCTCTGGGTTATCACCCCCCCCTAGGGTAAACATCCTTTGGCCCATCTTTATGATACCTTCACAAACAAATGCAGTTTGTCACACACCCGCTCTTCTCTTAGACTAATGATGCAGATAAAATTTCACTATTATGCAGATAAAATACATCACAGAAATATACTCATATATTCACATTTTATCACATTTCCCTCCTGTTTATCAAAGCATTAGTCTACTGTATCATATGCCAAACACATTATTCTTTTCAGTTTTCAACATGTCTTTCATATTGGTGTTAAAATGACACTTTTACACACAAAAAGTTTATGCACATTTCTCAACATTGAAAACACTCCTTTTCTCTCGGCCCACAACATGTTTACAGCATTACTGTCCTAAATTTTGAGTCAGATTGGTCAATCTCTGTAATTTGACAAACAGACAATTTATCTTGTCTATAATTTGTGCGGTGTGATGGGAAATATAGAAGTACAAGCGGAAAGCCCTTAAACCCGCTGCTCTCTGGTCAGTCACTTTGACTCGTCAGGGACCTCTCTGGACACCCCAATAACATCAAATACGTAGTATCAGGTGCTACTGGGACCAGACTGTCCACTCGACCTTGACCCTGCGGTATGGTTCTGGGTGATGCTGATCACAAAAGAGATACATAGGCACATCGTCCTACACCCTTTCAAGTGCCCTCAGCACTGTGTCTCCACACCACCATACGTCCTTGCTTGGTTTCTTAAGAGACCTCCTCCCGCTGCTCGCTTCGGTCACACCTATTACACATATGAACTGGTACATTTCCCATCTCAATTCATAATCTCATTAACATTACATGTAGTTATGTTGTAGCAGATAAAAAACTCTCTTAGTTAGTGCAAACAACTGTGGCTGTATAATATGCCATTGTGTTTCTTCAGCTTCTGTCATGTCAATTATACATTGTACATTATTACACATCATGCATTTCACAACCTTTCATGTTGATCACTTATTTTCTTCCCTCTATTCCAGGTCTGTGTATGTTTCATTTCCCGGTAAACACAGTTGTGTATGTTGATCGATTGTCCCGATTGTCCCAATTGTATAATACAGGTGTTCAGCACCCATATTACCGTCATCACTTGTGATGATGATAACTGTTGATTCTTTTTCCACAGAGTATGGTACTCTGCGCACCGTAGCCTCTGTCTCTCGTTCATTGTAGCAGAGTATCGTACTCTACCGTAGACTCTGGACAAAACTCATACAAACGAAGTCCTGCGTCTGCGATGTTATGGATCTGCTGCTGTGTTGTCCAGACATTTCTCTCACTTTCCCATGAGAGCACCCATGTTCTCGTCCCTCCAATGGTCAGTGTGAGGACGACACGGTGTGGCTCCGTCCACTTTGCTCCGTCCACTTGGATCGTCTCTGTAAACACCACATCTCCAACACGTTCTGCTGTGGTGATAAACAAAGTCTTTTCGACAATTCAGTGTATTTCAAACAGTTTTCTTGTTTACAATTTTTTTTTAGTAATTATTGATTCGGAATATTTGTTTACACGTACATCCCTCTATTTGATAAATGGCTTTGCCCATTTCTCAAACTTCTACACAATTCTACATTTAAACAAAATTCAATAATCCAGATAGTTTACAACGTTCACTAATCCAGTATGTAATCAAGGAAGAGATGGAATTGCGTCTGTCACTCCACTCCGCAATGTCACCTCTTGACCTTTCACAGTTCAGCGGTCACATCCCTGGCTGAGCCCCCCCTTACACGGCGCTGGGCCCCCACCCTGTGTGTCTGTAATCCGACACTGCCAAACCTATCTGTTTTACCACCATTTGTTTCAAACTCTAAATGTCTCAAACTCTAAATATTTCAAACTCTAAAAGTTTCAAACTCTAAATGTCTCAAACTCTAAATGTCTCAAACTCTAAATGTTTGGTCTCCACGTGTGCGCGCGTATGTGTGTATGTATGTATGTGCAATACATATACATCAAACTATAATAATTATCTCAATAATTCCCCCGTTGAGCTGGCCATAAGGGTCAGTTCACAACTTAGAATTCTTCACATAATTAATAATTTCACATCTCCTCTGTGGGTGTGGCCTGAATAAAGTCACACATCTAATGTAATATGTTCTAATCTTTTATATGTGCTTCAGGTGAGTTCCAAACTCAATCTCTCACACCTGCTCATGTGGTGCTTTACAAACATTGTGTATTAGTTTGTTCTAGCAAGTCTATATGTGTATTAACAAATCAAAACGATCCTAAACCTTCCCCTTGTCCATAAGGCACATCATTTTATCAGTCTAACCATCTCTTGCCTCCGTCCTGAGTCCTATAATGTTTAAGTCCTGTTATCACTGGTTTTCATAACTTCTATAACGTCTAAATTTAGATGATATTGTCTTATTTAAATCTATTCAATTCTTGATTGAATCTCCACAATCCTTCAGGTATTTACTTTAGAATGTCAAATTCTTTCCCTGTTAATTTTAACTTTTCCTATTACCCATCACGTCAACCCCCCTGAGGTGGTGTTGCTGTTAATTGTCACTGTGATACGTAAAGATAACGACATCTGCTCCATCCTGAGTCCTCTCCAGATTCTTTGCCAGTCAATAGCCCCTGTTATCTCTGGCTATCTTTATGACTTGGTGTCCTGTTGTCTTTAGTTAATAAACACATGTATGTCCCATGTCCCCCCACTTCTGCGTCAATTGCCCTAGTTAATGACCCATTCATGTCTTTCCTGGGAGGGCATTGGACGTCACTATTTAACTTATTCCCTCGCTTACGTCTACATGCAATACAAGGTTTCCTCATGATAATACAAATAAATAAGTTACTGATATAACTTTTACTATCACTTTACTCACTGCCCATTCTACTCCTATGTCCAAAAACATCAGTAGTCACCCATTTACCCATATTATCACTTCCAGGCCTGTGCCTGCATTTGATTCTAAATTTAAAAACACTTCTGTCTTTTCGTCCTGTACTTTCATCTAGTCATGCATTATGGTTACATAATAAGTCCAAAAGATAATTTTGTCAAGTCCAAAAATAAAACAAAACAAAACGTGGGTTTGTTCTGTGCACTCAAAAAACACGATACCGTAAAAACACAACTTTTGTCTTCTATGTCGGGGACAGGAAGTGTCCTGTCTGTGATCACATTCCCCAAAAAATTGGCCATCTATGAAAATCTGAATTAATCTTCATCTCTTATCAAGTTTAATACAATATTTATAATTGATTGTTGTCAATCAAACAAAACCCTAAATTTGTTGAAATACTAAAATTTAAAACCAGCTGAGTTTAGTTTTACTTATTTCATCAGTTCAGAGCGTCCTCTGAACTGCTTTCCCCTCTCCTGTCTTGTTGACCCCCCTTATCTCCCCCTCTCTGCCACGTCATCTGAGCACGCTGGAAGTCTCCCTCCAAAATCCTCTTATGACTTTTCCTTTGTCTTTTTACAGTTTGGGGTGATAATTCTGGCATTATGTGGTCTCGGTCGTCTGAGAGAAATGCTACTTGCTTTACAGTCACGGTCAATGTCAAGCTTCTAGAGAAAATTCCTTATTAGATTCCTCCGGACATAAACGTGGTGTTTAAGATTCACCCGTGACTGCAAATTTTAGATCTCTCAGAATAACGCCTTGTGACCCTTGTATGATTAATTGTGATTCTCACTTAGTGTTAGTTAATCACTTATTAATCCTCATTCACACATTCACACTTCTCTCTTACTTACTTCGCTCGTGCACAGCGCTTACATTCACTCATCTTTATGTCAGTAACAACTCGGCATAAGGCTTCATAACTTTCTTTCGGTGAGAAACTTAACTCGTGGTGAGCAATTTAACTCCTTTATGTGTGAAACTTATCTTCACAAAGCTAACCAATATTTTTCTTTTTAATAAGTAAATATTAAACTCCTGTATTTTATTTAATGAGTAAATATTAAACTCCTGTATTTTTTGTCAAATGAGAAATATTAAACTCCTGTATTTTTTGTCAATGAGAAATATTAAACTCCTGTATTTTTTGACTGAGAAATATTAAACTCCTGTATTTTTTGACTGAGAAATATTAAACTCCTGTATTTTTGACTGAGAAATATTAAACTCCTGTATTTTTTGTCAAATGAGAAATATTAAACTCCTGTATTTTTTGTCAATGAGAAATATTAAACTCCTGTATTTTTGACTGAGAAATATTAAACTCCTGTATTTTTTGTCAATGAGAAATATTAAACTCCTGTATTTTTTGACTGAGAAATATTAAACTCATGTATTTTTGACTGAGAAATATTAAACTCCTCTTTATGCGAGTAACTAAACTCCTGCATAAAGCCTATGCATAAAACGTTTCATGGCTAAGTCTTTCACACACAAAATTTTGTCTGACCTTCTTTGTCGCCTGTGTTCTCCTGCTGCTTCGAAACTACGTGCTCTCCTCGCGGAGACTGAGGTGCGATGGGCGGCCACGGGAAAAGTGGACTTCCTTTAGCTGTGCACAGACTTCACCGATTCACCCGTCAATCTCCGCGAAGGCAGCTTGTCGTCCGGCTCGATAGGACCAGAAAATGTCATGGAATTAGACATACACCCGATGCTATTCCTTAACACATAGAGAACACAATTCAACTTAGAATATGAAACGACACAGAAACGTCAGACATTTGTGTGGCATGCATGGGAGAAAACGCGGGGACTGTGTCAGCCAGGCCGTTGTAAGGAGCCTGGCTGACCCTCCTGCGTCTCACCCCCGCGTCTCACCTCGTTTTTTCCCATGCTGGTTGGTTTTATTAGATATTCTGGAATAGGCGGGTCACATTTCTCATTGGTCAGCCTCACATCAAGGCACTTGGTATTTTTCCGTAGAGATCAAGCCTTGGGTAAACATTACCCAGACTCCTCTGGGTTATCACCCCCCCCTAGGGTAAACATCCTTTGGCCCATCTTTATGATACCTTCACAAACAAATGCAGTTTGTCACACACCCGCTCTTCTCTTAGACTAATGATGCAGATAAAATATCACTATTATGCAGATAAAATACATCACAGAAATATACTCATATATTCACATTTTATCACACATCTGAACCACCAGCCACAGCATAACTAGAGGAGCAGCATTATCCCCTTCAGAAAAAGTACCTTGCCCTGAGCCCTGGCTGCCCTTCTGGGATTAAACCTGTCTGTTGCCTGCTATAGCGAGGTCTTTCCATCTAAGTAAACTGCTGGCCATCACTCATTCTACAAAGGCTTTTGTAGTTCTTACATTTCATCCAACACTGACTCAGATGTCAATCAACATACGTTCAGATCACCATACATTACTGCAGACCTGGCACATGCTGGTAAACACATCCTGCTATGAAATACAGTTGCACTTCTCTTTATTCTTCTATGTGTCATCTATTAAGTACTAAATAACTTGTCACATTTGATCTAAAACAAAGTGCATTAGTTCAATTAAGATGTCTGATTATTGCCTTTTTACACTTAATTACACATATGTCTCCTTTAAGCATGTTTAAAATATGCATTAAATTAAACTGTAATCCTGAGCACAACACAAAATAAGAACCTGGATGACTCATTCATTGTTTGCCGAATGCAGGGATTGGCTGTGGTAATGTTTGGTAGTGCAGCCTTGCTAGCTGGGCCTGATACATGGGACTTATTTCCACATCAGTGAATGGTACAGGCTGAATCTCAGTGGGCTGCGTGACCCACTTTTCAGCACTCCAAGTATGTGTAAGTGCTGCACACAGCATAGCAGCACAATGCATGCTCTTATGTGGATGCACTCACGTGGCATGGGCAAACCCTCATGCTAAACATAGGCCTTGGATTTAACATATTGTGATTGCAAAATAATTGTTACATAACCAAACAAAACAAATCAAATCCAATCTGTCTTAACTGCACATAATCAATTATAAATATAGTTTGCCTTTGACCCATGACCCACTTTTTTACTGGTATGTAATAAAATCCTGTTTTCTTAACCAGGTAAGTCAAGTTTGCCGAATCCGGAGCCAAGAGAAGTCATGTAAAGTGAAGGCCTAATAATGCCGTTTCTCAACTCAACAACTAAGTTCACATTTGTGTCTGACCGTGGATAAAGCAGGTACATGTCTACCCGGAGACATTGAGAGTTAGTCACAGATTCTGAAAGTGTGAATTCAAAGCTTTCCAATGATGTCTCTCTCATGCACATCTGATAATATTTGAGTAAGTTGTGGTAATTTGAATGTAAACAACTCTCAAAACCTTTCACTGAGAAAACTGCATCTAAAGATTCTTACCTGAGTGAGCTCAGAGTCACAGGGGGGCTCATTTGCATCTCATTGGGATAAGCCCTCCCCCCTGTCACACTGACTTTCACACTGACAGACTTGAATCAGAATTAGAAGTTACTATATTAAAATGGAAATACTTGGATTACAAAAGGCCCCGAATAGCATCAATGAATCAGAAAAGGGGTTTATTGCCATTTGTCGATAAACAGAATTCACAGGTGATTCAGTACATAATAAAAATGTATTAATCCAAGAATGTGAAAGTTATTTTCACGCTAACAAATCACATCTCTACCATCCAGAAGTCGGAGTTGAATTAAATATTTACTTTTGATTCAGCACCATAAAACACACACATAAAGCACAACCCACATGTAGCGTGTGTCAACATGCCACTGGGCTAGATCAGATGTATGTGATATGTTGATATGATGAATCTGATTATTATTCATTATTTGTGACCTCTATTTGCTCTTGTTTCTAAATCAAGAAAATCTTCTGTGATAAAATGTGAACATATGATTATATTTCTGTGATGTATTTTATCTGCATAATAGTGATATTTTATCTGCATCATTAGTCTAAGAGAAGAACGGGTGTGTGACAAACTGCATTTGTGAAGGTATCATAAAGATGGGCCAAAGAATGTTTACCCAAGCGGGTGTGATAGCCCAGAGGAGTTTGGGTAATGTTTACCCAAGGCTTGATCTCTACGGAAAAATACCAGCTGTAAAACAAGTGCCTTGATGTGAGGCTGACCAATGAGAAATGTGACCCGCCTATTCCAGACTATCTAATAAAACCAACCTGCATGGGAAAAAACGAGGTGAGACGCGGGAGGAGTCGCAGTCCCGGCATTTTCTCCCAAGCTTGCCATACAAATGTCTGATATTTCTGTGTCGTTTCATATTCTAAGTTGAATTGTGTTCTCGATGTGTTACGGAATAGCATTGGTGCATTGTCTGATTCCATGACATTTTCTGGTCCTATCGAGCCGGACGACAAGCAGCCCCTTCGCGGGGATTGACGGGTGAATCGGTGAAGTCTGTGCACAGCTAAAAGAAGTCCACTTTTCCCGTGGCCGCCCATCGCACCTCATTCTCCGCGAGGAGAGCGCGTCGTTTCGAAGCAGCGGGAGAACACAGGCGACAAAGAAGGTCAGACAAAACTTTGAGTGTGAAAAAGAGTTAGCCATAAAACGTTTTATGCATAGGCTTTATGCAGGAGTTTAGTTACTCGCATAAAGAGGAGTTTAATATTTCTCGGACAAAAAATACAGGAGTTTAATATTTACTCATTAAAAAAAATACAGAAGTTTAATATTTACTCATTAAAAAAAATACAGGACTTTAATATTTACTCATTAAAGTGAAATATTGTTGGTGGATGCCCAGTTTAATATTACTGTGAAATATTGTAGGCTTTTTTGCCCAGTTTGATATTACTGAGGAAATATTGTAGGCTTATGGACGAGATAAGTTTCTCACATAAGCAGGGAGTTTGATATTGCTGGAAAAATATTGGTTGGCTTTGTGTAGATAAGTTTCTCACATAAAGGAGTTAAATTGCTCACCACGAGTTAAGTTTCTCACCGAAAGAAAGTAATGATGCCTTATGTACGAGTTGTTTCTGACATAAAGATGAGTGAATGTAAGCGCTGTGCACGAGCGAAGTAAGTAAGAGAGAAGTGTGAATGTGTGAATGAGTATTAATAAGTGATTCACTAACGAGTGTGAGAATCACAATTAATCATACAAGGGTCACAAGGCGTTATTCTGAGAGATCTAAAATTTGCAGTCACGGGTGAATCTTAAACACCACGTTTATGTCCGGAGGAATCTAATAAGGAATTTTCTCTAGAAGCTTGACATTGACCGTGACTGTAAAGCAAGTAGCATTTCTCTCAGACAACCGAGACCACATAATGCCAAAATTATCACCCCAAACTGTAAAAAGACAAAGGAAAAGTCATAAGAGGATTTTGGAGGGAGACTTCCAGTATGCTTTATGAAGCTAAAATCTGTCTTCTGTCGTCCTGGCCTTTACTCTGACAATGTTCAAATCCAGGTTAAAAACGTTTTGCGTAGCTGTGCATTCGACTGAAAGGGTTTTA
The DNA here is from genome assembly GCF_026437365.1 of Eucyclogobius newberryi. Taxonomy (NCBI): domain Eukaryota; kingdom Metazoa; phylum Chordata; class Actinopteri; order Gobiiformes; family Gobiidae; genus Eucyclogobius; species Eucyclogobius newberryi. The sequence continues at coordinate 24,730,141 of NW_027316167.1, read as the reverse complement.
TCTGTACTCTTTTCTTTAAAAGTACACTTTAAATTATGTTTTTATTTGTTTGTATTTTGAGTTGAAAGCACTTTCAATGACTTTTTGTATACATGAACTTGCCTTACAAGTGCCTTTGATGAAAAAGGGGAACATTCTCTTAATAATTGGGGTGAGAGACAGGGGACAAAATGGCTGGGCAAGACAACCAACAGAGGGACAGGGCCTCTGTGTTTAAAATGCATGCAAACTTTGTGCATGCACAAATACACAGCTGTTTTGTGCAGCATAGATAAATGAGGGCCACTCCCTGTAAAGACCCCACACCTGTCTGACACAGGCAGCTGCTGCAGTGTGTGGACAGTCTAAATAAGAGGCAGAGGTTAATTACAGATGCACACACAGTAGCATCTGGGTTTCACAGTGGAGTCTTGTGATAGATTTTTGATTTAGGAGGATTTATGACACCTCCTCAAGTGCCAGAGCTTCAGGTCCCCGTACAATCTTTTCATGTTGTTGTTCCATTTCATTTCAGAGTAGCTAATGGCTTGTTTGCCGAGGGGTCGGACCTGAGACAATCTGCAAAGTAAAGTGAATTTACAAGAGAAGGAAACACAGAGGCTCTGAGATGTGTATCATGCTTCCTGGCACTGGGCTTCTATTCATCAGCGTTTGTCTAACACACACTTGCGGCTGCTATGGCCTAAACTTGAACCTTATTTCAGTTTATTTGGTAAGCTTTGACTCCAGCCCAGAACCCTGGAGAAATACCCAACACCTTGTTATCAAGTAATCTCCCAGGTAGCCAATGGCAGATGTCCTGGAGATGCTCAATCTGCTTCACAGTGTAAGAAGATAGATTGCCTCTGTGATTAAATTGGGTACAAGAATCCTGTTAGTCATTAAGCTATGTAGGGGCCATATTGTTATGGGAGTATGACGTGCAGATGTTTGTTTGTTTTTCTAATTTGCTCAGGTAGCAAAAGACTCTTTACTGATTTACATCAACATAGTATTACATTTTATATACATAGAACCTACACTTTCAAAATAAATATATACAATAAATAATATAATAATAAATAGTAAATAAACATGTGTTTGATGGATACAATCAGCAAAAGATTAAATGTACAATAAGGCCCAAATATGTCAACTCCTTTAATAAATGTTAAATGTTTCAGTCAGTTAAGGGTAGTGTTTTCATCCCTGACATATCGGCTCAGACAGCATCATCATTTAGAATAAGTCACTGAAGCACATAACAAACATTGTTGATATTGTGTGTTTTACATTCTTAATAATTGGGTGCATGAACATTAGCAAGGATATACTGATATACCATGTGTTAGGCTATTGAACCACCAAGAGTTTTGTGCAGACAGTAATATTTACAGTGTTATTGTGACACTGCCAGATGAACAGAGGACTTGTGCTGTGAGGTACTGCCTCTCTCTGAGCACGCTAGGCTGATATATGCTTCCTGAGAAGTGTCGGAGGTGAGATGATTATGCCGCCAATCTCCCTGGAATACTCAACAACACCATAAAGGGTATTCAAACTGCTCCTACCTCACATCACCATATGGGCAGATAGTGCCTAAATGAGCTTTTAAAAGCAACATGGAAGATTCAATCTCTCACAGGGTGATGGGATCACCACCACACAGCCCCTCGGAAAATTCAATACTGCACAATTACATTCATGTTACTTTAAGTTTCTAATCTTGGCTCCTTTTCTCTCCAGCCCATCTCTCTGTGATCACCAAGACCCGGACTAGCTCTTGCTGGAACATGTCTCATGGGATTGAGGGAAATCAATGTAGGATTGACTCTTTCTCCTGTGTGCCGATCATTCGAGGCTTGCTAGGCTTTTTCTATACTGCCTTTAATGGGACTTTACAGCAGCCCACATACAAACCACCAGCTTAGCAAAGACAACTAAAGGTGTTCTCGACTGGAGGTCAGCACCATCTTCATTTGGAAGACAAATGAGAAGACACCAAGAGGCAATGAGTCTAACAAATGGACACTGTCTGGAGCTGTTCAAACTAGTTAGCATGCAATTAATGCTACACTGGTAAAATTGACATTCGATGTAAGATTAGCTCATATATGATAACAAAGTTTCAATGTATGATCATAATCACAATATACAGAAATTAATACATTTTTGCCCATTTGAAATGTAATAAGACAAAACATAATAATGAATTTAATAATTCAATATCATTTTTGGAGTTACTGAGAGACTGTCAGGGTTTTGGCATTGAAATGTCTTGATTTATTTTCAACACAAAATAATGGTTTATTACAGTAATATTAACATGTGGTTTCTACTGGTTCTGACCATCCAAGTTCTGCAAAAACATGGCATAGTCATTTGGTCCAAAGTCTATTAAATGTGTCCATTTTAAGTCTGAATGTAATTTAATTCATAATGGGTCTTTGATAGATTCTTCTTTCCTGCTGCTAGAAGTATGTTCCAAAGGTGTCCATTATTATTGTGTCCATGGCAGGAGTTTTGAGGCTCAAATACAATGCTGAAAACACTTTGCAGTGCTTCTTCTTCTCAGTCCAATATTTATGAATAATCATTATGAACAGGACAGTTGTGAGTTATAGTTTCATTACCAGTTTTAGTATTAATTAGTTTCTGGGTATTGATTTTTTTAACAACACTAGAGTCCCAGAGGCAGACTGTGACGAGGTGTTTGAGAAGAGGGAAAACAAGGGACCATGATGGGACAGATCAGAATAAGATGATTCTGCTGCTTACACTATGATATTCAAGCTATATTAACATTATTTAAAGTTGGGTGAAATTTCAGTTTCGCTGTTCATCTTTAGTCATACGGAAGCGACAAGAGGAGATTAGCTTCTTCTGATGTGGTGCTCTAGCGCAATGATAAGCAAAGGGATCAAAAACTGATCTTGTTGTTCTTTTTTAGTTCTGGTGCTGAGATGGAATAGTGTAAAATGATTGGGCATAGAAGGAGATGGAGGCGGAGCTGAGATCTTTCTCCTGAATTGTGTTTTTATAGATTTGACTGAAGTGAGAAGGTTTTGATGGTGTGGAAGCAGGAAAGGAAAATCAAGGTGGTATGATTGGTAAGAGGAGAAACAACAGGGTTAGCAGCTTGTACTGGGGTTGTCCAAATGGATACTCAAATACTACAAATACAAAAAGTAGTATTTGAAATAATTACAAAAAAACTAAAATAAATACTAAACAAAAACCCCCAAAACAAAACAAAATCACTTAAATACGACAGAAAATGGCTTGTCCTAAAACAATTTTTAATGGTTTGGATTGGATCAAAACTTGTAAGATCAGATGGTAATTTTAAATAAACAAATATTACTTTGTGTTGTGTAAAAATGTACTGTATGAACTATTTTCAGTTCCTGGTGCTTTTTTCAGTGCCAGTCCCTAATGTCATATTCTCATAGATAGCACTCTGAATCGCTAAAATCATTATGCTGGAAAGGTTAAGTGATGCGTGTTCACACAAAATAGGAACTATAGGCACTGGGACCAAGCCTTTGAGGACTTTTTAAGCTCCTGTTATGGGGCAGGTACTTTCCAGTCAGACCAGGAACATTTTGGTGACACAAGAGCATGTAAAGCCACTTTGCTCTTAGACTTAGACAAACTTTATTGATCCACAAGAGAAATCACTTGGACACAGAATCTTTAAATATGAAATGTTAATTAGTAAATAGTGATTAGAATTCTGATTTACTGTGGTGATATTTGAGTTTAATTAGTTATTTTGTGGATTATGTTTTTGTGTAAAATTTACAGTGCTCAAAAGAAAAATAATACAAGAAATATAAAGTTTTGTTTTCATACTCCCGTTTAATTACACATTTGCAATGTACAACACTAAACAGATGCTAATGTTGAAGTCAATTTCAGCCACTGTTGATGTGTGAATTTGAGCAAAACATCACAAGGGTTTTCCAGACAAACTCCACCCCCTCTTGTCTTTACTTTTGGACTTTAAAACCATATATAAGTTGCCTTCTAACATTGGCATTGTTCTTCTGCTTTTCAACAATAAAGCCACAATTAGTTGTTGTCATTTACTGAACTCATGACTGAGGACCGTATGTCAAAAGATTGGGGTCACTGATGTCATCCCACCCATTGTGGTCACAGCATAAATCTACAGCCAATAGAGAGACCTCAGTCAAGGAACTGTAATTACTGTACTGAGCCCGTTGTAGCCTAAGTACTGCCTCCGGGGGCCCCTGGTGATCAAGGAATTGCCTGAATTGCCTATTGTTTAGCTACACCTCCGTATGGCCCTTTTCTTATAGAAATCAATTTACTGGTAGTGATTTTAGTATTGTGACAACACAAATGTGTAAATAAGGATTGTTTCCTATTATGTAATAATTCAATTCTTGAATGCACATCTTTTGACTGAATAAGAAGTATTCATTTCATAGTTATGTAAGTGTTCCTACAGTCAAATATGTGACCTGACCTCACCTGGTAGTCACAGCTTTGTTTGTATCCTAATTTTAAAATATTAACTTGCAGCCACCCACTGTTTCCCTTTGACTCTAACAAGATTATTATGGATTAGTAGAGAGGGTGAGTTATTTGCTATCGTTGGCTGCACAGTAATCTAATCTTTAAAGTTTACCAATTGGAAGTCATCAATAAGATTTATCTTTTGAGCCATTTAGAGAAGCTAATATCAGAGTGTGATCTAATAGCTTAACTCCCTTGGGCTAGGCTTTTTGTCGTCATGACTTCCTTCCACAAGAGTTCATTTGAACACAGCAGTTGCAGCCCCACTGGATACATTTAATGACATTCTAATGCGCCATCACTTCAACAGCTCAAACAAACAAAGCATCAGTGAAGCCCACATTAACCATTCACTAATAGCACTCTGCATTGGCCCACTCTGGCACAGCTCCTGCTGCACTGGGCGTCTGTTCATTCTCCACCATAGACTATAATCGTGCATTATTAAATCACTTATTCCACAGAGAGCTGTCTTTATTCTTCATCTGCATTTCACATCCATACAACTTCACTAATGGAAAGGGTGGCATAGTCCCTTTATGTGTTTTGCTGTTTAGATATTGATAGACTTAAGTTTTACTCTCCACAAGAATCATCAGGTCGAGCATGCATAATAACAATATATATATATATATATATATATATATATATATATATATATATATATATATATATATATATATATATATATATATATATATAAGTATATAAGTTACATTTTCTTCGTGATTAATAGTTATTCTACTTCAACTCAACCTCAAGTAACAGTTGATTGCCAAATCCTATTTAATGCTGAAGGCTGATAAAGAGACACAGTGATCTGACGTCTTTTGAGCAAATGGGAGGTGATGAAAAGCGTGTACCCTTGAAACAAACCTGAGGTGATTAATGAATATTGGGAGAGTTTTGACTGCTGGGTTACTGCTGATAGGCCGTTCCAATTTATTCTCAAAGTGAGGATTTTTAAAGAAATGACTTCTAACGACCTAAGATGACTTCTCCATTAGGAAAAAAAAAAATCTAATCTCAACATTTCTTTGCTCAATACTTTTCTAATTAAAAACTAGACCAAGAAATCATCATTTTTGTTGTCAATCCCATTGACATAAAAATGTGTTTGTGTTTGTTACATAAATCAGAGGCCTAAACAACCTTTAAAGTTTGAATTTAAGTGTGAATTTAAATGAGCCAGAACACACGCACGCACGCACGCACACACACACACACACACACACACACACACACACACACACACACACACACACACACGTTTTAATTGTTTGATTTTGTTGTTGTAAAGTGTTATATCTTGGGGAATATTGCAGACTCTGTTAGTGTGACTGCCCCATCTCATCTATTGGGTTATAAAAGGTGATTCTGTCTCTGAGTGATCGAACACAGGGTGATTTTGAGGCAATGTTACAGCCAGTGTGTTAACAATAAGGGCTTGTGTCCAGCCAGGATACTAAGATGAAAGTGGAGAGACAGACACTGTTCCTGCACAGGTTGAGTGTTTCTTCACATGGCCCATGTACCTGCAGCCTCTCCTGCTTTTATTGAGATTAATGGTCCAAACCCTCATTGGAGACCAGATAAACCATGCCACAAATCATTAAGCTTTTTGTCCCTGCAACCATTCCCTCCTCCTGTGGATCAGCTTGGTAGCTCATGTCCTCTGTATCTCAGTAACCTTTACACATGGTGGTCACTAAAGATATGGTTGTTTACGTGTGTGTCAGTGATGATGAGCATATTTCAAATGCTCAGGACACTCTCTTTGTAACATGTGACAGTCTTACAGTATGTCTCCAGCATTTCAAGTGTGTTCAGTTGTGTTTATGATGTTGGTGGAGAATACAACATACTCACACAAGAGTTCAAATTCAATTCCAAAACAATGCAAAAAGCAAAACGATGTAAATTTTGCAGTACATTCTATGCATTTGAACAGTTCACAAATACTGAAGTCTTTAGTCATCTAACTTCCCACAGCGAGAATTATCTGTTTCTCCAAAAATAATAGAATCCATAAATATTCTGAGACCAATATTAAATCCACCCAGATATGTCTCCCTTGGCCTTTTGCTGACCTTTTCTGAAAAGGCCAGCATCATCCGGACTTTAACTGCAGAATTATCTGACTTACACAGTAACAAACCAACTTGTGTAATAACACGCCAAATATGGATTTGGTGATACCAGAGGCAGTGTATTACAAATACACTGCCTCTGGTGTGTATTTATGTACAAATAATCCAATTACAGATTAGAAAAAAATAAACAGATTTTCACAAACAACAACAAAACAAAAAAGTCTGTGTCTCATATCTTTTATCCTGCAGAGGATTTCATAATTATTGTTTCTTTGCAGACACTTGTAACTTTCAACTAAACCTTACCCTACCATCATATTTCAGTTTCAGTGTAAGTATTACCAATATTTTAGAGATATTTAACAAAGCCAAATTAAGTGTCACAACAAACCAGAATAGACACTGTTGCTGAGAATAATAATAACCACCCCCTTTTACAATTCAATTCACAAAAATATGAAAAGAACAATCAATTAAGTCTTCTCTTCAATTCATCAGTTAGATCCGCAGGCATCACATTGAGCGTCCCTCTCGTGACCCATTGCATAAGTGTCCATCTGCTGCAGGGCTTTCCTCTTTCCTCTGCGCTCTCAGACAGGGGCTGCCACACACAGTAAAATGCTGAGGTCCACACGCTGGGCACGCTCGGCTGGTCCCCTGCCTAGTTATTATTGATGGTCGGAGTGAGGGGGAAAGTGGCCACCAGCAAGAACGGCGGAGGATTTATTGTCATAGTTCATATTTGCAATGCAGACAACTTACCCAAAGCCAAATGTCATAACAGGCACCCCCTCCCAGAAAGCCTATGCATATATAATGGGTAAAAACAGGGGCTACTTGCTAATGTGGTAATTGGTAAGAGGGATGCGTTGCAAAGGTGACACTTCTCCTGTGATTATGATTAATAGCAGGACTGTCACAGCGCCACAGCCATGGACCAACGACTGCCCATTAGATTATGTTCCAGTCTATGGGGTAATGTCACACGCCTGCTTCTGGATTTGTGAGCCAGCACATGTCCAAGCATCTCCTTTATGTCACTCCTGTCAGGCGTGTGTGACAGTCTGAAGATGACGCAGAATTTTATGTGCTGTTATGGCCAGTCTGATCACGGCGCTACCGTAGCCTTGACGGAAAACACTAACGGGAGTCCTATTAGGTACATGGGTGCAATAACACACGATAAATAGGCTATAACTCAAAGAAAGAGTCTGGGAGAACGCAATATGTAATCATGTAGACAGTTATGTTTGGTGGGAATGGTTGAAAGAAGTGTGAGATATAACCACAAAATGCATTATTCTTTTGGTTGTGCCTGTTTAATGAAGGCAAGTGTACATTAAGGTAGCTTATCTTATACCATCTGGTTCCTTTCAGCGGACATATTCACAGCCAATTATTGTTATTATTATTGTTATTTTTTCCTCTACTCAGACTCACCATCCTGCTGTTTAATTTTTACAATATTGAATTTTTCTTTCACTTCAGTTTCAATAATCATCCAGCCCTGTCTTCTTCGACCCTTCAGTGTAGCAATAAAAAAAAAACCTTTGGGTATGTTTCATTTTACACTACATTTGATACAATTTGTAACATATTTGATTTGATTTAGTTTATTTATTGGGAAAGGGACAGTGCACAATACAAATTACATACATATAAACCTACATTGTACCAGATTGTATCAGCGCCAAGTGCTAATTTAAACATTGAGTGGGCAGATAAATTATTAGTATTGGCTGATCATATAATTAGACATTACAGGAAAAATTGTACTATAATGATCATTCATATCCAGTCCTATCAGCAGTATAACATCACATTTCACTTAAATACATTTATATTCACATATTTCCAGATCATCACATAGTCCCTCTCCAAAGCTCATACACACAGGAACATCAGTCCACATAATGGGAGCATGTTTGTCTGTTTATGTTTTGTACTTAAGGTCGATGGTTTGGGTGGCATGTCATAACAGGGTGTCACACAGTGCCTGACATTGTGCTAGATACTATGTAACCTTTGTGAAGAAGTTATGCCTGCAATGTTCCATAGTATAGCTTTAAAACTACCTGGATAAGTTACAGGTTTGATGTGTGGAGAGGCGAGCCCCATTCATTGTTCTTTTTTGAGCCATAAACGCTTAAAATGTAATAAATTCAAGATAACTGCTGAAGCAACACATTAGGAGACAAGCAGGTTACATAGTTCACATTTCAGTTTTGTGTAAAATATTTGTCTTCCCCAGCTCCAGAGGGATAGAAGTGAGGACACAGTGCTGTTTACCACAATAACGTGTGAAGTTCTGTGCTCTAAACCTTTATACAGTATACAGTTTTACAGTATGTTATGGTGTAAGATGACATAAGGCTATTGGTTATAATCCAAACAATTTTCCTAACCACAACCACAACTATAACCTTTTCTTAACCTTAACAATAATCCTGTTCCTGAACTTTCTCACTTGTAATGACCAATCATAACAGACGTCCCTCTGGAGCTTACTATCTTGCTCCGTTTCAAAGACTACCATGGAACACTCCTGGACGAATGAGAGATTACATATGCTGACCACCCCAGCAAATCTACACCTCTGCCCCATCGCCACCTTGACAACTGAACCAGTGCACTTTCACACAACCATTACACAATGCTTTTCCCCAACACCATCACACGTTAATTGGATTCTGTCCTCCGCCCAATCACCACCTCACTGACTTCGACCTCCACTCCCCCTCTCACTCTCCCCATGCAGTCTCAGTCCTGTCTACATTGTTAAATCTTCACACCAATGTTAAGAGATTTAACTTTCTACTAAGCTACTCTTCTTGTTTTCATCATTTCATTTGAAAATAGGGATGGGCAGATATTGAATTTTTTTGGGGGGAGAATCCTGATAACTCTTCAGTCAATTTTATGTGAATTATCTATTATTAAAACATGTCTATTAATGTTTTAGCAGTGGTGGAAGTAGTCATCTAAGTTAAAAGTACAGATAAATGACCCAATTCAACCATGACATGAGTCATGAAGTACAAATGTAAGTATTCCACGCAGAATTTGAGAACTATTAAAGCATCAAAAGTAGCGATTCTAATCAAATTGTTTGCTAATTTTAGTTCAACTAAGGCAAAGTTGATTTGTAGAGCACAATTCATACACAAGGCAATTCAAAGTGCTTCACACAACAGGAAATAAATGCATTAAAACCACATGACAGAAATCACAAAACGTTTAAGAGTTTAAAGTTTAAAAGATCAAAGAGAACAGTGCAAAAAATATCATTTCAAAACAGGTTTTAGCTTAGATTTGAACACTGCCAGAGTAAAGGCCTATCTCACATCTTCAGGAAGACTGTTCCAGATTTTAGCTGCATAGAAAAAATGAAATACAGATTCCTCATGTTTAGTCCTGACTCTGGCACCAGCAGGAGGCCGGTCCCTGAGGTCCATGTTTAGTCCTGACTCTGGGCACCAGCAGGAGGCCGGTCCCTGAGGTCCATGTTTAGTCCTGACTCTGGCACCAGCAGGAGGCCGGGCCCTGAGGTCCATGTTTAGTCCTGACTCTGGCACCAGCAGGAGGCCGGTCCCTGAGGTCCATGTTTAGTCCTGACTCTGGCACCAGCAGGAGGCCGGTCCCTGAGGTCCATGTTTAGTCCTGACTCTGGCACCAGCAGGAGGCCGGTCCCTGAGGTCCATGTTTAGTCCTGACTCTGGCACCAGCAGGAGGCCGGTCCCTGAGGTCCTCAGAGTCCGAGATGGTTCATATGGCACTAACATGTCTGAGATGTACTTTGGTGCTAGGCCATTGAGAGACTAGATTTTCCTAGATGATAATTTTGTAAATTTTTGTGTGCTCAAAGTTCTTTGGACTTTAAAAACAAAAACATGACTGCAGTAAAAATGCTCTCAAATGTAATGGATTAAAAGTACAGTACTTTCACTTTGCTACTTTCCACCACTGCATTTTAGTTTCAGTGTAATTATCAGACAAATGTGAAATGTCTCTAAAATGAACCACAAAAGCACAGAAATATCACCTTGTACCATTATTTGAAAGTTTATAACAGAACCTTTTTCATTTTGGATTTTTAATCAGCTCTTTTTGTGGCATTCTTCAACTTTCACAATATCATCTTTATTTTGATACACTGGCCATCTCTTGCAGCATATAAAGGTTCACAGTCAAATCATAAAACAGCATAAAAACTGCATGCGTTCTTTCAACTGCGTGCAGCATAATACATCTCTTAATTTTTTTATTTCCAGAAATGACTGAGTGGGCATCCAGCCTCCAGTTGGCTTGCCTCCATGGTTGCACTCCCAAATGACTCTGCATACTTTTTATTCCATTAATTAATTGGCTGTTGCGTCTAAAGCATCGGGCGCCGGCAGGGAGAACCTTTTGGCTGTGAGCTATAGGTTGGTCAGGGTGCCGCGGCTCACAGCTTAGAACAGAGCGGTCCAAGTGAGGCTCCAAGCAGTAATTACACTTGAGCAGATGGCCTGGCTGACTCTCTCCTCCTTCTGCAGCTCACACTCTGTACCTGCAGTGCACTCTGCTCCCGGCACTGTTGATTATTGTTCAGTGTAAAAAGGGATTGCGGCTCTGTGGCAGTTTCTTCAATAAAATGGTGTGCATATTGTTCTATTCCTCCCACATGCTTCCACGGCTGAGAGAAGAAGCCATACGCAAATGTAAATGTGTGTTTGGCAGCACATCACGAGGTTCTGTTCTTCTGGGATTTTAAGTTAAGTTTGCTTTATTCTGTGTGGACTCCCTTGGAATAAACAGGACTAATGATCAAATATTCTTTGTTGTGTTTAGGTAGCCTTGGTGATTCACTCATTGTGTATCAATTATGTAAAGCTCAGTGGTTGTAGAAATAATCAATCTTGTTACTTAAAGCTGGGTTATCCGATTTTTACACCACAAAATGAGAACTAGGTTTAAAAAATGATCTTGTTCCTAGCACTCACAAGCCTGTTGGAACATCATTAATATCCACATGCGTTTATTTCTAAGCGTGTGTATAGCTTTAAAAAACATGTTTTTTTTTAGAGAGTGCAGTGAAGTACTGGAGAACTGTTAAAGCATTAAATGTGAAGGTTTTGATTTTGTGCTGATTTTGTACTTTTGTGCATAATACATCAGTCAAATTGGACTTTGTAGATTAAAAAATAACAGGAAGCATGGATGAATTCTAAAATGGAATCCTCTGTCTGTCAATAAATCCCTTTCCGTCAAAGGTATGGGGACTATTTACATGCAATGGACACATTTCACTTGCACGGACCACGCCATAGCAATGGATTACGAGAGAATATTTATTAATAAGATAAGATAAGATAATCCTTTATTGTCCCACATGGGGTAATTCCATTGGTGCAACGCAGGTAGATACAGAGGCAGATACAGAAGAAAAGAACAGATCACATCGCTTATAGGAAGTCTGAAAAACACTTTCAGTAGAAGATCTTCTATAAACAAAAACTCCCATAGACAAATAAATAAATACATAAATACAATTGCATGTGATCACGACAGTAATTGCACATGAATATGTGTCACGACAGCACATAGATTGCACATGAATTTCACAGTAATTGCACATGAATCACAACAGTAATTGCACATATGACGGAATTGCACATGGTTAGGTCAGTATTGCGAGTGTTCAGGACTAACAGTGTTTGTTATAAAGTCTGACAGCAGCAGGAAGGAAAGACCTATGAAACCTCTCCCTCCCACAGCGAGGGTGAATCAGTCTCACTGAAGCTGCTCTCCAGAGCGGACAGAGTGTCCTGCAGGGGGTGACACTCATGGTCCAGCATAGATGTGAATCTAGCCAGGACCCTCCTGTCCCCCACCTCCTGCACCGAGTCCAGAGCACAGCCCAGGACGGAGCTGGACTTCTTGATGACTCTGTCCAGCCTCTTCCTCTCCCTCTCTGTGATGCTGCTGCTCCAGCAGGCCACACCATACAGGAGGGCCGATGCCACCACAGAGTCGTAGAAGGTCTTCAGGAGTGGCCCTATCACTCCAAAAGACCTGAGTCTCCTCAGGAGGTAGAGCCGACTCTGGCTCTTCCTGTACAGTGCGTCTGTGTTATGAGTCCAGTCCAGTTTGTGGTTCAGATGAACACCCAGGTACTTGTATGAGTCCATTCTCTCAATGTCCCGTCCCTGGATGTTCACTGGTGAGGGGGCAGTGGGGTGGCGTCTGCGGAAATCCACCACCATCTCCTTGGTCTTCCCCGCGTTGATGAGGAGGTGGTTCCGCTGACACCAGTCCACAAAGTCCTGCGCCAGTCCTCTGTACTCCTCGTCATCGTCGTCCGTGATGAGTCCGATGATGGCAGAGTCATCAGAGAACTTCTGCAGGACACAGCTGTCCGTGTCGTGTCTGAAGTCTGCAGTGTAAAGGGTGAAGAGAAAGGGCGCGAGGACAGTGCCCTGGGGCGCCCCCACACTGCAGGTCCGAGTGTCAGACACACAGTCCCGGGCTCTCACAAACTGGGGTCGGTCTGTGAGGTAGTCCAGGATCCACTCTGCCAGGTCACACTCCACACCAGCCGTCTCCAGCTTGTCCTTCAGGAGCAGCGGCTGGATGGTGTTGAAGGCGCTGGAGAGATCGAAGAACAGAATCCTCACAGAGCTGCCAGGCTTTTCCAGGTGAGAGAGAGAGCGGTGCAGCAGGGAGATGACGGCGTCCTCCACTCCGATGCCAGGCCGATATGCAAACTGCAGCGGGTCCATGGCTGAGCTCACGGTGGAGCGGAGGTGGTCCAGGACCAGCCGCTCCAGTGTCTTCATCAGGTGGGACGTGAGAGCCACTGGCCTGAAGCTGTTGAAGTCCTTGGCGCGCGGTGTCTTAGGCACAGGTACCAGACAGGAGGTCTTCCAGACCTGTGGTACCACCCTCAGCTTCAGGCTCATGTTGAAGACATGCTCCATAACTCCACACAGTTCATCTGCGCAGGACTTAAGGAGCCTGGGACTGATGCCATCAGGTCCTGCTGCCTTCCTCACTTTAATCCTCTTCAGCTCACTCCTCACCTGTGCTGCTGTGACAGTCAGTGGTTGGCAGGGGGACTGTGTGCTGGGGGGATGGGTGAGTCCAGGCGAAGTGGGGAGCTGATGGTCCGGGGCAGAGAAGCGAAGAGGAACAGATAATGATGATAATAACGACAATGATAGCTGGATTAGAGGTGGCTGGATTAGAGACACAGAATGGAGGGCTCAGTCTCAGGTGTTCAGAATCAGAATCAGAATCAGAATCAGAAGCCATTTGTCGATGAACAAAAATTCACAAACATAGGAACTTGTCCTGGTGGTTCGGTGCAACACAGACAACAAACATTGAACAAACCCAGCTGATTCAGGACCCTCCTTCTTTAGATGTTGATGTGTTAATATGAAAGACAAAACAAGAGACATGGGGTCGAGCGAGCAGAGACAATTAGCATGTTCAGGATAAGTAAAAACTGCGCCGATCCGATTGGTGTTGATCGACAGTGACGTTTCCGGTTTAACCCCATTGGTCTGCACGAGGCTGCTGGGTGTTATTTCTACGCTCTCATTGGACAATTCATCTGGCGTCAGTGATCAAGGCGAGCTGCAGCTAAACACAAGCGCATCTAATCAGTGATGCTGGGATAGGCTGGTATAAATAGGGCTTCTGGGTAATTAGAGGTGTGGTTGAAGAATGGAGGAGTGGTTTGCAGGAGCAGGTTGAGGCGGGGTCCTGCTCCTGAGTCCACAGTCAATTATTACTCATTAACTCTTTTAAACTGTTTTTAATCAAATACATGTATTATTGAGAGATGTGTGTAATTTATATAGATTTTGACCCTTGTTTACTGTGTGGTTGCTAGGTAACAGATGTGGAATTACCGGTACCTATGTCACATCTGCTGTCCAACCAGGAAACAACATTATGATCTTTGCCAAAATTGTTAAACTGGGGAAAAGTAGGCAACATTTTCAGTAAAGTTTGAAATACAATTAATTTACTATGTTTATGTCATATTCACTTTAAGTTTGCGTTATTCTGTGTGGACTCCCATGGGATAAACTTGGCAAAATGATCTAGACTATAATGTTTTGTTTTCCGATTCATGTATTGTGTATCAGTTATGCAGTGCAAAGGAAAGGACACGTCATTAGTCCCTGTGTAAGTCCTAGTTTCTTCTATCATGAATTCTTGCCCCCAACAAGTTTTTCCCGAGTATAAAAGCACCACTCTTGTGTCTCGTGGTCTGTTTGTGAATGAGGACTTCGCCCACCAAGTTGCCAACAGTTAAAGGTTGTTGACTGTTGCTCACTTCTGAATCAGTAGAGTTTGCTTTAATTAATTACCATTACATTACATACTATTTAGTTAACGATTTATTTTTATTTGTTTGTTATCAGGCCATGTTCATGAATCTTCCCCACCTGATTTCTACGTCAACTACCGTACATTATTATTTTCAAATTCAACTAAGATACATTTTGATTCAGTAGTTGTTGCTTTTGGGGCATAATTCGACAGTAAAACTATACAAAGTGAAGATAATAACTAGATGTATTTTATTATTACAAGAACAACATTATTCTCGCTCTCACTTGGGCTCATCTGTTGACTTGTGTGAATAGATAGAGCCAGGGTTGTAAATGGAAGCCTAGTGGAACTCCACATTATTGTTATTTACAGGGCTCCAAATGAGTTTTCATATTGCTTTGTAGCTTGAGTCTTACACTTTAGCAATTTTAATAGAGAAAGCACAGCGTCTTTTAACTGTAATGTTTTGTCAAATCAAAATTATATAGTTGCCTTAAAGCAATCAGGTGAGTTCAGGAGCCTTCCCAGTCAGTCTAATCAAAGGTTCCAGAATGCAATTTGGAGCATTCAGCTGAAAACAACACCCTGGATAACTGTATCGCACAAAGGGTATAAATAATCCTTTTGTACCTCTTTTCATGTTGTCATGTGCATTTGCCATAAAACTGTCAAGTGGTGGAAGCAATTATCCAGTTGTTAGCCACAACGGTGCACTAACAGTGGAGAGCCAGCATCACGGTTCAGTTCAACGGCTCATCTATCAGGGTCAAAAGAGGCGGGCTGAGGTCCAGGGGCTTCAGCTGAAGTCACCACAGTTGTGGCTAATTGTGTAATAACAACATTACTAACTGATCACCAGCGTGGCAACTCACCAACCATGTGGTCAACTGCAGCTCAAGGGCACAATGTGGTCATGGGAAAGGCTGTTAGGAATGAAGATTTTCAATTACTGCGGAGATACATAGATAGATAGTTAAATAGATAGATAATATTTTATTGTCAGATCCAGGATCTGAACTTTGTCAGTGGCTCCGTCACACAAACACACTGATAATACAAACAAACAGAACATTTAGGACATCTAACAAAAACCCTCAAAAAACACAAAACTGTCTACTCCCATGTATTTTGTGGATTAAGCTCCAGGTTCAGTTTTAAGATGGACTGATATATGAAGGACTGTTTGAGCCTGACCCCATTGCGTGGCACACACGCTTCAAAAGTGTGGTAACAGCCCAGATGGTAACAGCACATATTCGTTAGGTAGAACATGGCTAGGGTCAGAAATTATGTTCTTGGCCAATCGCATAGTGTTGTCATAGTATGAAGTCTTAAACAGAATATTTGAATCGGGTTTCTCAGTCCAGATTTTGCAGTGATGGAGAGGCTGCTGTACTATACAGCATTACAGTGCTGCAGTACCCTGAGGGTGAAGGAGCTGAAGAAAAGCATGAGCACCTGCTGTGTGGCCCCTAATCACCTGAATGATATGTTATGAAATATTACACAGTATGAAATGACATATTCAATTATGAAATTACATCAGGCAAAGTTACAGATCAGATCTTTGGAGAGGCGACCCAGCTCACAGATGTATTTCAGGGTATAATCTTAAGCAAAAAAACAAACTAATAATTGAGCCAATGGAAGATGAATATATTTAATGCCGTACTGTGAAAATCCCAGGCAACATGATAACATCTCCATGGAGACAACCAGGAGGCATAACCTCCACCTTTAAAACACACTTTTGTTAAATTAGGTTTTAATTATATTTGCAAGAACAGTAGCAGTAAGGGTTAGTAGTAGTTTCAATATATATATGAAAAAAAAAATATGGCAGCAATTTAAGACAGATATAAGGCCTGGCAGAAGAAGTATTATTGTGGGTGATATGATCAATACATTTCTGATTCTTCTTTTGAAAGGTCATGGTTCAATCTGTCGCCTGTCACTCACTCAGAACATGGGCTGGCCAATAGAAGGATGAGAAAGCATGTGTGAGTAAGCATAAACAGTGGTGGAATGAGTACTGAAATGTGTAAGTAAACAGTTACATGTACTCAATTACAACTGAGAGTATAAAAGTATAAAGTAATGATGAAAAATGCTGCTCCTTTTGCTGAAAAATATTGGAGTGAAATCAACAAGGAGATACAGACCATATTTGACCTTACCACCTATACATCCATCCATCCATAACTTTATTTATCTTTAACCATGTGGTGCCTTTTTTAAAATTATTTCTCACTTGTATTATTGCTACTTTCTTTTGCTCTTGTGTCCCGAACCAGCTGTTGTGTTTTGTGTGTCTGTAAAATGAAAAACATGCTGCTCAAAGTTACTTTTTACACAATCTGATCTGAAGTTATAATCTGTTACGTATAGTGGTAGGTGTACCTGTGTTATTCTCATTTATTAAAGGGAGAGTACTTTTACTGCACTACAGGTTTGCTGTTATTTGAGAGCATCTATCCCAAAAAACAACATGTGTATATTTACATTCTGGAGCTGCATCCCACAACTATGAGAATTTTGTGTATCTGGAGCGCGGACTGTAAATGGGCTAAGTAAGAGTACGCACTCCACCCCAGACGAGAGGGTCTGATGATTTATTAAAGTACACAGAGGGAGAGCGGAGGTGCACCAGACAGCGGTGATGGAGAGGAGAGGGGAGAGCCGCAGGGAGATGAAGGAGGCTGCAGGTTTGTCCCAGTGGAGGCGGACACAAGGGCGTGGGGGAACTACAGAGGAGAGAAAAACAATATGATATCGTTTTGAATGAGGTGAATTATAGAGTCAAGAAATTCTCATATTGTCACTGATTAAATCATTTTTGAAGAGGGCTAATACAGGCTAACAGTGATAACAGCTTTACATGTTTGCTGGGCTGTGGTTCAGCGATCCGAATGCAAGCTTTTTAGATTTTACATATGTACGTAAAGCAGTTAATGGTTGTGAATGGAATTATAATAATTTTGTAATTAAGGCGCTCAGCCAGAAAACAAGGTCTGACCCTTTAATGCATAAAACATTGTTAATAAGTCATTACCAACTCAAATGGGGTTAAACCAGGCACTGATGACTACATATGAAGTGTGAGTGCATAAGGTTAATAACATACACTGTGGGTGGCTGGAAATGCCCTTACATACTGTCCAGTGCAGTGCAGAGATTGCTTTGTATCATGTTCTTCTCAAATTAGATTCCCAAAGTTTCCAGTGGACCCATTCTCATCCAGAGGCTGTTGCGAGTGAGTAATCTCTCAAGTGAGGTGCCCTCCATCAATCTTCCATCCAGACAACACACAATGTGCTCTGAAGGACACACTGAGCTCAGACTGTAGTGGCAAACACAATACCGTACATCACAGGCAGATGAGTACTGCACATTTATAAAGGTATTTTTTACATGTCAGTGCTCTGCTAATAAATCGATTTTTAATCAGCATTTCAATCTACTAATTAGATTAATGAACTTTTAAAATTGTAAGAAGTGTACCGTATATACATTCACAGAATGGCAAGTTTAGCCTAGCGTTTGTCATCTTAACCTTTGTCATACATTATTCCAACTAGAGATCATTGTGTTGGCATCATCATCTCTCCTTGTCCTTCGAAAGGCACTGCAGATGATGATAATAATATTCCTGGAGGAATTTACGAGATGCAAATGAGAGGTCAAGGTTGCAGAAGTCAAAGTTGATGTAATTGTGAGTGTTGGCAGCGGTACATGAGTGAGTTAGGCTAATGTTTTTCCCTCAGGAAAGAATCTTCTGACTGCAGATGTATTTAACAACTTGGCTTATCCTTTTACTCTTTTTTTTCACTGTCTCTAATTGCCCATTACACAAATGAGATTTATGGTTTATACGAAAGGGAGGAAACCTATTATGAAACCAGTTGCAGCCCCTATATAGAAGCTGTCAATCTGTTCATTGTCATGTTTTATGAGCGGCGTTACTGATCAACCTTCTCTGGCAAAGCTAGATTTTACTAGTACAAGGTTATACTGTGGTGAAAGTCCCAAAGTAATCTCACTCAAGAGGAAGTAGGCTACTCCAATATGTTTGTCTCCTTCTCTGCCAATTAATTTCTAACCCGACTTTCTCAATTTACTCTCCACTTCTGCTCATTTCAGACTAACTTGCCTTCATTCAAGTGTCCATGTATGCATTTGGCCCTATTCCCGTCATGTGGAGAGTAAGCTGTTTGGTATTGTATGCTCAACAATGCCTGTCCTATTATCTCAGTAGTGCTGGAGTCTGTTGTCAGTGATATCTCTTGTTTTGCCTGTGCCCTTTGGTGTTTGGGCCAGACCACACCGGGAAGAAAAAGGCCACATGGCGACACTGACAGATGGACTAACTCGTGTGGCCGTGCTGCCCCGGACACAGGTAATTACAGTCAGCGGCGTTCCTCATACGAAGATTTCATTCACTTCAGTGCTGGTTATTGTCATTTTGGATTATGGAGTTACCCTTTTGAAACGCTATTTAACGTCTTAATCATGTTTAATCGCTTGAGGTATGCACAAACACTGCCGCCTGCAAAACTAGTTCTGTAGATACGTTTTGACCACTTGCCAGCACTCTCAGGTTTTGTGAGATTTGAGGGGGATTTACGGTAATTCATCTGTTGCTTCAGGGCAGAATAACCACAATCTTTTCAAAGCAAGGCCAAGAATGAATTTAAGGTTGAGAGCTGAAAGCATAAATAAATACAAATTGCATAATGTAACTGTAACAGAAGTTTTCCTGAGGCAGCACCAAACATTGAAATTAATTTATCCCTCAAGTTAGACTCTTTACATTTACTATTGTATATTTGTATCTGCTGGAAAGTAGAACATGTATTACCATGTTTAAAAACTAAATGTGTGATGTGGTCGTGTCTCAGAGAATCACAAAACTCAGTCACATTTGAACATACTTTATGCACATTAAAGAAAAGTAGACTTTTATACAATATCTCACTAAATATATTTACATGACATACAATTCGCCATCAGTGCAATACATAGGAATGTTGCATATTTTCCAAATGTTAAACTCTTTCCATAGTGAAGAAAAATAATCTAAGTAAATGATCAATGCTGATAAAACTGTGTGATAAAGTAACGTGTGCAACTTTAATCTGTTTACAGCTTTACACGAAATAAACAAAAATAAAGTCTTATTACTGCTCTATTGACAATCAAATACTAAGCTTTGTAAATTAAATAAATAACATGTACATATATATCTCCATAAATGAAATGGATTGCGTTTGTACAAATATTTCATATAACTTTGGCAGTTTATCAGAAACAAAGTTATTGTATAAATCCAAACAAAAATATACTGTTACAATGTCTTGTAAGCTTGCCTTCCAAAGCTCATGTTCACAGTGGTCATTCAGAAAGGCTGGAAGCTGATGGCAAAAAGAATTAATGTAAATCCAAAGAAAAATAACCTTCATCCGATCAGACTGTTAGCACTGGAGGCTGTCGTCATTGTTGTCATGATTATAAAATTACAAACACCTATGAAGGTTTACATAGCAGTCATCGCCATTTAAAAAAACATCTTTTAGGACGACTTAAAATACAAAGAGTTTGAAGGCAAGGGGTAGGACCCTGCTCGATGGTCACTGTGGAATCATGGGAGAGACATGGCCCAGAAAAGACATGCACAACAGTGCCGTGTGGAAGAACGTGAAGCCAAACAAGGTTCAAAATAAAAAAAAAACTGCAACAATCAGAACGCCACACCGCCAGAAACAGACTTACACCGGACAAAAGAATCAAGCAAATGTTCATCATATTCCATATACGTTGGTTTGTTCTTTTTTTCACTGGTTTGGCACTTCATTGGAACGAATCTCAGTTCAAAAAGACTAAATGTTGTACAAAATGTTTTTCCATGTCTCATTAACATAATTTGTAGAATATAGTACTTAATAGTAAGCATACGGTAAGTAAACACTTGTACATACTGTAGTTTAAAATGAACATTCCAACAGATGTTACGCACATGCACAAAACAAACAAACACAACTCTCTCTCGCACTCCCGCTCTCTGCCTGGGACGTCGCTCTCTGATTCTTTGGATATCTCCTCCACCTGCTGATTCCAGCCCTTTCCTGGCTGAACATCTGTTGCTACTGCTTCATACCTGTTTACTTACTTTAGCGTAAGACATGACTCTATAATTCCTAATACTGCATTTTCCACAGTTACGACACTTCCTCCGCTGAGCGTGTGTCCGTCTTTAGGCGCACAAACTCTTTAGCCACTTCGTCGTTGGTCCTTTGGGAGAGTATCCTCATGATCGTGAGGCCTGTTTCGTCCATAAAGATGCTCTTGACCAGAGGGTAGCAGGCTGAACAACTACCTGAGTCAGCCAGCTCTCGCAGTGGGATGACGGTCATGCCTACGATGCGGTCCTCCCGTGCAAAACAATAGTCCTTCACCGAGACATGCAGCTCGTAGTACTCTGGACCATGTTCGTTACTCAGGACACTGCACGGGGAAAACAAGAGAAAGTATATCAAACGTGGCATTTTTACAGCAAAGCTTCTTCACCGCAGCGAGATTATACTTTCAATTTGTACCTTCACTAATTTTCAGGGGTCAAGGCAAGTTTCGGCTTCATAAATAACACTACTTCCAGGCACGTCTTCAATAAAGACGCTTTGTAACTGGACAGCGAATGCAGACAATGATCAGTAGTATAATTGTTTCACACAGAGCTGCTTTTACAGCGCACTGCACTGGGGCAAAACAGATTTTTAAACTACATTAAATATTGTGTCCAAGCATTTAAGTATTCTAGACTTCAGTGTCATTCTGTACCTTTATGAAAAGCCCCACCAGAACCCATGTGAGCAGAGAATCACAACATGTTCTTTAGGTCACCGGCACTTCCTTTTGTTCCCGTCTGAACAAAGAAGTCACTTACAGCGTCCGTTTGGGTGACATTCTTCCAATATAAAGCATACTCATTGTGTTTTCCTCAGACCACTGGCTCCTTTTATGTGAGTGAAATGAATGTTTCTATTTTAATGAGCTGTTTCTCTCCGTCAGCTTTTTCTTTGGGCTGCTTTCTAATTATCCCCAGCAATTACCAACTTTGTAAGATCCATACAATGAGAGGTGTAAATCTGTGTACATCTCTATTTAACAGCCAGCCAGCATTGATTACACTGTTGTACAATTCTGTTTCGTCGCTTCTGCCTCAAGTTCGGGGGAAATACACACAAGGCTACAAAGCGGACAGTTGACCTAACGCTGTAACACTTACTACTGGAATGTTTCGTTGTACTTGGGCGACCAGTTGTTGTTCTTGGTCTTGGTGCTGAATTTGCGTTTCTTGTCAGCCAGGTGAGGTCCGACGGCGTTGACCTCCACGAACGGCCGGAACATGGCGTTGGTCTGCCACATGAGGTTGTCCACACCCACCACTGCCAAGCCACAAGAACACAACTGAATCAGAGACCGTAAGTATGGTCATATAAGGGGCAAAAAACATTCTAGTTTATCAATGCAGTTTTTGTTATCGAAAACTAACATCTAATCTGAGCAAAGTCTTAAGTTGGCAAATGTGAATACAACGTCATGAACGAGACACATTATTTTCTTTCTAGAATTAAAGGTTTTCACACTGTAGGAACCGTTATCAGTTGTTGTTTTTTAGTTCCAGCTCCAGAGTAGGAACTAGTGATTGGGGGCTACATTTGGGAGACTTTGTTAGCTCAGGGTCAGGTACGTTCGAGTCAAACCAGGAACCTTTTTGTGTACATTTACATTTTTTTATGTGTAATTCATTTTCTGGCTTAGACAAATATTTGACCCACAAGAGAAAATACTTTGCTCAAAAAATAAAAATACGTATTAGTAAGTGGTCACAACAATCCTGAATTACTAAATAATCGTGTTTTTGTTGATGATTTCATGATTTGTTTGTGCTTTTTGTGCTTCGGTTTTATACAAATGATTTACAGAGCTCAATACGCTTCCTGTGATAGGGACTTAGTTCTTGGTACTGTTATGACTGAAAACGACTATTATTGGCAGCTTGATAGATAATATAAAAACACTGCCCATCTTAAAACCGTTTTTCTTGTGCCCTATAATTACAGCATTGACAGGAATACAATAAACTGCCATAATAGACAGAAGACGAGTCTTAAATATATTACAAAATCAAAATCACCATAGCAACGATGATCTATTTGCCATTGTGAAGCAGCCAATTAAAACGGCAGCATATGGAGGACTGTGGGAGGCTCACAGCTTATCCCAACGTGTTTTGAACGGGGCGTTATTTGAATCACAGTTGTGAAGAGTGAACATTAATTGTGATATAGCATTTTTGTTTTATTATTTTCATTTAAAGCAGCAGGTACAATGGAAGAACTGATATGAGAACTACGACCATGGGCAAGAGAATTAACCAAAATTCTCTTCGAACCAGCTGAAAAATGCATATGACAGGTTTATGTTTATCCAGTTATTACTTTATTTGGTGGGAAAGTACCTGTGATAAATATATTCACGCCACATTTTATGCCAGTGAATTGAAATCATGTTGAAAATGACATAAAAAGGAACACAAAACTCATGAATAACACGCAAAGAACATCTATTTCTGTCTGTTTAAAAAAGTGTTCTTGTAATATTTGAACTTTAGACAGTGATACTGAATCAAAGAAAGAAAGGTGATATAATAGAGTGTGTTGCAAATTAGAAAGGTGTAAATCTTGGTAGAAGAAATGTTCAGGTACAAAATGTTCCCGTCATGTGTCACTGCAATAATATCTTGAGTCATTCATTAAATTTCACTTCATTTACAAATCAAATATTTTAGGATTAGGAATAGGCTTTTATTTAAAAACAGGCTTCAATACAGGAGGTGTGTGTGATGCCAGAAAGCTCACCCTTGGCGCTGACTTTGTGCTCCCCGGTGCCAGGATGAGAGATGAGATTTACTTGCATTGACACGTCTCCCACCGAGCCATTGGATGACTGACCTAGACAAACACCAAAACAGCAACAAGAGAATTGGGAAAAGTGGCTCTGAGATAATCAAAGATGTTGAAAGAGACAAAAGAGAGGGGGAGAATGCGGCTGAAAGTGGAGGCTGGACAAAAGCAAACGCTTTTTTGTGTTTGAAAAATGCACGCAGGCGAGAAGAAACAACCTTGTGTGTCAAAGTATCCGAATGGTGGATGAACAGTAGAAATGCTTCCTGGTTTTACTGCCTATGGCATCACAGAAACAAATAAAGCCTTAGCGTGCCTTAGCTTGAAGCTACATGAAAACTACAGCATCAGACAGAAAAAAAATCATTGTTTGTAAGGTCGATGGAGCGTGAAGCTGTGATAAATACACTTTAACGTTCCAGTCAGAAAATGTACTGAATCATTCTCTACGTTTACAGTGCATTTATTTTAAAAGTATAAACTATTACAGCTATATTTGCATTGCCATCATCCATGCACACACAGGGACACTTTGTTGCCAGGAAACAATTAGAATTGATTGTTCACCATGTGTCTCTATGAGACTAATGCATGATGGGACTTGGGCCATTACATCGCCTCATCTTACAGCGGCACAGATGTTGAACCATGAGAGTCTACAGCTTGTGGGGGTCTAAAGTCTTATCAATGCAGGCAAACACATTCCTCCTTCTGGCTTATGTTCTTTACATCAATTACTTGATTAATGAATGAATTAATTAACCAACCAACCTTTGCACTAGTAGTATTTATTCAAAGTCTATTTTAATTTAATTTTAGTCAACACCTTATTTTTTATACATGCCTTATTTTATCATAGTTTATATTTTATTATATATATATATATTTTATGTGCATATCCATTTTATGTCATTATTGAATTGTGTAACTCACAATTAGGCTCTGACTCATGCTTATGTTCAAACAGACTCTGTTCAGGATAGATTCCTCTCACAGATTTGTTCTGTATTGTTGCTTTTCTGGGTTACCACTTGCATTTGCTTATTATTTAAATCCTTTGTAAAGTGGGACTGTAGTTCTTTTGTTATTTAGTCAATTAAGTCGATGAATTACTTGGGATAATTTTGTCATGATTAAAGAAATAGAAAAAAGAAAGCAAACAGTGATTTAGCTGAAGTTTTGGGAGCAACTGGACATTTCAATCTGCATTTTCCCTTCTGAAGAAGATTCCCTGAGAAGAAAAAAATGTTTTGCACAAGATCTTAATCATATTGAGAGCTTTTGCCACCAACATGTCTTTAGTCAAACACAAATGTCTTGGATTAAAGCTCGATTGTTCAGTGTCCTTCAATGTTATTAAAGGTGCTGATAAATTAATGGTCAAATGAACAAAATGCAACACAACAGTTGTACAACCACGTCTGACTAGTACTGTATGTACAGTACAGCGACATGCACTCTACGTATAAGAGGACATTGTGAAACGTTAAAAAAATAATGTCCTGTTTACATTCTAACTCAAAGTAGAGCAATACCACGGCTGTCTATTCAATTGCAAAAGTCAGCATGCCTTGAATGTGTTTACGTGGTTTTTATTATAGACACACTGATGAATACATCTGAGCTGCAGCATCAATTAGACATACAATACCATTCTTCTCCCTGACAAATGTACACGCACATAAATGATTCAGTGCCTGACAATAACAGACCATCGCATGACATTCGTTTTCCCACCGGCCTGCGGCACATCGCTAACTCCATTTCGCGCCATCACACTAAACCCTGTCAAACATCACACTGTACGCTAAAAAGGAGCACAAATGCACATGGTAAATTAAGGAGAAACATAAAATTGTCTGAAAATAGCGCAGAGCCATTCCCGTCTGTGATTGGCTGATCTAGCTGTCTGTTCTGAGTGTGTCCCGCCTCCTGCTGCCTGCACTGTTTTCCACAAGGATGAACGCGCTGAGGCCACTGTAAACTCACAGCACCAATGGCCCGCTGAGCCCAAAACATGCCAGCCGACACCTGAAGCTGTTACAGATTAAGACAAAGCCCCAGACACAGCCAGATGAGCAAGGCTACAACATACAAAGTAAATCACTGAGGCTACAAAATACAAAGTAAATCACTGAGGCTACAAAATACAAAGTAAGTCACTGAGGCTACAAAATACAAAGTAAGTCACGAGTAGTCAACATTTGTCTTATACAGAGTGGATAAAGAGTGCGTTCTCTCTCCTCGCAGTCATGCACTATTAAAAGAGGGAACTTTGAAGTGATAAGTGCTCACCTTGAGAGGTTTGGGTGCATATATATTTTTTGATCAAGGCATCTGTAGGTTGAGTGTAAAGGCTGAGAGCGTATTTGAGCGACTTCATATCAGCACTCTTTTCCAGGAAGTTTTTCTTCAGTCCGTTTCCGCCAGCATGGAAATATTGCTGCAATAAAAAAGAAAAGACAGTTGTTTTCTACTTCGACTATTTCAGCTCTTTGTGAAAAGTCATTAGCGGCAGACATGGTAACAGTGTGATTACAAGGGCAGTAGGCAGTGGACATGGCACAGCAGACAAACAGACTGCGATGTCGAGAGCTGTAAGTGCCCCTTCTACATCTAATTACCCGGCGTTTAGACCCCACACTTGTGCGTTAATGCATTTGTCCTGATGATAAGTCTTAAGAGCTGAGGACAGATGAGGCTGTACTGTCCTTTCCATTCTGTCAACACTCCCAGTCTCCCACATACGGAGGTGGAGCGGAGGTGGAGCGGAGGTGGAGCAGAGGTGGAGCGGAGGTGGAGCAGAGGCTACAGACAATGTTTATTGAGAAAATAGCCTTGATTATACCGCTGCATATTGTATAGGCCTCAAGAGGTATTCACTACAGTACAAGCTATTAGTCAGTCTGCAAGTTAGACTTTCTAAAGTCAATTACACAGCCCAGTGTTCAGAGGAGCTTTACAATATTAAATTCCACACATCAGTCCAGCTAAATGCGCATAATCCCGGTTGAAGGCCATTTAAAATAGTTATTAATGATTTTTTTAATAATGCAGATGATTCAAATGTATTTACACTGTGTATATTTGTTCGGTTCTTCCCTGCCATAGTGGAGAATGCACTCATTGGAATACTGATGAACAGGAAACCGCCACGTGAGTGATATAAAGCTGCAGGTAACGTCTTCAGAGACATATAAATCAATTAGACTCCTCAGCACTTTATGATGCTGTAAGCCCGCAACAGCTTCATGCTATAACTCTTCCTTTGTCCCTGAAGAACTCTGATCCTGAAATTGTCTCATGTCCCTTGACAACAAACAGCTGCATGGCTATAAATTAGTAGCAATGCAGTTATCCTTTCTTTTGCAAGCAATTTAGTCCACGGAAATCAATGGAGTATTTTTAGTTTTTAAAAAAACAAGTCAGCTGACATCCCGATGAAAACTGTATTGTTCCACCTGTAGTTTTGACTGTACGTCACTGTAAACGTCATTATAACGAAGTGCAGCGCTGTCGACCAGGCTCAAGGCCCCGGCTAGTACAGGTACAGCTCAATATAACGAGCAGCTCTTTAAAAAAATATATACCCTTGAATCCTACGTGTATCACTGTCTAAAACAAATAAAATAAAATTGGAGAACAAAGTAAGTGCAGAACAATCGTTTCTTGATTACAGGAGAATAAAGATTACTCAAACATGCTCGAATCACTCTAAATAAAACTTTGAGTGGGTAAACTAGAAGGAAAAGTAAGTAGAACATGGTTGAAAGCTCTTAAGAGTAAATTCTGCATAATATGTCTCCTTTAAAGGCACAAAGCTTACCTTGATGGTGGGAAGCACCAAGTCCATGGCTGCGCATTGTCGTGGAGTTAAACTCCTGGCTTCCTCTCGAAAAGCATGCTCCTGCAGAAATATGAATGCAATAAGTTCAATGTAATCTATTTTTATGTTACTTTAGTGCCACTGTGAACGTGTCAAGCGTTTCATTTACAAAGGCAATAAGCTGATAAAAGATTGGGATACAGACCATTCCCAGCCGAACATCAGTTTTAAATGATTTAAAATGCTACATTAATTCCTAACAGCAGTAATCTTTTGTGCAAACTTTTCCAAGAACCAAATAACAAATGATAATCTCACAACAGATGTTGGAAAACAAAACATGTCGTTTTTCCGTCACTGGGGTCCACTGCACTCGCACATTTTTAAGCTCACCATTTGGAGGATTTTTATAATATTAAAAGACTCCTCTTGTACGCTTGGAAAAGGCACTCACAAAGGTCACCCTAAATCACATTTAAATCTACTGTGTTAATGTCCATTTCAGACTATACAACGGGACATCCACTGTGCCTTCCATTCTTATTACTTCCACCTTAAAAGTACCACTAATGGTTTTCTGTAGAACATAAATTATTTCACAAAATCATCCCAAACTATCATTTCTGACCTTCAATTTGGAGAGTTGTCCCAGATCCTTAGCAGCACTGAAGATCATCTGAGCTCCTTGCTGTTTGTGGGAAAGAAGGAGTTACTTTGTTATTTATAGCTGGCACTTATGCAGAAAGTAAAAATGATCGGAAAACAAGCACACAAAAAAGCATGATGCCAAGGAATTAAACCCAACAAAGACAACAAAACAAGACAATCAAACAAATTACCGACTACAAAGATGAAAACGATGACCCTGGAAATTTCAAACAATTAACCATATGAAAGAATAACCCGCCATGTGCTGTAATCTGCAGTACTGTCATTTCAGTGTTGTGAGCAAACTGAACAGATGGAGCGAAAGTGAGGGGAGTAGAAACAGGTGGAGCAGAGGAGGGAGGTCAGGAAGATGGATATGTGAGGAGTGAAAATGGAAAACCACACTGAGACTTACACTTTGGTCATTCAGCGGTGGCAAAACGATGGTTCTCTCAATAGTATTCAACACAATCTTCCAAAGCTCTTTCAGGACGCGCTTCAAAACCGTCTTCTCACAGATCTTGGCAAATAACATCAAGCTGAAACAAAATTCAACAGTATTATTAAATCAAAATGGGCACTTTATTTGGATACTGTACGAATGACTTTTTATTAAACACCTGTAGTTCAAACAGGGGAAGTGCCCTGTTTTAATCTTACCCTATTCCACGAACATAGTCTTAGAGACAGGAGGAAGGATTTTGTATTTCCATATCATTAAGAGGATTCTCTGTAATACCCCGCTGGCCTCAATGTTGCAATGACAAATGGCCCAAAGCAATTCTCTGAGCTCAGTTGAACCATATCATTGCTTTGGTTCCTGCCGTAAAAGTATATACAGTTCCTTACAGAATCCATTGACATTCACAAATGGAGTGGTGACAAAAGTAATCGTTCTTTGCAAAAGGATCACAGCATTGGCATTGTGGGAATTTTAATATGTGAAGCCTCAGTTGGCAGAAATCAGTAGGGGAAAATGAGCTAGTAGTCCTTTTATTTACAACATTAACATATTACCATTTACAATTTTTACAATAGTTGTAAAACTATAGCTAATTAAGGGCTGTCCATTGCCCCTGTTTGATAATTTAACATGGGTTTAAAGCACACATCAGACTGACAGATCCAGTAAATTAAATAACATATTTAAACTTAATGAAACCAGTTATTATAATCAAATACTGCCACATTCTTACATCAGAAATATTAAAAATGGAAATAAAAATAAACAATAACATAACTACTACCGTTGCAACCCTGCACAACCTTATTCTATTTCGAGTTTAAATAAATAAATAAATAAAATAATCTGTAAATAACATCGTATGAGCTGTTTCATTGTGTTATTTTTGATTTCCTTGGTAAATAAAAAGTACGTAAATAGTCTAAGCAGATAATAAATAACATTCGTATAAACATTGTCGTTGAGTCATGGAATATTTGATGCAGTGTGTCAACAAGCCCCAGGGCATAACATACAGGATTTATATGGGCATGTCTGTAAACAAACTCATGCCTTTTCTCCCTGGTTTATCATCAAACACTGTCTATTTATTCAATTTGTTTTCGCTCATTTGCATATTCAACCTTTCTTCTGACTTTTCTTACTTTTTATCCAGGAGGTCCATGAGCGGTCGCAGAACAGACTCGGCGTCCATCGCAGGGTTGTTGCCTTTGATTGGACCTTTCATCTGCACCAGCTCCGTGTTCATTTGCTTTACACAGTCTTCTATTACAGGTTTGAAACTGTAAGAAACAAAACAAAATGCAACATTGGTTTACATCCAATAGCATTTTAGAGTTGGGCAGACTGAGAAGTGCCAAGTATTCCAATAATGATATTCAGACTCACATGTCAATCCAACAAAAATGTGTTAAAACATGTCTTTAAACCTGTTAGTTGAAGTTTAATTATCAAAACAAAAGTTAAACATCTCTAGAATGAATTGTGAAAGTGTATTTTACCATTAACAATACACTCTATATTCATATTTTGCATATCTTCAAAACAACATTCACGAGAGTATCAATATTTCAATATATTGCACACCTCTACATATTACCCAACCGCATTCTCAAACATCTGCTAAACTAGTGGGAAAAAAATAATATGTGTTGCAAACATTATGAATGAATGAATTATGATGAAAATGATGATGTAGATCACTGAGCTCTTGTTGCGTAAATAGTACCCTTGGTGAGCATTTAAAATCAATAAATCATGCAAAACACTCAACTCTTAAGGAAAGCACTCACGGCCTTTTCAATCATGCAAAAACATACACTCATTTTAGTTTTAAAAGCCCCAAAATGTAAGTATTATTCCGGTTTGTGTCCTGGAGGTGCTTTTAGTTCAGTCCAAATCAGAAGAGGCACGAGTAGAATACAAACCTTGAACCGAACACGCCGCTGAGCTCGTCCAGGACCGTGTTGAGTTTATTCTGCAGTTCTTTCAGCAGCTCACTGGCCTCTGCATCCAGCTGTCAGAGGGAGACAAAACACAGAGGATCATTAGGATTTTGCAGCAGCCCACATTGACTTACAACAGTGCTGGCTGGACGGGGTGCCTGGGCTGGGGCGTGGAAGCGGGCACGCACAGAGAGTACCCTGCCTCAGCGGTGGCCTCCCCCTCGCTCTCTGCCTGAATACCAATGGACCGCTCACCTCACCACGAGCGCTGCACATAATGACTTGTCGAGTCATGCGACGCGGTGTCAGCAAAGCAGCGAGGAGCCAGTGGTTTCTCAAATGGGAGGGCATTTGTTACACTGCTACCAATATAGTTTAGCAGAAGGATGCAGTCGGCCAAACTTGACACTGTAAACATTGGGGATACAGCTGTCATATATTGTGCAAGACAAATGTGAAATAAGCCAAAATCTTAGGCCAGTGAAGATGCAAAATGTTCACTTTTGACTAACTCTGACGTGTGTGGTACAAACGAGTCACATTACGAGTGTCTGTTTGTGCATTTCCACTTTGATGCTCATTTAAATGTCTGTTTTTAACCTAAATAAATGTCTCCTTTTCTGTATTCTGACCAGCAGCGATATAAATTGGAGTATTGATGTTCCAGTGAGCCACTGTTTATGTTCCAGGATACGCGCAGGACGTCTGCCTTGTACAAATGTTCAAATATTGATGGGTGGAGAACACACGTAGCTCAAGTGTGGCAGTGCCTGAGATGGATGTGTGAGGCCCGGCGCGGCACCACATGCATGACAGATCATCACATTAGGCCCGATAAGCTTAGCCATGGAGAAGCTCATCTCACACACTCTAATGGTGGATGGCTCAACTGGGGAGCGGGTGTGTAAACTAAACCTTTTATAAACAGTGTTATTTCCCTGACATAGCTTTATCTCCAGCATGGATGTGAGGAATTGTGAGTGCGTGAGTGCGTGTGTTCACATGCGCACATCCTCGTGTTACTGCTGTCACTTAAATAGATGTGATGGCAGCATAAAATATAAAATGGCTCATGTAGAAGTTGCACTTGTTTTTTTTCCTGTGTAAATAATAGATACTGCAATACGTAATATCTTTTGTCAGTCTCTGCTATTTCAAGGTGTTATGTAGACAGAACATCCTGCTTTAAAAGCTCAGACTCTGGAATGATCTTCCGCTCTCCCTACGGTCACCGGACTCTGTTGTTGCTTTTAAGGGTCAGCTTAAAACCTTTTTATTTAGTCAGGCCTCGTAATTACATTTGCTTTAGGGACTGATTTGACTGTATATTGTTGTATATGTATTGCTCATTGTAAGTTTTTTTGTGCTTTTATTGTTTTATTCTGTGTTTTTGTGAAGCGCTTTGTGACTTCTGTCTGTGAAAGGTGCTATACAAATAAAATGTACTTACTTACTTACTTAGTAAAATGGCATGCGCTGATAAGGACTTGAATTCATGAAATGCTAGGTTCCGATGTCTACAACATAAGAATGATTTTTATGTAACTGTACTCACGTGCTATAGAAAAGACCTTGGATTTCCCTTTGAGCTATGAGGCCAACTGCAGGATGTAAGTACTGTGCCAAGAGCATTTCTTTTATCACACTTTTGTCACATAAGCTTTTCACTGCGGCCTCAATTTCAAACTGTCAATACCGAAGCAATAATAAATCTTCAGAATGGCAGATTGATCTCATGAATGGTGATTCTGGCTGTATAGATTTCACTTTAGAACTAAAAAAGACAACTGCTCTTTTCTTCCCTTCTGCACATTTTTCACAGTTGAAAAATGTGTCTCAGGTTTTTATACACAAAACTATAAAACCTGAACCTTTCTTTGTAATGCATTTGAGAGTATCAAGCAGTGCAACACCTGATTTCTGCAAGGCGGCTCTGTCACTAATCACCATCAACAGTGACAGTTTTGTGGCTTCTAAAAAGCCTGTGCTAAATGAGGTGCTGTGCCAAGTAATATAAGGTAAAGTGGAGTGGGTGCACTGCACTGAGGGGATCAGCCCTTATGCCAATAAATGTGGACAAAGTAAGATTATGGCTAATCTTTTGTTATTGGTAAAGCAATGATAACAATTCCTGGTAAATACTGCTCTCTGGGAGTTAACTGCAGATATGAAGCCTGCGTAAATTCAGCCTGGAAGACTTAACTCCATCCATCTACGTCAAGGCCACCATGGAAGGACCCCTCTCCCCAGCGCCATCATCGCACTCAAGCGGGCGCCCGCCTGTCCGTCTGTGAGAGTCAGATCCCTCACTTCACCATGGACTCTCCCAGGTTTCTGCGCTTATCCCAAAGAGGTTATGCAGTTTTTCCTGGCCAAAGAAGTAGGGTGAAAGGTCAGGGAGCGTCTGCACCATGGCCCTCGCACCTGCTCCTCATCCCCAATCAACGCTCTAAAGTGACTCCTCCCCGCTCCAATCAGCACCAGGCGGTCGCATTTAAGCCCTCAGGCAGATGGCTCGGCCGCTCAAACCGTACTGCGACCCACCACCTCCCCAGCTCCTCCTCTACATTCCCCTCATCCTCTATCTTCTCTTCACATCTACCACCACCAGTCTCCAGGCTCCGGGGGGAGACATCTAATACAAATAGATCATGGAGTGCCCATGATTGCAACGTCTTCCGCCGGGGTCTGAGCGCCAAATAACTCACGAATAAAGCTTGCTCAACAGTCCATTCTCGTGGTCTCTCTGTCTCTCCAGGGTGAAATGAAATTGTCTGTAATGACACGACTAATTTGCAGGACAATTACTGCAAACGACTGCTTTAGATGAATCGGCAAAGTAACACTGTGATACTTGCTCATATTTAACTGTATATTTAGAAACTATATATATATATTAAAAATGTACAGAAAAGGTAAACAAAGTGAAATGTAGATTAAGTTTCAGACTGCCCTATTGATGCCATACTATTAATGATCAAACTGGAGCCGGCCACCTCATTTCTGACCAACCTAATCTGTATGAATATGACACATTTGCCATGAATATAAAAGTGAACAATTGGTAAAAAAGCAAGAATTGTGATGATTTTAGATGACGCTTAGATGGGCCACTATCGCTGGAGCGGTGTGGATGGTGAGTGGCTATTCCAGAAGGTTGATGGGTCGCTCTGATTCCGTATGCTCTGTGGCACATGCGGCTGGAGGGGGGTGACAGGGGGTGGGGGGAGGTGACGGGGGGGGGGGGGGGGGGGGGGCAGGCTGTGTGCTTTGATTTGTAACATTGACTATATGGCAAAAAGATAGTGCTGACGGGTCCTGTAATGAACACACCTTACAGAAGGACACAACCCCCTCTTCCTGGAGACAGAGAGAGACAGATCAGAGGGGGAGAAAAAATAAAAAGGGGGACAGAGGTAAACAACGCAAGAAGGCAAGACAGGCATTAGACATGCATGCAAGTCAGGTCGACAGGGAAAGTACTCCACTACAGAGATATACCAGGATTTCACATGGAAGTGTCAAATGGGAGGAGCAGGGCAGGGGGACATAATGAAACATAGTCTAGATGACATTGTCACGGCTCAGATCAGATTAGTTTGTCCGACGATCACAGTACACACACTTTAGAGTTGAGGTCGACGTTTAGAGTTTACGTAAATGTCAGCAGATACAAGTGATTTACATCATCTTGATATGGCAGCGCTGTGCATGTCCGGTCGGAGTTTAGGACCTTACAACAACCAGCGTCAAATGTACTAAGAACATAAAATCTGTCCTTTCCTGAAAAACAAGATAAGCAGTTGAAGATACAGGCTTACATCAGAGCACGCACAAGGGATCGCAATAGATTTTGGAATAAAACAGAATTTGTGGAGACAGTTTAACTAATTCTGCTCTACTCAAATTGGCGCTTCAGAACGAGCTTTAATCTGCTGCAGTGATTTGTGGTCTCTTTGAACTAATGTCTTTTTACTTTGCTCTTTCTTAACTAAATACCAGGGAGAATATAGCTAGGACCACATCAACATTTTCTCAACTGTAGAATTACTGGTAGAAGTATGTGTTTGGGGAATATGAATGTGTCAAAAACCACATACCGTCTTCTACTTGGTGAACTAGCTACACAGAAAGTCTTGACTCAATTTGCTGTGGAATGAGCACTAAGAATAGAGTATAGCTCAGGAGTTGGCATTAATTTGACATATTGGAGGCAATGGTTATTCTTCAAAAAACATTATAGAAAAGGGAAAGACAAATAGAGAAAGACAAAGCAACACAACATGAAAGTGATGGTGACGGTTGGAGAAAGCGTCCTTTGAAGATACAGACCTGTTTGCCGCCCATAGACTCAAACATTTTCTCCAGTTGGACTCGCAATTGCTGAATGTTGTTTAGAAGAATGCATGGCTGTGAAAGTAAACATGGCAAAGAATAATCACAATTATTTTTCGTTTGCCAATAATACAGTGCAGTGGCTGTGCTGACTACATTTCCTTCAAATCAACTGTAAAATCAATTTGTTGTGATTTTCTGACACATCATCTATAAAGACGTGATCTTTCCGTGGAGAGCCGACAGTCAGTTGGGAAACACAATACATTAAACAACTGGGAGAGAAATGTCTGGACTGAATATGTCAAGCATTATCGATTCCCAGAAGCACCACAACACAAGTGGAACAGCCGGCAAACATTAATCACTTTGGGTTCTGTGGAGGTCGCGGCAGATTTTTCCTGCTTTTTCAAGAAGATTCCTCGAATGCAAACTCAATTATGCACCCTGAGTGTCACATTTCGACGCGGCAAATGATGACGCACATAATGGACGATTATTAGCGAGTGAGATGATTGGTGGCTTTCATTTCACTGCTGAGATAACTGATATGTCAGAGAAAAATGTTTTGTTTTTTTTTAGGGAGAGGGAAGTAAACCAGCATAACGTTACATTTTTGTGGTTTTATTCCAATTACAAATGATGCAATAGTTAACATTAAAGTGTACTAATGCATACTTAACCTATACATATCTACACATTCACCCCTACATACATATACATACAAACCTAGAACAGTAACACTAATTAAATTGAACAAATATTGCAAAACTAAAGGATGTATTTCTTGTTTAGTAAATCATCTTGCGCAAGCGACTGTCAAATGCACCTTAAGGCTCAATCTGATGTTATTGTGTCATTGCACAGTGCGATCTGAGTGGATTTCATTTTCTATCAGATGTCTGCAGGAAGGGACATCTCTTGTTTTCTCCGGGACAGTTGTAATAAGCCTGTCAACTCAGTGGAAAACATCTGCCTCCGGTGCTGTGCCTTCTTTATCTCTCATTCCTTCACGTCTGAGACCGGTGCTGTAATTAGGCCGTGCACGAGGCTTAGTGTGCAGTCATCCGTCACATTAAACAATGGACAGAGAGCCTGGAAAATACCAATGGCTTTTCCTCTTCAGCCGCGTGCCGTGTGATGAATAATTGCACAGCGTTAATAGAGACACTTTTCTATGTGATTCACTAAGGCTCAGTATTGAATAGACTTGACTGAAGTTCTTCCCAACTGTTACCATGCCAACCACAGACACATCACACAGTAGCTGCCATGTTTGCAACCAAAGTAATGCAGGCAAACTTAGTGTGTGGGCACTTACCACATTCTCCTTACTTAAATACAAAGGAAAGTCCTTGGATGTGATTGCAGCATACTGCAGAAGAACTTTGTTGATAGTCTGTAAAAAAGAAAGATACCAGACAAAGGATATTAATAAATAGTTAAAATACTGTGAAAGTGACTAATCTAATTCAGCGCACGTTTAAATAAAATCATTTTGAGTTGAGAGACATGTTAACAAGATGGATGTGAGTGTCAGGTAGCATTCTTATCACACGGCCCCAAATATCATAATCCCTGGAGATTCCTGTCAAACCTCGTCTGTCAGTCAGCCATTCACTACAATTAGAAAGAAGCTGAAACTGTGTGAGCTTTCCCATTGCTACCTTTGACTCCTCTTTTGGGTCTATAACATCTTTCTTGTATTCCTTGTACGTGCCCTCTTCAGCCTTTTGAATACATTATAAAAATCTTTTAAAATTCACACAAACTCTTACATTTTAAAGCTCTCCACAATCCTGCACCTTGCATCTCAATAATCTCCTGCCGCCTACAGACAGTCCCCACACTACGCTCCTCATCTGCCATCCTCCTGTCCAGTCGCAGAGTCTTCTGTGGAGCCAGAGCTTTGAGTCGCTCTTCTTCCTCTTGCACCAGCTCCGCATTCTAATTATCATCAAATATGCGTTCATCTTATTTACCATCACTCATTCACCCTTTTGTTTTGCTGCATATAATTTTTCTTGAACATACCTCTGCCTTTTTGCGGATATTGTTCAACCTATTCTTTGATCTCATTACAGGTCACATTGTCATCTGAAAACATGCAAGTCCACAAAGATTTGTGTCAAACTGCATTCTCCTGCCTGTCAACCTTAATGGAATCACGATGCAGCCACCTCCATCTTAACTCCTCTGCACAGTACGTACAGCCCTCATGCCATGTCTTGCACTACTTAAACATACAGTAGCATATATCTTGCATAACATACACAGTACACTCAGGACTGTCATAAATGCTATAATTAGGTTATGCAAGTTTTGTTCTGAACTCTTCTATGGTATGGTAGCAACAGAGCATCATATTTCACTTCTTATTTAATCACATCTGTTTTTAGGCCTGTTTACTGTGAATTTTAGATATTAAAGTACAAACTGTGCAGGTCCTTTACAACCAAATAAGAACAAAAAAACAACAAGAACATGAAGACAAGAAGAGTATGAACAGAATAGCTGTAGAAAGCAGTTCCTAATGAGTCAGAAAGCAAGAATCAACAAGAGCAAATAATGCACGTTAGATTGATGTTAACATCCTCAAATACTGACTTATTGGTCCCTCAAGGACTATTTAAAGAACCTGACCTTCGCAAAGCGACACATGAAATGAGCCAGAGCCTGTGGGTTTGGACACTCCAGTTTCTTTATAATCTCAAAGCTCTGGTTGAGTTGAGTGAATACATCCACCACTGAACAGGAAAACAGGGCGTGCTCTGACGTCTGCTGGAACTGTAGAGAAAAGAAAGTAAACAAAACAACAAATATGTAAATGTCTAATAATTCATGGTTTGCAATAGTACTGTTTAGGCCATTAAAAGTCAATGGAGGGCAATAACTGTTTTGTGCAGTAAGTAGCTCACAGCTGGACACAGGATCACAAATAGGTGTGAATACTGAGGAACCTGCCGAGTTAACAGCCCTAATAACAGTTCCCTTCATCAATGAAGGGAACATGGAGTCCACTTGTAAATATATACAGTCCTAATGACATTGATAGACGGACGCTGTTAATAGACCCTTGGAGCGCTATTTAATTATATACAAGAGCTGTGAGAGGAGAAGTTAATCAAGTGAATCACTGAGAGGACAAAAAGCACTGAGGGGATATCGATGAATCATACATTTTTGATAAACAATTACATTTATAAATCAGGCAATCACAGGTTTGTCTTGATTTTGAAGTATACCAAATGATACATTTAAAGGTTGTCGTTGTACTTTGAAAATACATAATTCAGTGACTAATATTCTTCTAATCCTAATGTATTATACACTTTATTTTCTTTGTGAGGACATTTGTTTTCCTGCATTTGACTTCAACGCCGCTGGGGCAGCCTGTCAGGTGCAGGGATCACTGCAGCGCCCGGGGACATATCTCCAGATCTTGAGCAAGGCTTGGAGGATTTTATCTATGGTGCATGCTTTGGGTTGAAGGGGGAAACCCAGAGGAAACTCAGAGGAAACTCAGAGGAAACCCAGAGGAAACCCAGAGGAAACTCAGAGGAAACTCAGGTGAAACCCAGAGGAAACCCAGAGGAAACCCTGGTGAAACTCAGGTGAAACCCAGAGGAAACCCAGAGGAAACCCTGGTGAAACTCAGGTGAAACCCAGAGGAAACCCAGAGGAAACCCAGAGGAAACCCAGAGGAAACCCAGAGGAAACCCAAAGGAAACCCAGAGGAAACTCAGAGGAAACATGCAAACTCCGCACAGAGCACACGAGCGGCCTTGCGGCCTACTTGTGAGGTGAAAGTGCTAGCCACTCGACCACTGTGCCTGCTAGATACTATACTTAATTTCTGTTAAGAGTTGCAGGGGATTATTGTAATTGTAAAGACTTATTTTCAAGTGTTTGTATCTGTTGCTGTATAAGCCTGCACATATAGTGTGTAAGCCTGCACATATAGTGTGTAAGCCTGCACATATAGTGTGTAAGCCTGCACATATAGTGTGTAAGCCTGCACATATAGTGTGTAAGCCTGCACATATAGTGTGTAAGCCTGCACATATAGTGTGTAAGCCTGCACATATAGTGTGTAAGCCTGCACATATAGTGTGTAAGCCTGCACATATAGTGTGTAAGCCTGCACATATAGTGTGTAAGCCTGCACATATAGTGTGTAAGCCTGCACATATAGTGTGTAAGCCTGCACATATAGTGTGTAAGCCTGCACATATAGCTTATAAGCCTTCACCACATTTTCTGTCATCATTTCCGTAAGTGGCTTTTACAGCTCAGATGTTCTTGTTTATGCCCAAATTGATATTCTCGGGGCTGACGACGCTTTTGGCTGTGCTACATTTCTCTCTCCTCAAAACTGTTTCTCCAGACGGGCAGTTCCCTTTCTGCAGGCTGTCCTTGTGAAGTAATAAAACAACCTTAAGTGGCTAGGTTGAGTAAATATAAAGTTGGAAATTTAGGCCATAATTAAGTGCTGCGCTCACCCCATCTTTCTTGTCTCTTTCCAGTGCACCGTTGACGAAATCCATGGCAACGTCCTCATTCTCAGCCAACCACTGAATTACAAATGGCTCGAACCACCTGAAATGAAAATAAGTTGATTAAAGCGAGGTAAAACATTAGCATTAGTAATACGAACTCGCAAAAGACGAGGCCATCATTTTAATCTAGTAGAAGTTCAAAGTAAAATGTTTGGGGAGAAGAAGAGCGAGCTATGGAAGTGTGGTTTCAGCCAAGGCTTTTAGATCAGGTTTCAGTTTGTGGACAGATTGGACGCAGACAGAGGACAGCAGAGGACAGATGAGTTAAGTAAGGAAGTACATTTGTTGGTGGAATAATAATGCCATTCTGTCTGTTTCCCGTAGCCATTTTCTTGTTTAATATGGTCCCCTGGGTTTGTCCTCAAAGCAACTAACGTCCCCTCGCATCTGTTTTGTACCCTGCTTGAGGGCATCTCTGAGGAAGGAGAAACCAATAAATAATGTGGGTGTGGCAAAAGTGAAGTGGGGACTGCAAAAAAAAAAAAAAAAAAAGAGCAGCAGCAGCGTATGTGGGTGTTTGTATGTCGTGTACAGGCATGGACCAAGCAATCGTGATGGAGATGATGAGTGACAGAGCCGGAACAGGGGGATGGGGACTCATTACTCTGATAGACTGGCAGCATGAGACGAGCCAGTCAATTCCCCACCTGCATTATCTGCATGTATTATACGCCCTGCTTTGCATTGCTGCATTCACTTACATGAGATGATGAGGGAAACAGTCGAATAAGGGCCCGAGACCAAGGCTACGTGTTTGTTTCATAGCTCTGGTGTACGCGGTTACATCAGAGGGTATTTGTTGTTGCCGTTCAGGTTTGCCACAGCAGTGATTTGGTAGAATTTAATGATGAACGGGGAACTGTGACTAAGGGCTGGATACAAACTAAACCACGCTTAAACCACTGCACCACTTTCGCTCCCAAAGTAATGCTCGTAGTATTCTATTAAATGCGATCATTATAATTTTAAAGATCTAATACTGTATTACTTTTATTTTACATGATATTATTTGTTGATGAATCAATTCAGATTAATGAAAGGCTGTTAAAAAATAGAAATAAAAGTCTAAAAACATTGAACCCAGCCTCTTTGCTTTCAGCTTGGTATTCACACCACTGTCGGTTACCTCACT
Organism: Eucyclogobius newberryi; assembly: GCF_026437365.1. Classification (NCBI taxonomy): domain Eukaryota; kingdom Metazoa; phylum Chordata; class Actinopteri; order Gobiiformes; family Gobiidae; genus Eucyclogobius; species Eucyclogobius newberryi. The sequence goes on along the minus strand of NW_027316167.1, from coordinate 24,689,324 downwards.
CTTCTCATTGAGGTTTATTGAAGCATGTTCTAACGTAAGGACAAAAAGATGACATTGGCATTCTTATCCATTAAAGACGGGTGATAATTAAGAAGATAGGAGTGTAAAGGATATAAAAGAAAGGACACTTACAGAGAATATTCGGGCGGGACCCCCTTGAAGGCCGGCAGGTCACGGACATACTCATTGTAGAACCATTTGACTTTGAAGTGAAGATTCATGTATTCGGTACTTTTGCATAGGCGGTGCTTGTCATGCTCTGTGAATCAAAAAAACATAAAATCAGATGAGCTGGTTAACAAAGATGCATTGCTGCTTTGTTTCCTGCCTGGATTAGAGGAGCATGTGAACCAATGGAGCAGAATAATGGATTAGAGATCCAGGTGGGACAACATGTTCCGACATTTTGAAACAAGCCTAAAATATTTAATTTAGCTTTAAGCGAGGATGCAAAAACAATATTTCAAATCAAGGTAAAGTAATTGAACAAATAGAGCTAAGGTGAGTGTAGGGTTGCACAAACTATCATTTTCTTTTTTAGGTTTAGGTTTGGGACCGACAATGGCAACTATGGACCTAAGTTTGGGTACAAATTAGTTGCACTTGTGTACTGACAATAACCAAGACACTACTGTAAAACCAAGAGAATTTGGTTTTACTTCTGATCTGAAATCATACCCCGAAGCGGCTGAGAAAGACTGTAGTCATAGATGAAAGCTTCTATTAGTCAATGAACATACTCATAGTCTTATCAAATGGATTCGGTTCTGAGTCAGCGTGTGTGACTGCTGAGTCATGTGGTCCAGCTTTGTCTAGACATTTCAGAAGAAATAAACATTTCCATAGCAGGCCCTTGGGTGGAGGGGCATTGTATGAAAATGGAATAAAAGAAAAAGAAAACATGTGAGCCAATGGAGCAGAATACTGAAAGAGATAGAAAAGAGAAGAGAAGAGAAGGGCAATTAGAAAGCCAATTACAATAAACCATTTTCGGATGATAGCTATGCTGTTAAACTGATCATCATAATTTCCATTACACTCATTATTACTTTTTCGAGATGAGAAACTATGTTTTTTAAAGAACCATTATTTGAGAAAGATGTAATTCTCTGATTAAAAGTGGAGTGAAATGTCATGCCATCTATACTCAATGATGCACATGTGATTTTAAATAAAGCAAAACTAAATAATGCAGCAGAAGAACATGAACTAATCACAAAGACTTGGATGAACAGCCAATAGTGCGCTAGCTAAGTGTGGGCGCCTTCTCTGTGTCTTACAGCTTTACATACCTGTCCAACAACATGGGATTAAGAAGCATAAAAAATACCATGAAAAGGTGGATTTTACTCGAAAGGTTTAACTGAAAAAATGTGTACACACAGTTCCTCTATATGATTTTACATACAACATCAAAGAGTTTTTAATCCACTCCACACAGCACTGAGCCATTGGGACTTAGCGCGATAAGAACCTGAGTGCTTACTGCAATTCTAGTGCCTTTTATTCTAAAGTGAGCACTGAGGGGAAATGGTTCAAATGGGCAATTCATGTTCATAATGTTGAACTGTAAAATGCAATTAGGTGCTTCTGTGTTTAGTGCTGATCATAAAACAGCCTGGTATAGAAATCATTTTTACTGGCAAACACTGAAAATAAGAAATCTTGTTATGTAATATGTCATTTTTTCTTTTGTTGAATTATATATTTATTATTATTATTATTTAAGATGGCCAAATCAGTCTTTATTGAAACCTAAACCCTGAAGTTATGGATTCTAGCTTGAAATAAAATACATAAGATCATGGGGGGAAATTATTTTTATCTTTGAATGAAAATGTTATGAAATTATCCCCACTACTTCCAGTTATTTTTCAAAACTATTAAAAAATAAAACAAAAACAGCAAAGCTTGAGTATGGTACAGTAAAAGAGGCAGTGTTTCCTTGAGCGTAATTGGTGCAGACAGTCCCTGAGTCTTGAGTCATAAAGGACTGAGCAGGCAGTACACTGTATAAACAGGGCAAACACAGCCTCACAGTTACACTAGAACCATCAGAAGAGAACAGATGGAGGTCAGAGCGGAGACGGAAAAGGACATTGCAGCAGGTGTTTGTGGGACAGGCCCGTTCTGCTAGACTGCGACTTCATACGGAGGGGCTTTCCTCCCTGTGAAGAATGTAAGGTTAGTTGAAGGAAAATTGTAAATTAATTTAATTAAAATGATGTTGAAATATCCAGAATATAATTTAGTCTTAGAGCAGCTTTATGATCAAAGGCATACCCATCTTTTGCTTGAGTAGTTAAGCTCATTTTTGTCAAGACCTAAATCTTAATTCATGTTGCGTTCACGACTAGAATTTGATGATATCTTAATCTCAGATGATGAACATTATTTTCATTTTTGATTTGAGTTATAGTCTCATGGTTTAAAGTCCTTTCAACTGACAACAAGCATGTCATGAGTTGAAAAATGGTACTACCTGAGGTTATGGAAAAAAATAAATGACTTTTGTTTATTTATGCTGGCAGTTGAACTTTGTTTCATCATGTGTTTCGGCTCAGTAATACAGAGATATGAACTGTGAACCAGGTCAACAAATCTGCAACAGTGAAAAGTCAATTCCACTACTGTATATATTGACCTGCCGACAGCTCAATTTAAACTCCAATATTGTAATTTCACGTGAACAACATATCTGTAATGCATGGGTTTATGCACATGGAACTAAAATTGGGACAAAGTTCAATGTCTACTCTATCTGCATAAAAACACAAAATCAGTGGTGCCATTATCCAACTCTAAAATTGAATAAATATTCAAGAAACCTCCCCCAGAGTTGTACAGGCCCTTGCAAACCATCAGAGATTATGACATCATCAAATTCTAAAAAGTGATCACAACTGAGGTCTGCATTTTGAGAAGAAATACATTACAAACACATCCATTCTGCAGCTCCAATTACAGTAGAGGCATTAAATATACACAATGGAATAATTGGGATACACATTTGTTACGCTCCAATGAAACATGGTCTGACTCACATCAGAATGAATCATTGGTTTATTTCAGAATAAATCACAGGAACAAGGAACAGTACTATTAAATATACTTTATTGTCTTTTACAGTGGTATTTTTTTTAAAATTGTAAATCAGTCAATTAACAAATATTGATATATAAGTGTGTAGCAGCAAAACATTTTCATTTCATATTATAGTTGCTTGATCAAACTATTCTTAATATACGTTTACTGTACAGTTCACAAACATGATTCATTCCATTTCATTTGAACTAAAATCGTGTTTATTTGATGATCATGAAACATGAAGTTTTGTTCAGAAAGCTCTTAAGTCAATTATTTAGCAACATTCTCCAATGCTAATTGTTCTTTTCATGAAAGATTTTCATCCCAGTCCCAAAGCTTTCCATTAAAGTTAGGGGTGCAATAAAAAACTAGCCATTATACTTTGAATATTTGATTAATTATTTAGATTGCAAAAGGCTTTGAGTGTGAATGTGACCCATTGCTGCAGTGATGCCGTTTGAGAGCGTCCCAATAGAGTATTTATGAATTTATTAGTATATTTATGAACAAACTAGGTTTCTCAATTAAAACAAACATTTCCATATTTCTTGTGTCGTTTTGATGTAAATACGTCTCTGTCTGAGTCACATTTTATGAGTTCGGGTTTATGGCTTGTTTTAGAGTGTGTCAGACATGCGTAACATGCATCCAGCCCCTCAGACATTTTCATCCGGCCCACAAATATATATCTATTAATGTCCAATAGATGTACAGCGTTTTTAGCACTAGAACTAAGAGTTCTACAATTCTTTTTAGCAGCCGCCCCTCCCCCACACTGCTCAGAGTGCTGAGAGCTGAGAAGTGCTGACGTGCTAAACTACTTGAGCAGAGGTCTGAGCGGGGAAACAGACGTGTGGATTTGGGAAACACGTTGAAGAAAGAAAGAAGACGCTTTTGTGGACGTTAGAGCTGCTCTAAAAGCAACAAAAAACAACAAGAAAACAAACTTCTGTGATGATGATATGTGAGGAAAACATCCGAACCAGTGCAAACCTGGACAGATCAGGAGCCACGGGTAAAAACACAGGTCAGAGTGTAATAAAGTATGAACATGACCGAGTGAAGCTGCGTGACACTCAAAGTATTTCTCCGGCTGCAGATTTGTGCAACAGTGTACACATATACAACTATTACTAGGGAATAATATTTTTTTATTGTTTTATTTTTACAATATATTCGGCCCGGCCTGAGCATCAAAATTTGGCCCTTGGCGCAAAATGAGTTTGACAGCCCTGTTTTATAGTCTGTGTATAGACCAGATAACGATAATTCAATTACTAAATTAGTTAACAATTATTAATAGCTACAGAGTCAACAAAACGTTACACATAACTTATATGTATATATCACTTATTGAACAAAGTAAATAAGATATACAAAATTGAAAGACAATCGCCACAGACATGGATTGATTGTTTGCACGATCCTACTCAGTGAAATTGTCGACCCAATGCTCAGGGATTAAAGGATTAGTTTGCTGACTTCTAAGATGAACCCTTTTACAGTGTCACAATACTAGCTCACTCTCATATCACCATGGTTACGCTGCTGTCCTGTATGTACCAGCATCCTACACCGAAACATTCAGACCAATCAATGTTCTTGAATAATGCCCTCACTGTGGCTCAATCCAGCGGAGCGTGCAGCAGGGATGGTGCCCCTAGAGGCTAAACCGTGTCGAAACTCATTCGTAACTAAACAACAATCTATAACAAGTGTATAGAATAGCAACTTCATGTTCTTATACCACTGTGATGAATAAGAACTGCAATAAAATCAGTTTCCAGGTATTTACTCACAACTTACGATTGCATAGAATGTAATTGATTTTCATTTGGCTAGAATACATGTGGCAAGCACATTGACCTATTGGGACACTGGATTGTAATTAGACTGATGTAGCAAGATGTAACTGAATTAAATGTATTAAGAAGTGCAATTGTTGTTGTTTTTTTGCGACTGGCCTTGGACAATGTCAATTGTGTGTCTGTGAAGATCATTAATCATCCTTTGTCAGATCCATCCTTGAGACCTGCTGGGCTATTTAAACGAACAAATACCAAAGCGAGGTCACTGTCCTCTCAGAAGACTGAGTGGCCTGTCTGTCACCAGCAAAGCTTTGCATTGATCTTATGTCTTCCTGTCTTCTTTAACTTAAATTTAAATAGATCTCATCACTTATTGCCTCTAAACAGCAGTCACCTGTCAGCAACCAAGACTGTCTCATTAACACCGTCTCCCACTGGTCAAAACTGTCCATAATCATTATATTACTATCTCAAGTGTAATGTAGGGCTCAACCAACATGGAATATTATGAGCCAAAGCTGATACTAATATTATTGAGTTTTGATTGTGAAAGTGTTTTATAGTAATTCATAGTAAATCTCCTACATTGGTAATGTTAAATGTTATGAATTAAGATTTAAGATTCCTGATGAAAACATATTTATTTAAATATATGCTGTCTTTCCGAAGTGCAAACAGAAAAGCATGAAAGCAGAAAAGATGCTCGTAGCACAGCTGCAAACATGTTGAGGCCATTCTCAATATGCTCCAGTAAACAAAAATATATTGTGTTGAGTTCCACTAAATTAAGTTCCAACTCCAGCTCTGTAGTTCTTACATGGGCCATAGTCCAGCATGAATGAAGCTACACATTTCACATAAACTGCAGATAAATGTCAGGTAAAAACATGCACAATTGTTTCGAGTCTACGTACAATACACATACTCCTTGGCTATGCTGGGACTCTTATGCTGATACTGTACTCATAACAATGCCTTTGTGCTTAGGCTGGTGGTAAACAGCTGTCTTGAGGGAGACGTGAGCTCAAGATCCCTAGTGAGGATGTCATCTTGTATAACTAAGCCCACAGGGGCAGCCAACTCATGGGAGACTCACTTACTCTCCGCTTCATTGATTCCACTGCTGCGTGAATGATGATGAACTATGATTCTTCAGCACCACACTCCCTTTTCCCAATCTTCAATTACCATCCAGCAGAAATATCTTTACAAGCTGGTGTGCTTGTGTGGTTCGACTGATTTCCTTAAGACAAAAGGCCAAAGGACTAAAATGGCAGGCAGGATATTTTTTCCTCAGTGGCACAGTTCCTCCATCTTGGCTTCTGACCCAGTTCTGTCAAAGGGTAGTTCTTAAGCTGCAAGGTCCCAATAACACACCGAGCTACAACCCCAGCGCACAGATGGACACAAAGTCACAAAGATCCAACTGAAATGTATAATGCTATTGGACATGGTGGGCCTTAGTCATAATTAAAGAACCAAAACCTCTCATCACAACATACATCTCAATAATTAGAATTACTAGAGTCAAGAACCGTTAGTAAATACTAGAACAGTGATCACATTCAATCAAAAACATCTTAATCTCACAGATAAAAGTTCCCAGTTTAATGTGTGATTCACTATAAGAGGAAGGGAAGCTAATTAAATCCCATATATCTGCCCTATATTCAACAACTTCTGGAGCAAACAAACCCCACATATAGTAAAGGAATATTAATTGAAATTCAATTACAGTATTCTGTACAGTGAGACTGTTCCAATAAACTGGAGGTGAGTTAATGGGCTGCTTGAGCATTGGATCTTTAATGACATGCTCCAGAGAACACAGCCATTAAACAGCCTATAGAGAAAATACAGAGTGTAGGACTTCATTGTAATGCTAAAAGTAGAAGGACAGTTTTTCATCTTGTCAAACCGTGCATTTATTGTTGCGCATTCACATATCCCATCAAAGGAGCACTTACATCCGTTTCAGCTACTGTTTACTCTGTTTCAGAAAGGTAATGGTAGAATAAATAGAGACTGTTACTGCCGCTTTGTCATTCATTCACTCTCTCATCCACCCGCCGTTTCCTCGTTTAGCTTCTCCCGTTCTCCTCCTCACATATACAGAGGCTAAAATTAGCAGCATCCTTTTCTGCACCAACACTAGCACCAAAGGCCTTCGAGCAGGAAGCCGAGGATGCATCAAAGACTTTATTAAGTAAGGCGGCTGCACACGTAACCGCACATGCACACAACCAAGTACACACACACACACACACACACGCACGCACGCACGCACGCACGCACGTCTTTTATTTCCATTCATTCATTCCATTCTCTGAGCCACACAGAGATCCACATGCCTGAACACAGCACGCAGTGCGACATATAAACAAAACACAGCAACAAAGTGGGACAGTGTTGGCGCCTCCCTAAGGGTGTCTATCAAACAGCCGACTGTGACTCCACTTATGTTATGTAACAGGTCACTCTTATTCCTTTAAATCAGATCTCTGTGTGAGAGCGGCAACCCTGAATCTGACACACTTATATTCTTATGTTCTCTGTACAGTGGATATGTTCAGCATGCTCAATGCAATCTCAGAAACCAAATATCACAGGATGTATTTAAATTTTACAATTAATTGTGGTTATTGCTATGATGGAATCTTGTCAGTGCATTCTTGTATTGGAGCATGCAAAGACATCTAGTTAAAGCGGCACTAAAATGAGAAATCACATTAGAAAAAGAATAATACTTCATAACAAAGAGCTCCTTTGAGTAACATCGCAGCCGTGTCCTGCTCTTGGAGTTAAGGCTTTCACTTCTGCTTTCTCCTGACACTTGAGGCCAGAGGAGGAGAGGTATGTGCATCTCCTTTTGTCACACAGACATCCTCAGGCACATCACATGCACACACAACTGCACACTACAGCTCAGACCTGCTGTGACAGCAGCCACTAACACCAAAGGTGGTCACATGGCCAGACGTGCTAGCAGAAAGTACACAGAGTACAAAATCACCCTTGGCCACTTTCTCTTTTGGTGTGGTTTGAATATTACTTTGTCTTTTATTTGAGACAAAGACTGAGATGCAAACACTGGTAATATTTTAATAAAAAAATGCTCAAACGGATGATTTCCACAAAACTAATGAAATAATACATTTTCCAAAGCAAAGGTACGTTCAAGCCATACATGTCCAGCCACACACTTCCTAGGCCCCAGGGGTTTGTACATGATGGATAGAATGCAGTGCTCTACACTGGGGCTTAGTGCAGAGATAGCAGCAGGTAGAGTTTAATGTGTAGTTTATATGAGGATAGATCACCAATAAGCCGTTATAGTGCCTCTATTCATTTCCTTTTGCACACAATATAAACCTCTGACCTGCAGGACGTCTCGTTCTTCTGTCATCATCAGGGCCTGAAACTATACTGTTCCCCGCTCTTAAAGGAGAGGGCTTTTGTCTATTTATTATGAGCAAACAGTTCACAATTTGAACGTCTGTGTACATTTTCCCACATCACATACATAATCCTTTGCCCTAATTTCTCAAAACATCTAATTCAGTAAGCTCAGAGAGGCCTTTGATGCCTTTAGGGATGAGAAGCAAAGACCGTGGGGGTGGAGACGGAAGTCAAACCCACATCTAAACGGAACATCTGTTGTCCTGGCAGATTTATATTTACTTTTCACACATTAGTGGTCATTGAAACGCACTAGGAGAATAAACCAGGAGTCACTGACCTTCCATTGCATACTTCATGTCCAAGGCGAAGAGGATCCATGTGATCTCAGAGCTGATCTTCCCCACATTCAGCTCCTGTGGAAACCTAGAGGAAAAGGCAATGGTTTCAATCAGACCGATTTCTGACCAATGACACACCAACAGTCCTCATGGCTTGGGACATTAAACTTTTACAAATTACAAAACAGATGAGTTAACCCCACCTGATCTAATAAAAGAGAATCATTTTCAAAAGAAGCCAATGTTTGGTTGGGTGTAGAAGTGTCAACAGAGTAAGAAAGCCGGCAGTCAAAGGCACAGTTAAGGAGCGTAAGAGGGTGGACACCTATTTGGCAAGTAATCTGCTATTTTGAATGACTATAGATTTTCAATCAAAGCTTGGGCGTGCAGTGTCAATGGTTTAATTATCTGTACCTACACACAGTAATGAGAGGACATTTATAAATGACAAGGCTTTGGCCACATTGAGGTCAATTTATCTGGAACTGTTTCGTTTTGGCCAGAGACTGCCTCGTTTCTAACAGCAAATATCTCTGTCTGACTGCTCTGTCTGCTCGTTTGGGAGACATAAAGCATGTCTCAGATGTTTTCACCTTCTCACCTCTGCAGCACATCAAAGTACAATATGAATTTGAACAATTCAATGCAACATCTTACTCTTGAAATGTGATCTGTCAATATTTCTATGAATCAAACATTTTTTGCTGGTGAATTTCATAGTATATATACATAAAATAAGTACCTAATCAGAACATATTAGAACAGGTACTTAACAGTTACTAAATATCTTTCTAAACTTATATCACACATGCTTATAGGGGCCATTCTTTTACATTTACAGTAACGTGGAGAAAGTCGCTAGACAGTTTGCTATCTTCAAGTATTTCTTGGTATAATCTCAAAAGTGTGTCAAACAGCTTAACCTTTCATCCTCGGGCTTGACTACGATTCGAAGAGTTCACATTAATAGGGGGCTTTTTTATCGAAATGAAAATATCAGCGATAGTTTTTGTGACTCCCAAACCTGACCAAAGGAATGCGTGTTGGAAAAGGGCATGAATATTGCAAATCTATCATTAGACAGTGGAGGAGGGAGTGCTCTCGGCATAAACAGAGCCTTAATAAGCGTCGTAAATCAGCAAGAGGAGGGAGACGAGAGCGGAGAAGGCTAATGCTAGTTTGTGAGTGAACGAGAAATAAGAAAATAGATCATGTTTTTATTCGTGTCATATAATTTGATTCTGATTATATGAACCAAATGATCTAAGCCATATGCAGAAACAATTCCACAGAGCACTATACGTTTTATTTCCCACAATAACCACAATGTGAGCGTAATAAAAGCAAAATGCATTCCAATTTGCAACTATATGCCCTGATATAAAGAAACCAATTTCGCCAAAATTTGTTTGCTAGGCACAATCATGGATAGATGATGAAAGGATACAAGTGAGGATTTGTAGTTTGCTTGTTTGGTATTTTGTGCGAACATAAATGGAATGAAAAAGACAATTATATTTCCAGTACAAAGCAACAGTTTAAAAGACAGCAATGTGTTGGAAAACGTACTGGTTAATGACGGGGGTGTATGCAGTGCGGTCCTCATCGATCACAGACACCATGAGGGTGATCAGTTTGGGCCAAAAGTCCAGGTTCTTGATCGATGGTCCCTGCTCCTCACGGGGAATGTCCTGCTTCCGGCTCTACAGAGGGAAACATTGAGATTGCACAGTCAGGAACTCTACCAAGGTTTATATATAAACGGAATGCACCATGCAGAATATCCAGATGAAACAATAACTATTAAAGGAGACTTATTATGCTTTTTCATGTACCGTAGTAATGAACTATAGCATTAGTCGATCATCATTTCACAATTTGTTCATTGTAAATTGCAACAAAATGGCTTAGTTATACAAACAGGTCCTTTGAATTGTTTCAAAATTGTATTTATTTATACAGGGAGGGCCCCTGAGAGCGCACTGGTAAAAAACACAATCAACATAAATTAACCATGAACCATGATTAACATGTGCAATTTAAATAGAATGTTTCTTCCATTAAAACCCTGAATGTGTGGTTGAGTGGACTGAAATGCTTGCTTCCTACTATGAAAAGATAAACCAGACTTATTCCAATACAAAGAGACGATTTGGCACATCAACTTCTCTGTAAAGTATTCCACATTAATGTTAAAGGAGATCCAAATACTTAAGTACCAGGAAGAGTGGTAAAATGACTCAACTTCTTATAGTAGGGTTTAAAACAAGTCAAGTGTAAGAAGTTACTGCTGAAACAGGGTAAAAGCTGCCTGAAGATTGCTGGTGGCTTCTTCAGGGGTGGAGCTGAATATTGTATCATCCGTATAATAGTTCCTGTTCAAAACTGCAAAACTGAAAATTCCATAGCGGTGGATTGTTATTTACGTTATAAAAACTTATTCTTGGAAAGTGGCTATGAGACATTTGATTTGTGTGCAGAGATAGGGGGTAGGTGAAAACAGGAATCACAATACAACTTTAAGTAATCTAATGATGAGGAAACATTGTTGTAACAAGATAAAAAGATCATAATTAAAAGTGGTCCTTTAAACAGCAAACAATTAACATGCATCATTATTTTATTTATAATGTGTAATGGCTTTTGAGTGAAGCACAAGCCAATCCACCACGGGAATAAATACAGTGGTGACAAGTAAGAACTAACTTTCACATTTCTTTGTAGTTTCAAGAGGGTAGTTTGATAGTAAACATAGAGGGTAGTTTCAAGTGAAACCAAAAACACCCTTTATCAGGAGGTCCCGCCCAGTGGGCAGGTCCTACTCAGAGTAGGATAAATATCGGAGTTTCCGGACTAAAAACATAGTCCAGATGATACAACTGAATCTTTTTCTACAATGGAACACTCCTGGACGCATGAGGGATTACACCAACATGCTTCTTTGGGTGGTGGAAAGAAGCTAGATAAAATGCACAAAACAAAAACAGTAAAACTCAAATTCTAGCCTCACCCAAAAAATATTATTTGTGAAAAGTATATACATAATATAGAAGTTTCAAAGCATTAAGTACAGCGTACCAGTCACAATGTACTCGGGCTACATGAGTGCACAAAAAACATGAAGTAGTTTAATGTTCACATTTTAATTGTCATATCTAAATAATATAGAGTTGTATTCCCTGTTTGAGCAAGTGTGTCGTCAAGCATTGCACTAACCAACCCATAGATAAGCATCGCCGTGGCTCCAAAGCCGCTGGATGTGTGTTTTGTGTCACTGTACAACAGGCTCCTGCTGACGTCCCACGGCACAAGACGATGTAAATTAAAGGCACTGTCTGACTGTAGCATTAGTGCTTTCCACACAAGACAATCCTTCTCCTGTCAACGAGTGGCTGTCAATGCAATCCATTCCCCCACTAACATGTTCTTTAGTACTTTGCAGGGCCAGGCAGGGAATCAGCTGCTCTGACAGATCCATATCATTAGATCAAAAACACTGACAATGTCAAATAGCATTCATGAAAGAATACAGTCTGAGGGCAGACTCCCAAAAGAAGACTACTCCTACGACCCAGGGATTCATGCATATACTGTTATAAACTTAACATATTTTTAGCTTTTTCCTACACTTTTACACTTTTACACTTTATTTTCTAATATGGGTTTTATAACTTTTATTATTCCATGTCTTTATAATACTTTTTAAAATAGTTTTACAGATGGATAGATATTTATTATTTATTGTCATTGTACAAACTACAACAGAACTTTAGAAAGTTCTAGAAAACAGCATCAGTATATACAATCTTATATCATCATCATCATCATCATCATCATCATTATTATCAATCATATTTTGTATTATGTATATATATATATACTGTATATATATATATATATATATATATATATATATATATATATATATATATATATTATATATATATTAGTAATTCTAATGGGGGGGAAATAATCCTCACTGGGGCGTCACAAGCCAATGTATTTTGTGTCTGTCCCAAATCTGCGTAAAAAGCAAATATAAGAAATCCAGGTTTCAGCTTCTTATTACATGTATGGCAATGGTATTGGTCATAAATTCTCATAATTCTGAAACACATGGATAGAACCAAATAGTAAGTATGTAGTATAGTAAGCTCTACGAAAGAACAACACAAGCTGATGGTTTACTAATCCTGCCATAAAAATATATACATTCTCTTAAATATCCAGCTCTTCTTCAATTGTCTGTGGTGCAGTGCATTGATTATAAATGAAATGAAATAATCCAAAAGCGTGGAGCTGTAACAGCCGCGGTTAAGCTCCAAAGCGATAGCAGAAGGATCCATTTTTCAACTGATTTTACACAGCGTGTCCCTGTGTTGCTGCTTATCAAGTAGGCATGCGGCTGGCGGCTCAGCCCATTGGCTGACTACAATAGCTCAGCTGTTCATATGGAAATGCGGTCACACCCACTCTGCACGTCCAGAGAGCGCCCGAAAACACCACATTTTAAACGGCTTTATTTATGCTTTTAATGCAGCAAATACTGTTATCTGATACATCGAATGGCTGGTCCATATCTTCAACTTTCACATAATGCAAAAAAACGAAAATCACAAATTTGGGGAAAAAAAGAGAAAATGCTGTTTATCTCAGTTTCCCCGAGGCCGACATGTACCGGAAATTTGCCCGTTCTGCCACATATGTGATCAGACGTTGCCTGGATGACAGAATGTAATCACAAGGGAACAAGATAACCAGGCTTTGGAGCTGACCATACAACCTTCCTTCCTCTAATCAAAGCAGGGTTAAGTCTATGGCAAAGATTAGTGTGGGCTATTCGACTGATCTAAAGCGAGGAAGAGTCCTATTTGCATATGCGGGGACTGGCTGAGATACAGTAGGACGGTGAAGGTTGTGCCGTGCCACATGATGCTGATGCTGTACTAGCAATAAAAGCTAAGGCTGACTCCTTTTGCTCATTTGTATTCTCCTCAAGCCTGAACAAACACATTGTTAAAGGTGATTAAGTAGTCTGGCATCCTTTTACAGTCAACAACACACTCACAGGCTTTGCTCTCAACAGGATGTGCTTCTCATCCTAAATAAAAAAAAGCACTCTTCAGTATGGATGCACAAGGTGGTGTGGATGCCAATTCTGTAAAATATGACTACTCCAGTGGGCTGCAGTTTGTAGTGGTTGTTTGCCATATCTAAACTAGTCAAGGGAATAGGGAAGTTAATATAATAACGCAGTCATTGAAGCCACTAAGTGTAAATTAGATAATTAACATGTTCTGAAAACTATATAATTTCTATCATCTGATTGTATATGTGGGCTACTTCAAACTAAAGGCAATGCAGTTACAAATAAAGACACATTCTATAAAGGAGTATCAAGTCAAACAAGTACTTCTATTGTACTTTGAGACTTTTTAAAACAATTATCAACCAAATGAATGTTGAACTATGGTGACTGAATGTTTCTATATAGAGAATACAATAAAGTGTAAAATCAAAAATAGTTTATTCGTTTTTGACATTTTGATGTAATAATGTTGCTTTAATAGAGAATAAAAATAACAAAATAAAGTGTAAAATCAAAAATTGTTTATTCGTTTTTGACATTTTGATGTAATAATGTCACTTTAATAGAGAATAAAAATAACAAATAACAAAATAAAGTGTAAAATCAAAAATTGTTTATTCATTTTTGACATTTTGATGTAATAATGTCACTTTAATAGAGAATAAAGATAACAAATAACAAAAATAATGTACACAATCAAAAATAGTTGATTAGTTTTTTGATGTAATAATGTTGCTGTCTTTGTTATAAAAGTTCTTATGTGTTTTAGAGCATATAGTCCAGATAGGTTAACAATTACTGCTTATTTTTCATAATTGACTAGTCACGATTAGTTATTAGTTGCAGCCCTTTGTTGTGCAAGAAACCCACAACTTCTGTAAAAACACATGGAATTATAAGTAACACCTCAAAATAATTAAAATTAAATGGTATGATTTATACCAATTTACACCTCCTTGAACCTGATGAAATTGGAGTGTGACTGCCAGTGTTCAGAGTTAGCGCTAATGCAAAGTGTACCACAGTTGCATGCTCAATGAGTGACTAAGACCAGAAACAAAGGCCCAGTGCAGAATGTACCAAAGGCAGGCCCTTTACACACAGTCCCACCTGCTCAGGCTGGCAGGAGGGCATTGATTTTACTAGCCGCAGGTGGATGCGAGCGATTGTTTGGGGCTTAGGAGGCCAGACCAATCATCAGGGCACAGTGAGCAACAGGAGCCAACCAGGGCGGGACATAGAAGACAAGCCACCAATCACAGGCACGGATTTTTGCACAAAATGAAGAGGACTATGCATGGGTAAAGGCTGCTGTGATGCAGCCGTAAAACACCCCCTTTCTCTTGATTGGGCTACTTTTGACTATATTCACATGTTTGAAAAGCTTGAGGCTGAGCGAGAACTGTGGAACTCACAAAGAGCCGTGTGTAGGAAGCATACTGCACAATCCACTTATATTTCTTTCTATACAATACAAGTGTTTATCTATACCGGCATTCACACATGACAGTTTTTGAAGCAAACCAGTGCTTAATCTCAATTTGAATACATATTCAAACTATGCTTATGAAACTAGGTGTGTACATTAGACCCCAGAATAGTCCATGCCTGTGCGTCAGTGTTTCAACTCTATAGTCTTGAGCATTTTCATGATTTCCTCCATGCAATAGCTTTTAAATCCCCTTCTTTTCAGCCCAGATTTAAGAAATTGTACCTTATCCTTCGATGTCGCCCACAGTTATTTCACATTGAAGCCAGAAGCTCAGACTCTGTTGGTGTGTTATGCTGGAGCACAATATTTCACGGGCTGCTTGACCATGGTGTGTCATCCTTACTGTCGCACTGTCGCCTTGCTCACTCACTGTTAACAGCTACCTCATACACAGCATATGTTGAATCTCCAGTTTGTCAGTATATGAGAGAAAAAACCTGTTCTGATTGAAAAAATGTCCAGTTTGTGTCCTTGTCTTTGTGATGAAAGCATTGATGCAGAGAATCTGTGATAGATGATGGTATAATTAGTGCAAGGCCTTGGTAATTGCTTACAACCCCTAAGGCTGTTTGGACAAAGAAAGCCTATTTGAAGGCCATTGAAAAGCCAACATTTGAGTAGATTGCACCCTATTATAACCTAAAAAGACATTATCTTCTGTAGCGTGAAGACCATTTTCTTTGGGTAGGAAAGCGTAAAATAATCAGAAGGAGCTGCCTGTTGGTAGCAATGGTTTACTTAGGTGAGATTTAAGCAAGAGTTTATACATTTAAATATTAACTTGAGCCACATGTTAACATCACAAACACCACTTTCATGTCAATTAGAGCAATCAATGTTTTTCTAAAGCTCTTGTCAGGACTGCAATTAAAGCTTGCATGCATCTATAAGCAGACTACGCAGCTACTTCGGGCCCCCAAGCCACCTAAGGGCCCTCAAGATTACATAAAGTTTACAAATAAAAATCCCATTACACTTAAGCCAACTATAACATTACAATTTCTGGTGTTCCTAGACCCTCCAGCATCTTTTCACCATAGTATTTCCGTGTGGTGTTGGTAATACAAACAAAGTAGATGCAGTGATTACAGCTGTGCCAAGTTAAACCCGAGCGGCAGTGAAGTGGCGAGAGCCCCTAAGACAAATGTTACTTAGCGCCCCCCGAAGGATTGGGCCAGCACTGATTGTGTGTTAGGACTAAAGTTTAAGGTATTAAAATACATTATGACAATATAGGCAGATATGAAATAAACTACACCTACTTTCTGCATGTCCAGTGATCAATAACCCTAAAGGTGTTCTCAATGACATCAGAGGGTGTCAGACCTATTAGTTTCACATTTTGGCCTGACATTTAGTTTATATTTTCGTGTATGTTACTATTATTGCTTGTGTTAAGTCTCGAACATGGCCACTTTTTGTGTGTAGACAATGGAATAACATTAGATTATGTTTTCTCAATTCATTACAGCTTGACTGCCTCAACCTGTCTCACATAGTGCAACTTGTGGTGTGTCCACCGGGAAAACCCCAATGCAAACTTCCCAATAGACACAGTGTAAATTGTTACTGCGTAGTAAATGTCACCCACAATATATGGCCTATTGATTTCAAGCCACACCACACTGGATTTATATATTCCCAGCATTGTTGCACACACATATAGAGAACACACTAAAACTGAAAACTGAAAGGGCAACCATCAGTTGGCTGACAGTGAAACTAGTTTGGACATCATTTTATATCAAATTAATAGTCACTAATGAAGATTCAACTCAATGTGCTTTGTATCTTTGTGGATATTGTTAACAGTTAAGTCTAAAATAAGAAAATAGGTGGGCCGAGATCCTCTAATTAAAAGTCTGGGCTTACATGAAAGTTCATGTAAGTTTTTTAAACAGCAATGATTTTTAATATGCAGAAAGACAAGGGATGATAACTAAATAATGAATTCTTGTGTTGCAATAAATGTGTTACTGCAGAACATAAAATCCCATATAGTACTAAACCTGCAAAGGTACAGCGCAGTGTAATGGAGGCATGCACCACTTGAAACGCTCTTCCTGTGACGGAGCATCATAACTCTGGGGATGCTACTTGATTTCACTTAGTGAGGCCAACATCTGTAGATATCCTTCTCAAAATGAAATCTGCCAGTGGAAGAAATCTCTCACTTCTACTCGACTAAACATCAGTCTTGAGAACTTGAACAGTCAATTTCAAGTGAAAGGGTCATTCTGCATGACAGAAGCCATAAAGCTTTTAGGCTAAGTGCTTTTCTTTATGTCAAGTACAAAGAGGATGAAGCCAACATGAGCTTAAAAGTTTGAGGTGAGTAAGAACAGAGGGAATTGGTAAAGTAGTTTACCTGGTCCAGCAGCTGGTTGTATAGTTCATGACAGTTATCAAAAATGTATTTGTATGTTGAATCCAGGCACGCTTTGACGCAGTCTTTCACAACCATGCTGGCTCTAGGTGGACTCTGCAGCTCTTGTACCTGCACAAAAACACACAAGATATCATTTGACTGCAGGTTCATACTATACTGCAGGCTTTATGGGCTTATACATGCAGCATGTCGCATGTATAAGCCCATCAACATAATAAAAACAATAACATCCTAGAGGGTGCAATTGTTTGTATGTGGCAAATGAACACTTGTGTTATTGATTCGTGAAAAACAGAAAATTCAATTATAGATTTTGATCCATTTTGACAAGGACAAAAGAATCTTCAGCTTTTGTGTCTTTCAGTACATTTGAGATGGACAATGGGGATAAAATACAATATGATATATTGGTATCTTAGGGCTTGGATTGGGGCAGTGTATTGGCTTTCCTGGTTAAATAAAAGTCAATAAAATAACAGTATAATCTGAACATTACATGATTATTTATGTCCATACCTTGTTAGTGAAGTGTGACCTGTTCAATAGTATTATGGATATTCTGATTGGCGGACTCCTAGATTGACTTTCAGCTGTGTCATGTATGTATATTGGCAGACTAGCTCCCCTGCTTATACATACTAAGGCTGAGAATGACCAAGCCACAGACTGAAGGCTTTGCTAACCTAAACTGACAGTTTTCATTCCTTTGCTCACAGCTGCCATCTTAGCAATGCCTCAGAGCCTTGGCCCTGCACGTTTCACTTGCACCAAAAGAGATTTGAATGGAGAGCTGCTTTTCATATCGCACCAGACAACCTGACAAACTGTTGCAGGAGGGAGCTGTAAGCTTTATGAGCACAAGCATTCTCTAAAATGCTCAATATACACAAGTGTGTTTCATTACGTCACTCTGCTATTGGACAAGGGTGGAAAATATACGGTAAATCTTTTTGGAATCTTAAGAGCGAAAGGTTTTCAGGCAGCTTGTGTTTGGATTGATTTCCTCTAGATGAAATGCGGTTGAAATCAATTAGGTTTATGCTATTAATTGAATGGCGGGAGGTTTTATGGCCATGACCAGTGCTCTGTGACACTTTGGCAAGAGCAAAGCACCGCCGCAATAAATGCTAGAAGTAGAACCTCATTGATGTTTACAAAGGTCAACATTTCAAATACTGTTTATAAAATACTGTTACCTTCATCCTGAAAAATGTGATGCTAGTTAGTAGATCGACAGTGGACTTGAGATCTTGGAGTCGCTCTGGGTTTCCTGCTGGGAAATTGTCCTGTTAAGACAAAAAAAAAAATGGTCTAAGTAGGGTGTCCTAACATCACACACCCAACAAATCACAGCACATAAGTCAAAGCATTGAAATTGATTAGAGAGCAAAGGTCAGTAATCATACGGAAATGACTGTCTGTCCAATCGTTTAGTGGACAGGGCAGGTCTCTGTTGATGAAAGCCCCTATTTCAAGGCCATGAAGTCATCAGGCAGTGCACAGAAGTGTGACCGAGTGCATATAAAGCCTGACAGCCCAGAGCCGAGCTTTCACTGGCCCATGCGCCAGTCCACTCCCCTCTCTCACTGTGCTGTTATAAAAATTAGCTTGTCTATCTGTTCCTGTTTGGCTTGTCAATAGATGCACACAGGTGGTTCTTTACCTCATCCAGAACGTAGATTAGAATGACAGAGTAATTTAAATCAAAATCTACAGCTTGCTAAGGTGAACTGCATCAGGGCTTATCAGTTCTGCAATTTTAACAGGTGGTCAATGAACCTGTTTACTTTTACTATTTTAAATTAACAATTCAAAATAAAGTGAAATCACAAATAATACCCCCTAAAAACCAAAAGAAGTCTTCTTTGAGAGCCGCTTCCTGTGATTAGTTTGAGCCTCCTGTCACTCTCCCATAGGAGTGTTGTGTGGGGAAAAGGAGATGGCATCTGTCGAGTAAGTTTCAGCACAGACTGGATTTGTTATCATCCTTAGTTAGAAAAACTTTTCTCTGTTCAAGTCAATGTCTGTTTTACCCAGCCCGAAGGGAAGCTAACTTCACCTTCAGTAGAGCTTTAAGGATTTTGTATCACAAGTAGCAAAGGCCGAAGAGACAAAGAGTAAAGAGACAGACTTGCAGTACAGACCTTGGGAAGCATACTAAAACACCAATGTATCTCTAAAAGCAGGGAAAACATGCTGTATGCACTACTTTCCTTTGAATACCATCACGTTATGAAATAGCATGGGATTCTGTTGAGCTGGTTGGGCCTAAAGTTTTTTCTGCTGGAGCAGTTCATTTTGAAGGTGAGGGTTTGGGCCCTTTTACCACTGTAGTCGTAAACAACTAAGACCTTTCTGAGATTTTTTCACTAGAAATAATGTCATCACTTGAAAATAAAACAGCTCAGGTTTGATGCATTTGTAGTGTATGCGACATGATCCTGCTCTAAGTTCAAAGCAGAACTTAGAGCAGGATCATGGCGTAGTAGTTAAGGATGGGACCAGATGAACCTTTGCCACAAGATGAGAAAAATGATCTCATGATTTGTTTTTGTGAATCTTACATTTAAGAAAAATAGATCTCTTGAGAAGCTGCAGTTCCAAAAAAGAAGTGAAGAATCAAATTGTCAATCATCATAATAATAATATTGATTTGCTTATTTATATATATATATATATATATATATATATATATATATATATATATATATATATATATATATATATATATATATATATATATATATGAGGTTATATGAGGCTTTGTCTGTTTTTTGACAGGATTATCATGGGATTAAAGTGGTTTGGAGATTATCACAATAATTTGCACCCAAAACAAGCTTTGCGCCAATTCCCAAAATAAGTAAAGAGAAGTCCTTCAAAGCATTACCGATGAGTGCTGTATCCTTTGGAGATAGAAGATTAAACATTTAAAAGTTGTCCTTTGAACTACCTGTACACATCTGTTGTATATCTTACTGCATTTATATATTTTAAGACAGTCTTAAATTCTGCAACACAATTTATTACTTAAGTGACAGGTGTAGTAGTACAAGCACCAGTTGCATGAGGAGACATCATTCCGGAAACCATTTAAGTGCTCAGTTACAAACTGTGTTTACAAATCCAATGCAGCATTCACTAAAAGTTGTTTTTTCTGACCATGGTTGAAACCAAAATCTCAACTGGGACAAGCGAGCGAACCAAGGTGTCACCACACATCAAGCTTGTTGGAGTCAAATAAACTGGGAGAAACGCATATGTGGCAAAATGCAAAATGGCAGATCTCTCTGGGCTGAAAGCCTGTGTTTTACAGAAGCAAACTCAATTTTCCATCCGAATGTCATTATGGGAAAATCCATACGGTGGACGCTCGAGCTTGCCAGATCAGAATCTTATTACCATCCGATAGTGGCAGACCGGCCTGAGGAGAGGAGACACTGAAGGAGCTGTGTGCATGTGTGTGTTTGCATGCCAGGCAGTGGTCTGTGGCAGGCTGTACAAGACAGCAGCAGGACAGGGCTGGCAGGGGAAGCCCATGTGATTTTCCCTGACTGCTTTCAGCAGACACCTCTTCACTGCACTGCAAATCAAACATGATTTAGCCAGATTGTTCAAGTACTTAGTGTAAAGTAAGAATTCCACCTGCACTTTTTGTGTGGTGAGTTGTACATGGAAATGTATGCTCTCTACAATGTATGCACAACTCAATCTAATAGTAAGTATATTTGTTTCTTTTACAAAAAGAATGAATACAAGTCAGTGCCTCCTATTGTAGAACGAAATTGCTGGAGAAAATCCCAGCAGTTCCAGCCAATTATGTTAACTTGTTTCAACTTTTGGCCTTAAAAATTGTGGTGAAAAACTTTCTATAATGTAGTTAGTTCCTCACTCGTTGGGGAGGTAAATGAACCATAGGTAGAATAAAGTGCATCTCCCGGTACCAAGCACTTGACTTGCAAGGTGGTTGAGGTTATGGATTAAGAGAAAAGCAGTGGTTACTCCCAAGTTTTAACTGAAGCCCATTGATTCTGTAATTAATGTGCACAGATACGGATCATTATCTGCTGACTACTTTCATTATTACAAGTCCTGATAGGCCATTCTTAATGCGCTTGCACATATCCTTACAAGCTTTTCTTAGAAAAAGCAGAAGAAGTATTTTGTCTGAGCTTTTTTTTCTCCATATAAATATCAGATTATTATCTGATATTGTTTTTGCTGAGCATAAGCACAAATGCTTGTATAGCTTATTGCATGTAGCAATAAGCGATACCCAAAATGTCATTTGTCACTTAGTTCGAACAAGCGGATAGCAGTCTTCTTAGCTCATACTTTTTTGTCCTAATTCCACCCCCCATCTCTCCTTAAATCCTCTTCATCCTCTCCTGACTGCCAGAGACTCCCAGGCTCTTCAAGTCCATGGTCTTTCTGTGTCTACTGTTATCACCGTGCTGCCTTTCGATCACACTTGTTTTTCCTTTGTAGGCAGACAGTGGGATTTGCTCCTCGGGGTGTCTCTTGTAATCACATGTGGCTTCACACGGTGCACGCCAGAGAAGAACAAGGGGAAGCCACACAATCAGCTCTTCACTAACATGTCGCCAGGAGTGTTAAGTTCAAGGCTGCAGGGTCATTTTTCAGTTACAGTTCAATGTGCAGAGCGTGCAGGGGAAAAGCGGCGCTGGCAGGGGTACACCTGAGACTGGAACTAAAATATCTGTGCCACAAGAGATTCAAAGTGTTTACATGGTGTACAATAACGTCAAATGAATCCTTCCAGAAATAATAACCGACTATGTGAAAATTTTTTAAATTGTCAAGTCAACGTCCCCTCCCTTGTGCCCAGATGTGTGCATAAAGCAGACAACTTTAGTGTCTTTTCACACCTCTCCCTCGCAAGTATTTTAAAATAAAGGACAAACCTAAGCCTACCGGCAATTTAGCAAGCCTTTATCTCTTAATTAGGGCAGCGAGTGGCGTCTTGGAGGAGACTTAATGTAGTTTAATCTGTTAAAGTTGAGAGCTGTTCCGAGGACCGCTGGGACACAGAGCCGCTGGAAATGACAGCGGCTGCAGCTCTGCCTCGCCAATATTCTGGGGAAGAGTCCAGCGAACAGAATTCAATCATCTGTTTGATGAGCCTTTACTATGTTTCAAGAGCCGCAGCATGTGCTTTGTGAGTGTGTAGTGATTGTGATCAGTTTGTGTCTTGTCCCTTTTGAGAAAGAAAGCAGCCCTGCCCCATTTCACCTCTATACGAGTATCCATGGCAATGCAGTGTGTGTGTGTGTGTGTATGTGTGTGTGTGAGAGGTGGAAGGACTTAAAAGCTCAGATCAGAGTCCTGAATGATTGAAAGGTCCCGATTCAAGGTCCCCCCCATGGCATATCATTTGGACTTGGTTTTGATGATATTGACTCATATTGGTCAGCCTGAAACAAATCATATCCAATTAAATGTTTGCGTCTTTTCTTTGCATCCGTTCTCTCTCTCTCTCCTGCTCGCTCGCCTCTGCGACACACACAAAGGAGCAGAGCCAGATGTGGAGGAGGCAGACACAGGTAAATCAGCTCACACAGAGATTATCAGGGACAGTATGTTAGCCGCAAAATACTCTTTATTATAATACTCACATATTCATGGAGAAAATAAATACAATGATACAGGTCGAGCGTGGACCTACAAGACAATGGTCAGCATTTTATAACACATCCTAACCCGTCCGGCAATGGAATGAGATTTTCTTGTCCCAATCCGACCCCGTGCACTGTCCACGCAGCAGAGAGGAAAGTACTGACTCTCAGTGAACCAGACTTTTGCCTGCATTTTTCTCAATATTACATGTGAAGCCTCAAGGCCAACAAGCATAGTCTATTAAAAAAAATAAATGGGCGGGGAAGGGGGTGGTTGGTTCACGAATGGCGACGATTAGAAAAAGTGGGTCGCCAGGAAAAAGCTTGAGAACCACTATTCAGGCAATTGTATATATGTATATATTAAAATGTTTTGAGCTATAAGTTACATTTAAAAAGAGCAGCAGTCTCAGTGACTAAGTGTCGAAAATTTAGATTTCATTTTTTGGCCATATAGCCCAGCCTAAGAACAGTGAATTTGACTGTAATCTAATTATCACAATTTATACTATTCAAAATCTTTTAAAACTTGAATAGAATGGTAGTTAATTGTCCGGCTTAATTTGCATGATCAGTGTAGCTAATTTCAACAGGAAATGCACATCATTATAAAGTTATTGTAGCAAACACAAGTTATTAACAAGGCACTGAACAATTAATCCCCGGACAAAGGTCGACAATACCCCAACATCAAGAGAAAATCAGCATAAATCACCATGAAGCGAATGAGCTGTTTCTACAAATAGGCTTGAAAGTGGAGGTGATTGGAAAGAGGCTTACAACATCACACACCCATTGTCATAGAGCTTTGTTAAACGTGCAGATTAGAGACACTAATCAGCTTCAACAGGGGTTAAAGTGGATGGTGGTTGAACCCTAATATTGATATATAGACGGTTTTATTTATTCTTATAGTAAAACAGGGAGGCTGGGGCTCGGTCAATGAAATATATACATTGCAAAAGCAGATGTAATGTAGTAATCTGATGTATTTTAGATCATCATCATTTCATCAGCATTACACACAAGTTAAAATAAGGACATGCATTATGTATTATATATAGGCTAGTAGTGGGCCACCTTTTTAAGTGAGCAAGGCTCAAACCTAGTAGATTTGTGGTCTCAGGGGCTTTTTAGGGTAACAAGCCTAACATTTTAAATAGGCATTACCGTATATGAAGGGTATGTTGAAATAAAATTAATTTATAAAGGTATAGGCAATACTGATTTTGTGGAGTCATAAATGATTGGTCACTAATAGGCGGACTGCGGTCCGGATCTGGACCCAAGTGCAGTCCCGCCCGAACAGCATAAGCTCCTCATTCACAGAGAATGAGAAGTGCAGCCTCCTGTGTTAGATATGAGCAGCTTTTAAGAAATTGTTCCAACTGAACTGGGAGTTTGCGTCTTTCCTTCGCGTCCTCCCTCGACCTCTCACCTGCTCCAAACACACAGGAGCCGAGCCCACACTCGCGCTCACCCACGTGCGCGCCCGTTGCCCGCGCATCACTGTGCGTCACATCGCAGCACGACGTGAGAAATCTTTTACATTGTGTGAGATCAGGTGAGATGCCTGTTTTATTCTGACTTAATAAGAAAGATGCATCAATGCATTGTTTTGTGCAGAGGAACGTCAGAACAAAAGCAGAATTCTGCTCCACATCTTATGTTTTATTAAACATAAAATCTACTTTTAAATGAGCAATAAAACATTTCAATTAATTTAGTAAATCGTGAAAAATAACTAACACTGTTTCCGTATATAATTCCGGACCTCGGCTTGAGGAAATCTTCTCAAACTGGACCTCGGGAAAGTTTATTAGTGGCCCCAGGGCTGTACTAACAAAAATGACTTTAATAGGCAGTAGCATGCAGTGACTTTTATGGATGGACAAGCAGACTTTGGGTGCTCAATATTTAGTGAATAACACAAAAGTGATTAAAAAAAATCGACTCTAATAACTTCCATACCTGCTCATTTTATTGACAAATTCATTACACAAATTAGGGCTCTGTGTTGTTAAATGCCTGTATTTCATTAGAAACGTGAACAGAGCGGAGCATGAAACGGCCTCTGCACACGTCACAGACTGAGCAAGGGAAACAAAGACTGAGCACTCAAACGTGGACCAAATCATAGGATTGTTTTGGGATACATGTTCTTATCCAGATATCATCCAGACCGTCCTTCTATCGCCTTGAGTTGTACGTCTGTCTCGCTGTATCTTGTGATTAGTTTGTAGAAATAAGGAGATTTCTGAATGACTAAAACAATCTGAGAACACCACTGGCACTGTTAGCAAACAAAACATATAGTGCTTTTACTTGAAACAAAAGTTCAAACTTACAAACTAACCACATCAAAATTTGAACTAAACCCGGAACAAATCCTGGACTTGACCAGGACTAATCCAAGACAAGATCAGGACCAAACCAAGTCTCAATCATGTGGGACTAAATTGGGGTTAAATTAGCTTTTAAAGAACCATAGCACCTTAAATGACTGATCTGGTCTTAAACTTTTTGTTCTATATGGCTTTGGCTCAATTACATTACAAAGATGCTCTACTCTAGACAGTGATGGATATTAAACTTCATTAGCCCGTACAAAACCCATAATTTTGAATTATTTTATGTACTTATCTTATTTTTTCTATTGGAACCTAATCAACAATAAAAAACAAACAACCAATCAGATGTCATGTGGTTAATGTGGCTAATCTACTTAAAAACAAAACCAAGCATTAAAGAACAGCATTAATCAGTGCGCTATATACTAAAATATTCATCGGCAACACAATATACAACAACATATAATGAAAACAAATCATAATAAAAATCCTGGCCTCATCACCATGTTTCTGAACTGAGTCTGATAGAGTTGTAAAGGAGCCGGTTACAAGGCTGCATCGGTTTCCAATAATGAAATAATAAAAAACACAAGGGAAAGGCCATATTCACCTCAGGATAAATAATGCACTACATTGTAAAACACAAGGCAGAACATAAAATAATCACACCTACCCGATATTTGGAGAGGTCGATCCGCAGAGAGTTATGAAGCTGGTCCAGCAATTTGACAAACTTCTCTCTCTGCAAAGAAGAGTACATGGTGTGTCAAGTGAGCACATATTGACAGCATGAGCTACACAACAGCACGATAACAAACAATCTCTTACGTTATTCATTTCTATATGTTTACCATTTTACATTGACACGTTAAAACATAGTCAAACTGTTTATATATTTTAACAGGGCAAAATATACATCCTTCAGCAGCACAGACGTGATGGTGGTAAAATGTCAACATCAAACAAGGTTTTAGTTGTTGTGAACTATATTTTCTGTCTGTCTGGAGGCTTTCTGAGCACAAGTCAAGGCAAGGAAGAAGCACTTTGACCCAGGACTATATACCACTGCCTTTACCATCCATCAGAGCTATAAATCTGTGCACTTACCCCAAAGTTGGAGGCTGCGAATCTGTCTGAAGCCGATGCTGTGGTTGTGGTGGTGGTGTGGGCGAAGTAAGCGTTTATATTTGCGAGCAGGTTGCTCATCACTGCTGGCACGCCGGGACACATGTATTTGGCAGAAAGACAGGAAAAATGCCTGTGAATGAAATAAACAGCTGTTAACATTTATGGTGCAATATATACGTTGGGACATGACTGAAATACATAAAGACAACAATGCAATGTGGCTGAGCATAAAATAGCACCAAATACATTTATTTTCCATTAATTTAACTATGTGAGACAAAATAAAATAAAAACCTCTTAGGCATTGCATTTAAAAGACACAATACTGACATTAATTAGTGCAAAAAGAAAAGTATGTTTATGTAAATCTCTGCAAAGAAAACAAGATTTGTCTACTGTAGTATTTCTTCTTACTGCTGAATACGGGAACATATTTTAATGTTCCAAACAATTACTCCTGTGAAAGAGTTACTGCAAAAGTACTTGACTGCGTGCCGCTTGCTCACGTAATAACAATAAATCAAAGCTATCAAGTAGTAAATAAGCTCTGGATGACCTATAGCTTGCATATAAGTCTTCTGAAAGCAGCGCAAGCGACAGTGAAAACAGTCAAAGCTTTATCGAAGGCTAGTATACTTCATAATTGCGTTATAAAGACCAGAGGAATAGGGGCACGTTTTAATAAGCTCACAAGTAATTATCGTAAATGGAAACTATATTTCAGCTGTAAATAAAGAGCATATGTTGCTTTAAACACTTTAAACTAGTGCTTACCAAGCGCAATGCCACCTACATCATTATTTATGGTACACATCAAGTCCGGCCGCTTCCTCTATCTGGATATTAAAATAGCACTTTTGCCTACATTCTCTTCCTCCGTATGTATACAAACTGTTGTAATATGTTAAGGAAATCTAAATGTACTGCATTTGCCTCCCACTCTGCAAAAAATATGCATGGATTTTAACCTTAAAGTATAGAAAGATGGATTTAGACACGGGCAATTTATCAGAATGCAGATATCCTGAACTTGTTCTACAGTAAGTAAGTCGAGTAAAACAAAAGCCACAAAAAGCTGATAAAAAAAAGGAGAAAAACAACAACTACAACAACAACAACAACAACAACAACAACTACAACAACTACAACAACAACTTGCAAATAAGGTTTGGAGTGATATTTCTGCACTTTTGTTTGATAATTAAACCTTCACTAATATGTTTGAAGAAATATTTTAACACATTTCTGTTGGATTTACATAATATCATATTGTGTAAGACGTACATCCGAAATTAAAAAAACAACAACATTATCTTCATAATTCAAAACAACAGTGATATTCACATCACTGTTGCTGAACAAAGCAAAAAGGTTTCAGATGGAGTGTGCGCCATCACGAGACAGCAGCACTGCTTTCACAAGAAGTTTGAGTGAGAGTTAGTCTTAAGGTCACTTCCATTTGAAGCCACATCTCCAGTGACCAGAGAAAAGACAACACTGGCCCTCTCTCTCTCTCTCTCTCTCTCTCTCTCTCTCTCTCTCTCTCTCTCTCTCTCTCTCTCTCTCTCTCTCTCTCTCTCTCTCTCTCTCTCTCTCTCTCTCTCTCCTTCCTAATGGACCATCGACACAAGAACTCCTGGTCGTCTGACCTTCAGGTGCCCCTCCCCCACCCAGGCTCCTTTGTCCCTCACCTCTGCATTCAGGCAAAGGCCAAAGTTGCCATTTTCTCAGCTGAAGAATGCACAGGAGAGCGGATCTCAAAATGTGCTCCTGAAAACACCTCAGCACCTTAGACTTTTCAACATCTTTGAACGCTAAATCCTGCACAAAGATCAGCACGCTGTGGGCGGCTCTGAGTGATCCAAGAGCAAAAGGAGGTCTTAATCCACATCTGAGCTACGTCTCCAGGACTTAGTCAGAGCTGGTCCTTTCATTGGACACGGAAGTCTGATCCAGAAGTGGCTGAAACCTGCAGAGTCTGGCATTAAAAAATATTTGAGATTCCCCTTAGATTTATTCAAGAATTAATCAAATCTTACTTTTCAACAATAGCGTTTCTTTTAACTAAGTTGAACCCAGGCATAACCCGCGTAATCAAATTTATAATGAATTGCTTTGATATCTTTGTTATTAAACCAAAAAAAAACATTCTAGTTTATTGATCTTTTTGGACTTAAATAGTTAGTCACTGAGTTGTTTTTTACACAAGACCAACTTGTTTAACTCAAGCTTTTAGGGTCTAAACACAGAGTACAAGGGCTTCTCTGCTACATAAAGTGAAAGTGTTTGGAGTAATGATTGCAGTTTTACTCCTACTACACAATTGCACAGACGCACCACCACACGGCTCATCAGGAGGCCTATCTAATTACTCCGCTTTCAGCCTCCAAATTACCCGTGAGTAGTTGGGATTACGCGAGCGAATGATGCAGGGAGAGTGGCGATGGCATCCGCTGAAATCCCCCGGCACGTTTAGCGTTCGATCTCTGAGACCTGGAGAACTGCTGCGCCATAAACTCTCATATAATTTTGTGGCCTCAGATGGCTGGCGATATTAAATGTGAATGGGGTACCAGTGAGAACGGGATGGTTTGTAGATACCATGATTTATGCAGCCATCATAACGGGAAAGACAGGGAGTGTAGATTTGATGAGGAGGAAAGTGGAAAGGTAACGGCTTTCATAAATTCCTGATGAAGTATAATAAGCACCGATATGGGAAAAAGGGGTGGAAAAAGCACTGGGAGGAAGCCTCAAGCGGTGACTCCAGAGAACGCTGGTATTAAAAGACAATGCTTCACTCATGTGGACTTAAAAAACCTGTCTGCCTTCAATATGCCACAATACACTTTCTCTCTAAAACAGTAGTAGTCTGTCACGTTGCAACTCAAAATGATTCAGTTGCAGAATTTCACCAGGCGATAAAACAATGTATAGCTGAGGCTGTTATGTCATCAAAAAACACTTTTACTTGGGTGGCAGCACAGTCTGAATGTGGTATCAAGGTTTGTATAGTATACTTATCATTTATAACAATTGTAAAAACTCAGTTAACTTTGGCTGAATGTAAAAGTGTAGATCTCCTCTCCAATAACTCCCACAACGGTCAATTTGCCAAACCAAAAATACAGTTCTTGAGTATATATATCTTCTCTTTTCATGTTCATATCACTTAAGACATGTAGTGATTTGATCCCTTCCTCTATACAGAATCACATGTCGAAGAAACTGAGACTTGAGATATTTATGGCAGCAAATGGTCATGAAAGAAGTGTTTATGTCCACCTGTGATCAATATGACCAGTGCAGTTAAGAAGTTTTTTCCACAGCACCAATGGTCAATCAATCAAACTCAGAGAAGTTCAATAGTCCTTCGAGCTGAGATTCTGCTGAGGAAACATCTTTACTAGGCCTCCTCCTGCTCCCTGCTCTCCTCCACTCTGTCCAATGAGACAGTGACATATGGGCGAGGCAAAAGGCCATAGATCAGGGTGGTACTAACGTCATAGCCTGATAGATGGACTCCACTCCGTATCTCATGGCGAACTCATCCACTATCTCCTGGGACACGTCGTCAAAGTAGACCTTCCACGCCTCGTCCCCTTTCACCTGGGGGATCTTCACCACGCCGCCGTTCTTCACCTCCGTCAGGCAGTGGAACAGGTTCTGTGAGTGGCGTGGAAGAGATAAGAGCGAGTGGGTGAGGTGATGAAGCACTCTGTCACAACAAGTAATGAAAGAGATGTTTCTGTCTGCGAGCCGTCACGTGTAAGTGAGGATTATGGCCCTGTCCGGCTGTAACTGGTTTGGAAGAGGCGGTTGTCACATTATGATGCTTACCTCGTGTAAACAGGTGTACTGGCCGTGGGGCGGAGCCACGTTCTCCTCTCCCTTCATTTCAACGCTGATCTTCAGTCTGATGGCGCCAGAGACAGCCGACTTGTCTGTTCTTTTATCTAAAACACAAAGGTGCGAATTTTTAATAGCTTCACCCTTGCCAAAACGTTAATAGTACAGTTTTATATCAATGGTGTAATCAATGGTATGGATGTTTTGCCTTAACATCACAGTAATAGCAAGCAGATTGTATTACGAAATCAATGCACATCCTGTTTCCATATTAAGAGAATAATAACCATGTTCACTAGCAATATGTAATATACCAAGTTTATTCTAGTCACCAATGGAGGACCTTAAGAGGAAAAGTATATAACCTTGCACCATATCTCATTAAAAGTTTCTGCAGATATTGACCTATATTAAAGTGAATTGGTATAGATTTCCCTCTCCTTGAACCGACACCTTAACGTGGTGGAGGGGTTTGAGTGCCCGAATGATCCCGGGAGCTATGTTGTCGGGGGCTTCATGCCCCTGGTAGGGTCTCCCAAGGCAAACAGGTCCTAGGTGACGGGTCAGACAAAGATCGGTTCAGAAGCCTCTTATGACGACGACACGAACAAGGCCGTTTACGTCGCCCGCATCGGCGTCACCGGGGCCCCATCCTGGAGCCAGGCCTGGGATGGGTGCTCCATGGCGAGCGCCTGGTGGCCGGGTCTTACCCCACGGGGCCCGGCCGGGCACAGCCCGAAAGAGCGATGTGGGGCCGCCCTCCCGTGGGCTCACCACCCGCAGGAGGATCCATAAGGGGCCGGTGCAGAGAGATCTGGGCGGCAGTCGACGGCAGAGGCCTCGGCGACCAGATCTCCAGACACAGAGACTATGGAATGTCACCTCGCTGGGGGGGAAAAAGCCTGAGCTTGTGCGGGAGTTGAGCGATACCGACTAGATATAGTCGGCCTCACCTCCACGCACAGTTTGGGCTCTGGAACCCATCTCCTCGAGAGGGGCTGGACGCTCCACTTCTCTGGTGTTGCCCGCGGGGAGAGGCGGCGGGCTGGTGTGGGCTTGCTGATAGCCCCTCAGCTCAGCCGCCACGTGTTGGAGTTTACCCCGGTGAACGAGAGGGTCGCGTCCCTCCGCCTTCGGGTGGGGGACAGGTCTCTCACTGTTGTGGCGGCCTACGGGCCGAACAGCAGTGCAGAGTACCCGGCCTTCTTGGAGTCCTTGGGAGGGGTACTGGACAGTGCACCGACCGGGGACTCCGTTGTTCTACTGGGGGACTTCAACGCCCACGTGGGCAATGACAGTGACACCTGGAGAGGGCTGATCGGGAAGAACGGCTTCCCCGATCTGAACCCGAGCGGTGTTCAGTTATTGGACTTCTGTGCTAGCCACGGATTGTCCATAACGAACACCATGTTCAAGCACAAGGGTGTTCATCAGTGCACATGGCACCAGGACACCCTAGGCCGGAGGTCAATGATTGACTTTGTTGTCGTGTCATCAGACCTCCGGCCGCGTGTCTTGGACACTCGGGTGAAGAGAGGGGCAGAGTTGTCAACCGATCACCACCTGGTGGTAAGTTGGATCCGCTGGCGGAGGAGGAAGCCGGACAGACTTGGCAGACCCAAGCGCATTGTGAGGGTCTGTTGGGAACGTCTAGTGGAGCCCTCTGTAAGTAGGGTATTCAACTCGCACCTCCGGGAGAGCTTCTCCCATGTCCCGGGGGAGGTTGGGGACATTGAGTCCGAGTGGACCATGTTCTCCGCCTCCATTGTTGATGCGGCTGCTCGGAGTTGTGGTCGCAAGGTCTCCGGTGCCTGTCGTGGCGGCAACCCCCGAACCCGGTGGTGGACACCGGAAGTAAGGGATGCCGTCAGACTGAAGAAGGAGGCCTATCAGGCCACTCTGGCTTGTAGGTCTCCGGAGGTCATCGACGGGTATCGGCAGGCCAAGCGAGCCGCGGCTCGTGCTGTCGCAGAGGCAAAAACCCGGGCCTGGGAGGAGTTCGGGGAGGCCATGGAGGAGGACTATCGGTCGGCACCAAAGAAATTCTGGCAAACCGTCCGGCGCCTCAGGAGGGGGAAGCAGTGTCTCACCATCACCGTTTACGGTGCGGGTGGAGGCCTGATGACCTCGACTGGGGATGTCGTCGGACGGTGGAAGGAATACTTTGAGGATCTCCTTAATCCCTCAGTCACGTCTTCCAAAGAGGAAGTAGAGACCGGGGACTCGGAGGCTGGCTCATCCATCACCCAAGCTCATCCATCGGTGGCAGGACTCCGGGGGTGGATGAGATCCGCCCTGAGTACCTAAAGTATCTGGATTTTGTAGGACTGTCTTGGTTGACACGTCTCTGCAACATCGCGTGGCGTTCGGGGACCGTGCCTCTGGACTGGCAGACCGGGGTGGTGGTCCCTCTGTTCAAGAAGGGGGACCGGAGGGTGTGTTCCAACTACAGAGGGATCACACTCCTCAACCTCCCGGGTATGGTCTATTCCAAGGTACTGGAGAGGAGAATCCGACCGATAGTCGAACCTTGGATTCAGGAGGAGCAGAGTGGTTTTCGTCCCGGTCGTGGAACACTGGACCAGCTCTATACCCTCCATCGGGTGCTCGAGGGCTCATGGGAGTTTGCCCAACCAGTCCACATGTGCTTTGTGGATCTGGAGAAGGCTTTCGACCGTGTCCCTCGGGGTGTCCTTTGGGGGGTGCTCCGGGAGTACGGGCCCTTTGCTCAGGGCTGTCCGGTCCCTGTATGACCGGAGCAGGAGCTGTGTTCGCATTGCCGGCAGTAAGTCAGACCTGTTCCCAGTGCATGTTGGACTCCGCCAGAGCTGCCCTTTGTCACCGGTTCTGTTCATAATTTTTATGGACAGAATTTCTAGGCGCAGTCAGGGGTCGGAGGGTGTCCGGTTTGGGGACCACAGGATCTCATCTCTGCTGTTTGCAGACAATGTTGTCCTGATGGCTCCATCAAACCCGGACCTGCAACATGCACTAGGACGGTTTGCAGCCGAGTGTGAAGCGGCTGGGATGAGAATCAGCACCTCCAAATCCGAGGCCATGGTTCTCGACCGGAAAAAGGTGGCTTGCCCTCTCCAGGTGGGTGGGGTGTCCTTGCCCCACGTGGAGGAGTTCAAGTATCTCGGGGTCTTGTTCACGAGTGAGGGAAGGATGGAGCGTGAGATCGACAGGCGGATCGGTGCAGCGGCTGCTGCACCGATCCGCCTTTTGTGGTAAAGAGGGAGCTGAGCCGAAAGGCAAAGCTCTCGATTTACCGGTCGGTCTACGTTCCTACCCTCACCTATGGTCATGAGCTTTGGGTAGTGACCGAAAGAACAAGATCGCGGATACAAGCGGTCGAAATGAGTTTCCTCCGCCGTGTGGCTGGGCGCTCCCTTAGAGATAAGGTGAGGAGCTCGGCCACACGGGGGGAGCTCGGAGTAGAGCCGCTGCTCCTCCACGTCGAGAGGAGCCAGCTGAGGTGGCTCGGGCATCTGTTCCGGATGCCTCCTTGGCGCCTCCCTCGGGAGGTGTTTCAGGCATGTCCCACCGGGAAGAGGCCCCGGGGAAGACCCAGGACACGCTGGAGAGACTATGTCTCTCGGCTGGCCTGGGAACGCCTCGGGATCCCCCCGGAGGAGTTAGAGGAAGTGTCTGGGGAGAAGGAAGTCTGGGAGTCCCTGCTCAGACTGCTGCCCCCGCGACCCGGCCCCGGATAAAGCGGCAGAAGATGGATGGATGGTATGGATTTCAAAAGGTCTATATGCAGGCCACATCTTTCAGATATAATGGCTTCTAAACTGCCATTGTGGTTCTGCTGTGCACTTTATTATATGGCCATGATGGACTATACCTTTCAACAATCAGTTAAAAGACACAAATGTGAAATACAGTATAATGACTCAAAATGATCAGCGACACGAGCGCTGCAAAAAGATAAAGGCTAGAGTTCAAGAGTACCTGAAGAGGACAGAAGAGTGGAGTAGGTTGAGGGAGAACACTCACATCAGTAAAAAAAAAATGTTTAAACATTCATCGAGGAGGTTTAAAAAAGCTCAGAGCAGCAGCAGTGAGCAGGGGTGACAATTACCACAAATTGCCTCCTTTTAGCTCGAGAGGAAGGCAAACAAAGACAGCACGGACCGGTCATTCTATTCAGCTATGTGGAGCAGGCTGAATGCGTCCATTCAAACTCGCACGGCAAGACACCAGCTAGACCCTATATCCAATGCTGAACCACAAATCACAGGCCAAAGGGCATGATGGGTAATTATGACCTCAGCTGAATCATTGCCTGACCAGCGACCGCAATAAATAACCAGATGAAAGTATTATTTTGTGTTTAGTAGGTGTTGTGAGGCAGTAGTGATTCATACCCAAATTATACCAAACGTCCATTTCTCCGCTCAGAGTGCGGACCTCGATGATGGTTTGGCCCAAGAAATCATCCGACTCCCGCTTGAAATGTTGCTTGACCCGCGATTTGATGTCATCGTCCTCATCCCAAACGCGCACCTTGATGCGGTCCGTGGCGTTGTGGCATTCACTGCGATTTGGGAGATGATTACACTCGAGTCAAAACAGAAACGCTGAGACATGAGCAATGGCAGGAGCACATTCAGTGACAGCTCATCAGGTTTGGGGGAATTCACTGGAGCGGAATGACAGTCAGAAGAACAATTCGAGCAGAAACTATTCTGACAACAACAATTCTTAACCCTTTATAGGATGACAATTTGATCACTGACAGTAAATAGATAGAAAGTATATACAGTATAGGTTTGAAATTCTGTCAGCATCAAAAATGTGTGGTTTGATTAAATCTCATAATTGATTTGGTTCAGAGACAGAACCCATGACACAAGATATCAATACTTTCAACATGAGTGGATCTTCAGTTTGAATTGTCTGTGTACTTCACTCATAGAGGCATTTATACAAGCCCTGGAGGTCCTTGTCCTCCATCATTATGTCAGCCTTATTTAAATCAATGTATTCAAATCAGTAACGTTTTACAGTAGCAAAACTGTTAAATTGAGCAGAGCTATCAACAGTTAGTTGGAGATGGGAGTCGGATTGTTAGGTTCTTGAATTAAAAACGACAGATTACATTTTGTCCTAATGACATCTTGGTGCAGCAGTCAGCCTCCCCCTCACTTACAAATTCTTTACAAGAGAGACGCAGACTGCTGCACTTGCCTAGGACTCTGCTTTCTGCCAAGCACACACTAATGTATTGCTCTATTAATCTACATCCCTGTAGTAATGGGAAAGAGTTTTATTACAGCCACTACTGGAGTCTCATTACAGGTGTGTCTTTAGCTGCTGCTGCATGCAAACAGTTAGTCACAGGGCAAAGAAACACTGAGCAATTAGTAAAATCAAATCAAAATATGAATACAAATTATAATTCATGTATATTAAAAAAGAGTAATATAAACTACACCATACTTATTAAGACTGAAGGTTGTGTTTGTTTTTATAGGATTGTAAATTATGACGCAAAAAGTGAGAGTGATGGCTTTTCTGCTGACTCTGAGGAAATGTTTAAGCTCAAAGCCTGTTTTCCATTGATGGCTCACTATCAGCTTCAGAGTTAAGGTGTGTTTATTCTGCCACTAGTTAAGGCACCGTAAAAGAGCTTTCGATCCGACAGCGGTGCGCTGGGGCCAGTGTGAACACAATAGCTGCAGTCTGGAGGGCATTAAATGACCACTCAACCGCTCTGAACAGGTGGTCTCAGAGCGGCTCCTCCCGCACTCTGGATCTGTGGAAGTGCTGAACTTCGGCTGTCCTACTTTCACCACATAGTCCACCATGAACGCAAACTTGCATGTATTGGATGAAAAAAGCACTTTGATCGCATACGTTTCTATGAATGGGTGCTGCAGAGTGGGCTGCTTGAAACCTTTGTATAACGAGGCAAATTGGACCGATTTAGTCTAAGCGAGATTGATTGCCTTTGTCCGTGTATTTAAGCCTTGGCCTGTCTGTGTGCTGCTCAGAAAGCTTTTTCTCTGTCTCCACCAGAGCACTAACGGCATATTGGCCTCAGCAAACAGGTGAAAGTAAAGACCACCAAGTATAAGGCTAGTGAAGCACGTGAGTGTCTGCGTCATGCATTCATTCACTTGAAGACCATTGTCATAGAAATAAGTTTGGTGGTCAGCTGATTGCCTTTCATGTTTGGGGAGAATTATGAGCGGTTCCTGTGAACAAGGACAGTAAGTAAATGACTAAATCTAGTAAACACTGGGGCCACATCACTGAGCGAACACCCGAAGGACTCTTGAACAGTATGTTAAGTTCAAATGTGATCTTACTAAATGGCCATAAAAAGACAACAAACTGTAACACTTACAAGTAAAACTTTTCATCCCAGACTGGATTAAGGTTTCCAAAGATAGTCTTGGTCCGGCGCTTGGTCTTGCCCACTTGGACTGTTACATAAGGGTCACTTGAACCAGTTTTATCCTTGGCTTGAAGTCCCTGGGCACTCATGACTAGAAAAGAGAACATATTTATTCAAGTAGATGAAAACAAACACAAAACCAAAATGTAGGTTTTTATTTTTTGATTTACTGTCCAACTTGACTATTACAGTATAATGTACCTTACATGTACTTAATAGCCATGATGCTCAGAACTTTGTCATGCAGCCACAGTGTCTTGTCAAGTGTAAAGGGTTCACCGAAATTCTAGTCTAGGAATATCTGCATTCAGATCAATACTGCATCTGTAGGAATCATCAGTACTAATTTAGTGAGAAACAGCAGAGCAATCTTCTAATATCAACAAAGAAGATCAGTGATGGAGAATCTCCACTCTGCACATGGGCTGGAGGTGCAGAAAAGCTGTAGTATTTCAATGCCATAAAAGGGAAAAAGGACACTGGGGCATTAAATATGCATAAGTGACCGCCTAAATTATTCACAGTACATATATAACCCCCAACTCGGTGCAGGAGCTGTTGGGCAGGACACAGGGGCTGGGAGGGGCAGGGACTGTTTGCTTCAAGAATGATCAAAATAAACCGCTTCATCTCAAAGAAGATGGGTCTGACTCTGACCCCAGGTGAAGACCCACTCCAGTCCGGGTGCAGTTCGAGACCCTAAATGTGCTTGAAATCAATGCACTACAGTCGCGGGTCCGGGAGCTGCGATGGTTTGTGGAAAGAATCCACAAGTTCATTTTTGCTGGACACCGCAGCGGTCTGATGCGGCTTCCAGGTCAATAGACGAGTGTTCTCACACGAAACCCTACGAATCTGTGTGGCGTTCATCAGAAACGGTCCGCAGTGGACCAGAGTTAGTCTAACAGGCAATCTGCAAGTAACCAACACGGGTCCTGAACCGCACCCAGACCGGAGTCAGTGTACACCAGGCGTGAGCCTGCAGAGATTAGCGCAGGTCAAAGGGTTTAGAAAAATTGTGACACTTAATTATTAACCATAGCCATAAGGTTCCATACCAAATCATATTTCTTAAATATACAAATTAAATCGAATAACATTACATTGGGTTCAAGTTCAGGTCAATAACATCATTAGTGTTGCATTTTATATTGCTTAATGTTGTAGCTTATATGGAGTTATTGCATTATTGTATTCATTAAACTTGCATTTGTCTGAGGTTTCATCAGATTTATTTACATTTGTGTAATCTTTCCTTCTAATGGCACATTTCCTAAAATTAGAGTCTCATGGTCAGCGCCACGAAAAGCCTGTTGTTTGCCCAAAAAATGAGAATGATATCACTATAGCAAAATCAGCCTTCCCCCTGTTCTCAGATTCTATTCCCTCTCCAGTCTATTGATTGATGCTGTCAGAAATACAAAGTGGCCAATAACTGAACTCGGCCTGGCACAGTTACCACACAGATAGATCTATATGCCGGATGGGCTGGAGGTTACATGGATTGCTGTTGACCTTCCCAATAAAAAACTTACCTTGAGTTGTTTTGTATTGTTAGATCTTTTAGTCCATTTACTGATCAATTAAGAATAAAGTCTGCTCTCTCTTGTGTTTCCATTAATTTACATTGTAGAGAGACAAAACATCATACCACAAGTAAAGAAGATTAAGGGAGAATAATCACAACAAAAGCACAAGCTAATGATCTCTTCTGGGCATAAAACATTTCTGAATACACAGTCCCTCATGGAGGAATTGGTGAAAGTCAGATTTTGAAGGTATTTTTTGATATACAATAAAGTTCTACAGGTAGCCATGATTAACAAAACAGGACCATTTACTGTAAAGTGTAAGGTAAACTAAATTGATTAAGCCAACTCAAATGAGTTGACATTAGCTTTGTTAATGTCTTGATGAAATGTAACATAAAAACGAAATGACATATGACAAAATAATGCTGTTGGAATAACATCTTAAAATACTTCTAAGCCTCAGATTACAGTCATATCCACATACGGTACATACATCATCCTCATATAATCTTGTTGTAATCACAGTAAAATACTAGTGTAAGAGCTGAGCATGAAAGCTCAAGATCAAGCGGTTAAAACAAAAATGATGTAATTTGTGTTGCTTTTTGAGTGAAGTAATTATGACAGTTTGAATGATGCTTATGATAGGATCTCATCTATGAATGCCGAGAGATAGACACATGAGTCTAACCTATAATGTTGATCTTGGCAGACCACTTAGAGGTGCCGTCCAGCACGGCCTGCTTGGCAGTCTTCAGATGAGTGGAGAACTCCTCTTTCGAAATCTGGAACATTTCCTGAATGACTTCAAACACCTCAGGACAGTTCTTTTCTCGAATCTTCATGCGTTCTTTCATTGCCATGATAATATTCTGTGTCTTGTCCTCTGCTCCATGCTTAGAACTCTTCTCCACTGCCCCTAAAATAAGAGGTGGGCAAGATTATTTTAAGATTTTTTGTAATAAATAACCAAACATTTTCATCACAAAACTACATAAAACCTATTTGCTCACTGCTATTTATGTAGAAAATAATGGCAAACAATTTACATAAGAATCTGTGGTAAACACAACACAGGCACTGCCAGGGCAAAGAGGCATGTTATGGTAAATCTGCTTATCAAGGTTCCATCATGGAGCTTGAGTTCATTCAAAAGAACAGATCTGAAGATGAATCAGACGATGAAGGAATATAAAGAATATCTTATGCTGGGATAAACCGAGTTTCCAAACTAATCCATTTAGCAATGTATTAGACATGCCGCGGGGCTCATGAGGTGCTTGTGTGTCACATTGTTCCTTTGACAATGGGGGCGGCTGATTGGAAACGCTGATTGGAAACTGTGATGTGTCCCATCCAGAGCCTTTAAACTGCAGCATGGCATTTTAGCTTCATTACGCAACTAAATGTTTCAATATATATTTCTAAGCAGGTGTACCATATATAACACTGTTAAGAACCAAACAATAATTATTTTTTCAGTAAGTAAATGGATTTCCTCTCTTACTTTGTAAACAGTCCGCATTGAGTAAGTCCTGGCACTTCTCATGACACTTGACACCACATTCAGAGCAGCGCATTCCTTGGCGTGCGATGCCCCAGAGCAGCCCCTCACACTCATGACAGTAAGTGGGAGCTGTGGCTGTCCAGACCTCGAAGTTGTGAGGTGTTGTAGAGGAAATGGGGTAAATTAAAGCCTGTAGAGTCTTCTTGAAAACGTGGAGTTTCTGAAAATAAAGCAAGACAATAAAAGTCTTGAACTGACTTATTCTTGAGCCTTTTGCCCATTACATACAACTATGTCTATTTCATTGTAGATCAGTAGCTTTATTTGCCACACATTTAATCACACATGCCTCCTCTTCCAAGGCTTCTTCAGGCCCAGTGCTGAGGCCGGTCTAGACTGACTGCAGCGTAACAGGAGCCTCTGTAAATTCGATGCAATCTACTGCAGCCAAACCTACATCCACTGGGAGAGGAAAATAGCCTGGGACTTGCCAATTCTTGATGGTACAGTCAATGGATGCTGTAAATAAAGTTTTTAAAAGTGAGCATTATCCAGATTGAGAGGGAAAAACAGAAAAGGGGAGTAATTGAGAATCTTTTGTTTCTCTTTCCTTCCCTTTGTTGACAGCTACAATCGCCTGAATAATCATCAAAAACTGTTACAAAATAGCATAATTTTCTTACAAAGTAAAGTGACAAGTGTAAGCACATTCATCTCTGTAAAGAAAAGATGCAGTGTCATTGGAAAATGCCAGACTGGGCCAAGCTGTAATGAATCAACAGAAGATAGGGATTTCCCAGAGTAATCTGAGGATGATGAGATAAAGCAGATGTCTCAGATTGACTTTATTCACAATTATTACATGAGCCTCACCAGATCCACATCCGCAAGCTCAGCCAAATGTAATACTAGAAGGTCTAATCATGAGCGAGTGAGAGATGACAGGGTACCCTCTGAAGAAAGATTGTCTTCTCTTTCACTTTCTCACTTAAATAAATGACAAGTATTGATTTTCTTGTTTTTGTTGCTCTGGTCCATTTTCCATGTAAACTCATCATAGATATAGAAAACCTAACATTGAAAAGTGTGAACACCTTCACTACTAAATATTAAATTCAAATTTTCACCCTGAAAAACGTCCAAACACACAGCGGTGGTAAAACTTAGTGCTGTAGATGCCAGATTCTTTATTGTAACCACTGGATTAGAAAGATAATAGTATTTTACATTTCCTTCCATTTACTACAGCTAGAAGATTATAAAGCAAACAATTGACTGATGGCTGGTCAGTGATTCAGAAAGTGCCAGTGTAGTTTGTTATTTCTGTTTTCATTCAAATCTTCTCACTTCAAGATTGTTGAAAATCTTACTAACAGATAATGATTGGCCAAAAGCTTTGCTCGATCGCTGTTTTTTCAAATGATCATTCTCACCTCAGTTGACTTCCGTTGAAGGGTTTCTGTAGTACACAAAAATGACTTTGTGTGTGAGCGTGTTATAGTGTGATGTAACCCCGATGGCTCTGCTGTCTGCGGCTACTGATTGACAGCCCCAGGTCTTGCCTCGGAGCAACGTGACATCTAGTGTAATATAAGATCCTCTCCACCTTTTATTTTGTGAGTTTCTGTTCTTGTAGAGAATATTTTTTATAAATGTATTACACATTTTTTCCAATAATCTGTTCCACTACATGAAATGTTCTTTGATAATAAAAATGTCAAACCAAATTGGTGATGCGCCTTCTCAGCCTATAAACTAGGTGCAGAGCAAAGTGAAAATATGGGTCTTTTGCAGGTCACAGTTTGTGACTGCTTGACAAGTGGTACTAGAGGCATGTGTATTAAACACATTTTCACATTTAGATTCTGCGCTCATGCTCATGGGGCCTCTGCAGTACAGCATTTCTAGTACATTCACTCAGCGCTCACAAGGAAGCACTCCCCTGGACTTAATGCAGTAGATAAAACTCTGACATCTGCTCGTCCTACTTAACAAGACCACACACTCTGCGCTTTGCTGGGAAGTCAGCTACCACAACCAATTATATCTTCTCCTGGTATTCCTCTAATCAGAAGGTTGGATATGAATTCATTGATTTCAAGTTTAATGTTTACAAGTTCAATCACCATTTAAGATAAGGTGTCCCTCACATTCTTCTTTTTCAGATATTTGTTTTCATCCATAAAGCTTCCTTTCGTTTGGTAAGCGATGAAAAGCTGTCACAGAAGGGTAAGTGACATGTAAGCCAAGGCTGCCCAAGGCCAGAGTGAAAACAACCTTAAAGATGAAATATGTGTGCATATGGCAAAGAGCACTTTTGGATCCATGAATCATGCAAACAGCATCATGTTACACACCAGATGTGAAATTGTTGTCTTGCTTATACTGCTGAGAAACTGCTTTCTCGTGCTGTTTGTCTCCAATAACTCCACCTTCCCTCAGGGAGGCAAGAATTGCAATCAATTAATGCAAAGAGCCCTTTGGAGGTCAAAACCACCATTGACTTAATATTTAACCTTTCCCTATAAAAAGCATGTTGATACACACAACTTCAAATATATCACATTGCCATGTTCTGGCAATATGACAATAGAGTAGTATGTAAAACAGATTGATAAACAGGAAGATAAAATGTGATGCCAAGCTTTAGCTCTATTGATAAAGTTAGTGAAAGAAACTTGTGCCCCTGGCATCTTAATTCAGCCCCTCAAGTACAATGGCAGCTGCATTGTTCTAAAGGTTTGTCAGAGTTCCAGCCCTTTTCTAAGTATAACCTAAAACACTAACGTGAGCATGTGTCTTCTGTCCTACAGCAGCCTGGAATATCCCTGTGTTCACTTTTCACAAAGACCACAAAGACCACGCACACATGATGTGGTAGTACTCACCAGATCCTCATTATTCAGGGTGGAGCGGTTCACTAGAGCAAACGAGATGCCTGCCTTTCGTGCAGCGAGTGTCTGAAGCAAATTGAATACAAATTAGAAAATATCCTTCCATTTAAATAGAAACACTTCAAACGTGATATAGCAGCATCAATATATGTTTACAGGCATGTAGAATTATATTTGTTTCAAGTCTTTTTATGTGTCCACAATAAGTATATAAACATACATGTAATAATCATAACTTACCAAAGCCTATCATTTCCAGACGCAAAAAGGAAATGTTAAGTAAAAGGAAAAGGAAATTGAGTTAGAGACAGGTCAGCAGTGAACATGCACAGATTACAAACAGCAGTTGTTTTTGACAAAACTGAGCGCAGCTAAGTGCTCAACTGCCATGCAGGACTGCGAGTTAGGTGCACAGCTCTGCAGAGATCACTATCAATCAAGTGAGATATACAGCTGTTGCATGACTATTTAACTATTCATGCATCAAAAGTTACCAAATTGCAGTCATGCGTGGCTTTTTATTCAGTTCTCTGTTGGATGGAGCTTTGAACATATTTTCTGCTGTCTGCTTGGCACATTAGGTGAACACAAACACTCACACACACTCATGAATGGGTGAAGCCAGCTGCAAAACACACCTCAAACAGACTTAATCATACAAACAGGACACACACCCAGACCAACACTGACATGGATGTTACACACACTATTACCCACGTCGATTAGCTGCTGTCTATCCACTGAGTACTAACATAGAGCCTACAGAAAAGGTCATGTAAGAGGAATGTAGACATGGACATTTGACACTTTTGGATCAGTCTTTACCAGCACCCACACGTCCGTACAGCTCAGCTATGGTAAAGATCCATGAAGGCCATGGAGAATGTAGGAGGGTATGCGACCTCTACATGAACTGTGTTGATGTAAGTTTATCAACATGCACCGGCACTGCTGAGGTTGCTGCGGGCAATGCATTACGAACCCATATTCACACATAAGCTTCAGCTACAGTGGACAGTATAGTCACTTTGGCAATCAATTCTGAACTTTACTTGTATTTGTTTGTTATTTTCCTTATTGTGTGTTAGGGGAAGCCTTGCTTTCTGTCCCAATTACACGCTGTTGCTGCCCTGAAGCAATCACACAGCAAATGGGGGATATTGACAAAGGAAAGGCATGAGAGGGGACCAATTAGTTTGCTGACTACTGACTTCATCCCATGTGTAAAAGGCTCGCCAGTGTCACTTTTACATGATTTAAAAGCCTCACACCGTTAAATCAGAAGTCAATGAAGTCTTCAAATATATATTTTTAAGTTGAGTTGTCAACATTTCAAGTTAATCAAATTTTATCACCTGCTGAGCAGTAAAATAAAAAAGCAAGCATCAGTCAGGCTGAAATCTGACAACCCACTGAAAATATTACCCATAGCTGTTATGGGTCTATGTAGAAATGGCAAATATACACGCAAAATTCAAAAAATAAAATCATAATAATATTTGATAAAGTAAGTTTTTAAAAAAAACAGCAACCCATACTTACCAAGACATTGTTGGTAATTAATTTCATGAGAGATATGGA
This sequence comes from Eucyclogobius newberryi, assembly GCF_026437365.1. Classification (NCBI taxonomy): domain Eukaryota; kingdom Metazoa; phylum Chordata; class Actinopteri; order Gobiiformes; family Gobiidae; genus Eucyclogobius; species Eucyclogobius newberryi. Next base: position 24,644,832 of record NW_027316167.1, on the reverse strand, counting down.
CAAATACAGCATCAACTCATGTTGTTCACTGTGTAATAAACATTCAAAGTATCTAACATACAGTACCATTCAGCTTTATTTTATTTTATTTCTTATATTATCTTTAAAAAAATATATGCATATATATTTTAAAAGTGATTGTTTTTCCAACCAGTTGACTACAACACATGATGATGAGAAATATATGTAGACAAGACAAACACAAATTGCATTGAACATAATGGACAAACCTTCTAATAGAAAGTATTCCTACTGCATCTTGACTGTTTTCAGTCAGATGGACTAACCATGCGGTGACGTCCTATAGTGGCCTTTTCTACTAAGCCTCTGTGGGATCTATTATGACACATTAAGGTGCTGTTAAAGCAAATGTGGTTCAGTGTCTTAAACATCCTCTCCAGGCTAATCAATCAATCCAACAATGTTGCAGCTAAGGTTATATTAACATTGCCACTTTACACACATGCAATTCTATTTTCTTCAATTCTATCAAGTGTGATACAAATATACTACAACTTTTATTATCTTATAATAAATGTAATAATTCAAGTTACAAGACTTTTTGTTTAATAGGGAGCACACTCACACAGATTAGGAAACCACTGTTTCATTGTAAAGAAGAGTCGCTAAGATTTCACATAAATCACAAATAACCTTGTTGAGGTAGATGACTCACCAGGTCTCGGACAAGAGGCAATGTCCTCTTTCGACGTAAATCTGGCATGCTGTCAATACCATAAAGAATACTGCCAGCCCTGAGAAAGCAGACAGATTGAAAGTGTATTAATATCATAATAATCCCATGTTGGCAGAGACATTACTTTGGTGAAAGGGGACCTTGATTTACACACAGAACAAACACCATGGATCATGGCTCACAGCTACCTTACACACCTCGCCCTCTGCCCTTAACATAGTATGAGACCTCACCTCCACAAGAGCTTGTGTAATCCTTCAAACGCTCTGCTGTTCACAAACTGTATGCCCCGGGCCATCTTTCTTTAAAATGCTTTTACTATTGTCAACACACACCTCATACGCGAATAGTTGAGTCACCTGTGCAGAAACTTGAAGGATTTATGATGACATGCCACTTGATGTAAATAGGAGAATAAATAGTCAGGCATATCTGGGGCATTTGGATAACACCACATAACCTTTTCAGACAGCCCAAAAGATATCGTAGGTCTATTTCTTAAATTGCTCTCTCCATCCCTCATCCAAGTGTAAGCCCAGAGTAGGCTCAGAGCGCAACTACTACTTTCAAACAAGTCTAGATTTCTCCCGTGAGGCTTTCAATGGCATCACCTAAGCTGTCACTCAAAACATCTATAATGATCTGAATATGACATCAACGCCCTGATGCATACACCCAGAGAAAGGGCATCACGTTTTGATTGTGACGAGCTGATTGGCCCATTCCTCAGCCCTTCACTGTTACATAATGGATAACAGTAATATTAAAGGCCTTAAACTGATTATTCTATTTGGCTAAGAGGTCAGGTTTAGGTCTTGCAGCAGCAAACGTCCAAATGAAGAAATTACAATATTAAATTAAAGCCGCAAGCGGCATCAAACGGCCCTCGCGGGCTGCCGGCCTTCCGACTCTGCGCTTTCGACTTGATAAAGATGGCGCCCTTATTGTGTGTTGAATTAAAAAAGAACTTGACAGACGGCGACACATTGGACATGGCCAATCCAGTGCAAATGAACACAAGTGTCAGTCAAATTTGCTGCGCCGCCGCACAGAGACCGTAGCACTTAGAATATAAATATGGATAACTTTTGATGCCCCGCTTGTGTAGATGATATTTCCCAAAGTAAAGCTTGATCGAGCTATTGCCCACGGAGGAGTTTGTTAAAGTGTGAAGCGTAAATGTGAACATTTCAAAGATTGGGCGTTTTCCCATTTGTGACAGTATATTTGCAGCTCCACCGCACAGAGACCGTACCACTTGAAATCAAAATATGACTAACTTTTGATGCCCCGCTTGTGTAGATGATTTTCCCCAAATATGAGCTTGATCGGGCAATCGCCCTAGGAGGAGTTGGTTAAAGTGTGAAGCGTAAAAATGTGGTCATTTTAGAGATTTCGCTGTTTTCCCATTTCTGACATATATTTGCGGGTCCGCCACACAGAGACCGTAGCACTTAGAATCAAAATATGGATAAGTTTTGATGCCCCGCTTGTGTAGATGATATTCCCCAAATATGAACTTGATCGGGCTATCACCCTAGGAGGAGTTCGTTAAAGTGTGAAGAGTCTTTGAATAAAAATGTGAATAACTTTTGACGGTCCACCCCTGAAGATGAGTCTCACCAAATTTCAGGTTAATAGGGCTAACGCCCTGGGAGGAGTTTGTGAAAGTCTAAAGTGTAAACATTTCCAATGTTTACACAATTTCCCCATTGGAATAACATGGGAGGTTTTGGTCATCGCTACGGCAAAACCATAACAATTATGACATGGGTCTCATTGACTTTTTTGATGGGGATGCCAAAATTGAGTTGTGTGTCAAATTTCATAAAATTTCGCAAAACTAAACATTTAACCTCCATATAAAATCTGTAGGGGGCGCTGTGGTGCCAAATTAATTTATTTCACTTCAAGTACGTTTAGCGCAATGAGTTTAACAACTGATTCTAATTTGACGCAATTCGGACTTTATCTGCGCAAATGGCAGAAATGTTAAATTTGGGAGATTTCTGAAATTCTAGCTAAAGTTTGCGGCTTCGCCGCTAAGAGACCGTGACAGGGATCAATGTAATTTGAATAACTTTTGATGTCCCACTCCTCAGTAGCATTTTCACCAAATTTCAGCTTTTTAGAGCCAACGCCCTGGGAGGAGTTCATAAAAGTACGACGTTTGGAAAAACTCCCGAGTCCTGCTTAGCCATTTTTGAACCAATATGGCCGACATTTGGTTGGGTGGACGGCGTCGCCGTAATAATATTTTTTACTTTTCTTGTCACCATCTACCTCTGTGCCAAATTTCATGATTCTACGATCAGATTTTTTTTGGGTCATTTCCTATCTCTCAATGTATTTTTGGTACATTTGGGGGCGCTGACGCGCCAATTTTTTTTTATTTTAGAAAAGGGAAATAGCCAGATTGTAGAGAGGCACGATTTTTAGAGGTGTGCAAATTTTTGTGACTTTTCGTCAATGTTCACTGGGTGAAAAATAGGGGGGTTGGTCCCGAGAAAAAAGAAAGAAAGAAAGAAGAAAGAAAGAATATTAAAGCCGCAAGCGGCATCCAACGGCCCTCGCGGGCCGCCGGCCTTCCGACTCTGCACTCTCCATTTTACAGAGATGGCGCTAACGCGCCGTCATTTTCTAAGAACTAAGACAGCGACACATTGTACATGTACAATGCTGTGCTTAACCAGTGAAAATGAACACAAATGTCGGTCGAGACCGTGACACTTGGAATAAAAATATGGATAACTTTTGATGCCCCGCTTGTGTAGATGATTTTCCCCAATTATGAACTTGATCAGGTATTCATCCTAGGAGGAGTTTGTTAAAGTGTGAAGCGTAAAAATGTGGTCATTTTAGAGATTTCGCTGTTTTCCCATTTGTGACATGTATTTGCGGGTCTGCCACACAGAGACTGTAGCACTTAGAATATAAATATGGATAACTTTTGATGCCCCGCTTGTGTAGATGATTTTCCCCAAATATGAGTTTGATCGGGCAATCGCCCTAGGAGGAGTTTGTTAAAGTGTGAAGCGTAAATGTGAACAATTCAAGGATTTGGCATTTTTCCCATTTGTGACAGTATATTTGCTGCTCCACCGCACAGAGACCGTAGCACTTAGAATCAAAAGATGGAGAACTTTTGATGCCCCGCTTGTGTAGATGATCCTCCCCAAATATGAACTTGATCGGGCTATCGCCCTAGGAGGAGTCTGTTAAAGTGTGAAGCATAAAAATGGTAATTTTAGAGATTTTGCGGTTTTCCCATTTGTGACATATATTTGTGGCTCCGCCACACAGAGACCGTAGCACTTAGAATCAAAACATGGATAATTTTTTATGCCCCCCTTGTGTAGATGATTTTCCCCAAATATGAGCTTGATCTGGCTATTGCCCACGGAGGAGTTCGTTAAAGTGTGAAGCGTAAATGTGAACATTTGAAGGATTTGGTGTTTTTCCCATTTGTGACAGTATATTTGCAGCTCCACGGCACAGAGACCGTAGCACTTAGAATCAAAAGATGGATAACTTTTGATGCCCCACTTGTGTAGATAATTTCCCCCAAATATGAACTTGATCGGGCTATCGGCCTAGGAGGAGTTCGTAAAAGTCTGAAGCGTAAAAATGTGGTCATTTTAGAGATTTAGCTGTTTTCCCATTTGTGACATATATTTGCGGCTCCACCGCACAGAGACCGTAGCACTTAGAATCAAAATATGGATAACTTTTGATGCCCCGCTTGTATAGATGATTTTCCCCAAATATGAGTTTGATCGGACAATCGCCCTAGGAGGAGTTTGTTAAAGTGTGAAGCGTAAAAATGTGGTGATTTGAGCGATTTTGCGATTTTCCCATAAGGATAACATGGGATGTTTCTGTCATCGCTACGGTTACGCCGTACAAAATATAACTTTGGCTCTCATACTTTTATGATCAGGATGGCAAATTAGAATTTTGTGCAAATGTCATTTGGAAAAACTCTATTGTTTATAGGCCACTCCGAAGGCCAAATAGTCAGAATTCTGGGAAACGTTTGCGGCTCCGTCGCACAGAGACCGTAAAAGTAATCCTTAAAATTTGGATAACTTTAGATGCCCCACTTGTCTAGAGGACGTACACCGATTTTGAGGTCGGTGGGCAAAACGCACTAGGAGGAGTTTGTTAAAGTGTAAAACATAAAAATGTGGTAATTTGAGAGATTTTGCGGTTTTCCCATAGGGATAACATGGGATTTTTCTGTCATCGCTACGACTACGCCGTAAAAATGAAGGCATTTGTCTGTTTGGCTTTTTTGATCGGGACGGCAAAATAGAATTTTGGGTAAAGTTTAGAACATTTTGGTAAAACTAATTTTTGACCTTCAATGTTAATTCAAAGGTCACTCTGTAGGGGGAGCTATCGCGCCCATTTCAATTTTGTCATCCTAAACTGGTCCAAACTGGAAAGTTTAACAACTCATTCAAATTTGGTCCAAATCGGACTCGTTTTGATCAAATGGGAGCAATGTTTAGATTAGCAATATCCCAAAATAAGTTGTCCAACTTTGTGGCTGCGCCGTTCGTAGACCGTAAAAGGTATCCCAAAAATTTGGATAACTTTAGATGCCCCACTTGTCCAGAGGACGTACGCCGATTTTGAAGTCAGTGGGCAAAACGCCCTAGGAGGAGTTCGTCAAAGTTTGACGTGAACAAAATGGCTAACTCAGCGTGTTTTCATTTTCAAAGGAAGATGGCGGGCATAGGGTAAGTCTGGGGGCGTGGCCACAATCATATTTTTTTGTTGCCCTCACAAGAGGAATGCGTGTTCCGAATTTCGTAGCTCTACGACAAAGTTGACCTCGGGGCGTCTCCCATAGGCGCAATGTATTTTAACTTTTGTCGGTGGCGCTGTCGCGCCATTTTTTTACGAAAAAAAAAATGGCCCAGAAAAAATCAAATTTTTCGCCGATTCTGAATTTTGGGCAAAGTTTGGTGAGTTTTTGAGCATGTTCAGGGGGTCAAATTAGAGCTCAAAAAGCAGAAGAACAAGAAAAATAATAATAAATTAAAGCCGCAAGCGGCATCCAACGGCCCTCGCGGGCCGCCGGCCTTCCGACTCTGCTCTCTGCATTTTACAGAGATGGCGCTAACGCAATTGTCTAAGAACTAAGACAGCGACACATTGGACATGTACAATGCTGTGCTTAACCAGTGCAAATGAACACAAATGTCGGTCAAATGTGCAGCTCCAGCGCACAGAGACCGTGACACTTGGAATAAAAATATGGATAACTTTTGATGCTCCGCTTGTGTAGATTATTTTTCCCAAATATGAGCTTGATCGAGCTATTGCCCACAGAGGAGTTCATTAAAGTGTGAAGCATAAATGTGAACATTTCAAGGATTTGGCGTTTTTCCCATTTGTGACAGTATATTTGCAGCTCCACGGCACAGAGACCGTAGCACTTAAAATCAAAATATGGATAACTTTTGATGCCCCATTTGTGTAGATGATTTCCCCAAATATGAGCTTGATCGGGCAATCGGCCTAGGAGGAGTTGGTGAAAGTGTGAAGCGTGAAAATGTGGTCATTTTGGAGATTTCGCTGTTTTCCCATTTCTGACATATATTTGCGGGTCCGCCACACAGATGTTTTTGGGTCATTTCCCATCTCTCAATGCATTTTTGGTACATTTGGGGGCGCTGACGCGCCAATTTTTTTTATTTTATAAAAGGGAAATAGCCAGAATGTAGAGAGGCACGATTTTTAGAGGTGTGAACATTTTTGTGACTTTTCGTCAATGTTCACTGGGTGAAAAATAGGGGGGTTGGTCCCGAGAAGAAGAAGAAGAAAGAATAATATTCCGATGCGAAAACAATGTTTCCCATTTTTCAAATATCATAAACTATACATTTTCGGAAAGCGCTCGCGCTTTCCTACCTCATGGTGTGGGTCCCTGGTCACTGACGGGTACTTTCGTTAATTTTGAGTGGGCTCCGCCCACTTTGTGTTTTTGGCCCTCTACAGTAATAATGTTCAATTTTTGCATTACATGCTTATATGCACGGAACATGCAAGAGATGGGGAACGTATTCGTGAGCTACTTAGCGCAAATGAGTGCTTTATATGGGGATGACGACCGCTTTGCGGTCGTCATCTCAATGTAAAGTGCTCGTTTAGTGCGCACTTTTGCACGGGCTTCGCCCGTTTACAACGGTAATGTTCCATTTTCCTACTACTAATTAGTATGCACGGGGCGTGCATGAGTGAAGGAGTGCGTTAGTGAGTGTTTGGAAGTGGGCGAGCGCTTCGCGCTCGATTTCGTGCGCACTACGTGCGCACTTTTGCAGCCGTGCTTCGCACGGCCTTACGAGATTAATAGGCCTCTCGCCAGCTTGTGGCGCTCGGGCCTAAAAAAAAATACTAATAATATTTTTAGCAAAAACAATATAGCCATTTCCACTATAACAACAAATTATACATCGTTTGAAAGCTCTAAGCCTTCCCCATGCCGCCATGGGGTGGAATCATCACAACATCGTCACTCCCTATTCCGTCGGGATGCCCCGCCCACTCCCCATAGACTTCCATTGATTTGAGCAGATACAAACATGAACCATGCCTGCGGCATGGATTCTCGTGTACAGGACGATGCCAGGAGGGTTTTTGGAGGAATGCAGCGCTTCACGCTGCTGTTGTCAACAATGAGTGAATTAGTCCATTCACTCATTGTTGACTATTTCTGTCATAGCAGGAGTAAGTATGCATGATCCATGCCTTCGGCAAGGGCTAGTTCACTGTACTTGCCAGGGGCGACGGGGAGCGTTGCGAGAGCAATAGGCCCTCCGCCCTGCTGGGGCTCGGGCCTAATAAAATCAAATAAATTGCGGTGGTTGAAAAAAATAGTGATCTAATTAAGCTGCATTTGTTTTGAGTATATATTGACAGTCTTGAAATAAGATTTGCTAGTAGAATGTAGAATGTAGAACGTACTGTTGTTCTTATTTCAAGTGCAGTAGCCGTTTATTTGCTCATTTCAAGGGAGAAAATGCAATTTTATTTATTCAAACAAAACATTTATGCTCGTTCCATTGTTCAGTTTATTTCAAGTTATTTAAATATACTCAAATCAAGATAAATACTACTTAATTCACGCACTTAACTTGATATCCTATTTAAGTCTCTAAGTATACATTTTTTGAGATGTTACAGTACATAAAACAATCAGGCAAAATGATAAGTCTTTTCGGACTCCTGCCTGTTTCTGCTTTATCCAGAACAAAAGCATTTCAACTGCAGATGTGGTAAGACCATGAGTCATTTTGTATACTGTAAAGAATAGCCCCCAGTGGTGTGTCTAATTGAGCAAAAATATCCAAGCTAAATGGCAGAAACATGGTTTTCTCTTTGGGGGTTTACCGACAGCAAAGCAACCTGGAATAGTGTAAACGCAAAGTGAAATGATCAAGAAATGAGCCAACACTCACCCTACAGACTGCAAACCAAGCATTTTGGGATCCAGAATGCTGCGGGGCTTTGAAGTAAAGAAAAGAATGTCATGTAAGGCAAGAGTTACAAGTGCCACAAACAAAACACAACTTTCCTTTCTTTCTTTTTCTTTACAATAGTCACAGTTTAGTACAGTAAAACACAAGGGGGAAAAAAAAGTTACAAAATATCAGAGAAAGGAGGGCAGCGCTTCAGACCAAATTATTCCACATCAGTGTAACGTGTGGGATCTAAAATCTAAACACTAAAGAATGTTTTCGCTCTTGGCGCTTCAGGCCAAATCTGCCCATTGTGTAACCCTCCATTCTCACTGACGACACATCCACTCCAAACAAAGCAGATACTTTCACAAATTAGAATTATAAAGGTATAAAAAACTAACAACTTGTCTTATTGGCACATGCAATATTCTCTGTCATGTCTGGACACAATAAACATTTGTTCACACACAGTACATGACGGCTTTCTACATACACTTTAGACTGTACATTAAAGGGGAGGACACAACAACATATAAAACTACATGCACATGAATGCCAAGATTCATATCAGCAATAAACCTGTGAATCCAAACCGCTGCTGTCTGAAAGCAGAAAATTACAGAAGGCATACAGTTAATACAGAGCAATTCAGTTCAAAGAAACACACTGTTTTTGATACAATAATCTACTATTCTGCATGATCCCTTCGGTTTTGCCAAACTGTTTATGCAGAAATAGACAAAGTCAACATGAGCCACAGGAAGAAAAGCTCTAGTCTAAACGGATGAACACAGTTTTAACAGTTGAACATCTTGTACTATAAAGCTCTCAACCAAGAGCCGGAAAAAGAAGCACAGCTATATTTTAAGTCACAAGAACTCAAATGAAATGTCCTGTTGCTAATATATAGTAATAGCTGGGTGAATACACAGAGCTGTAAAAACATGGAAGATTCTTTTGGGATAATTTTGCAGGTGTAGAACATGAAATCAAACCTTTTAAATAAACAAGACTGCAGAGGTGTGATTACTGCGCAATTGATCCGTGGGTGATGAATGGTGGCACAATCATGCGCTAATGTGCTACAAACACTTAACAGCTGTTCACAAGAAAAGGATCAAATCCCCTGTTTACTAAAATGACTACTATTTGGCCCTTTCTGACATGTGTAGAATATTGCACAGGAACATGGACACAATTTAACTGGTTGGTTTATTAAAGGTTAATCATTTATTGATAAGAGGGATATCAAGATTATGTATGCGTTTGTAAAACGTTGTCCCTGGTTTGCACACGTCAGACCTTGCACCATTTTGTATCTTTTGTTTAGGAGTAAATGCTCTCTATATATTTAAAAATATATAAGATAAACCAATATTGTGAAATCATATCCGCTGGTCTCATTATATATTTCTGAACAAACCACTAAATCCTATAATCAGACACTAACAATTGAAATAATTTTGCTTATAAAAGTAAGAACCATGGACAGTTACTTCACAAAAGAACCATGGACAGTTACTTCAAAAAAGAACCATGGACAGTTACTTAACAAAAGAACCATGGACAGTTACTTCACAAAAGAACCATGGACAGTTACTTCACAGCTTCTTGTAGACTTTTCTTTTCAACCAATAGCTCTGCGGCTGCATGTGATAAATACACAACAATGATACAATAAAATCTGCCAAACTTTGAATTCACAGATGCCTTAAATTAAATGTATAGAGATAATATATGAATGTCGTCGGTAACCAAAAGACACTTTACAATGACAGATCTAAAAATATTTACAGTGAAGTTTAAATCTAAACAATCCACTCAAAATCACAGACAATTAGAAGATAAAAATGTCCTGACACCTACAGCCTTTATCAAAGACAAAGACATGATCATATTCTACACAACGATGCAGGGTGCAAAAAAACCTTCACAGCCCTTTCCCCAAAGACCAAAACAATGCTATATGACCGTCACAGACTGTATACACATTAGAAGCACATGACATGCACACTAACATTCCCTGAACACCTACTTATGGGTTTAAAATGTTAAAATATGTGTACTATGTCAATATAAACCAAAAGGAAGTTACTATGCAAGAATCTATATAATTTCAAAATTGAAAGAAGGATTCTAGAACTGTACAATATTGCCTCAAGTCACCAATGCACAATGAGTGACCACACGGGCAGAGAAGTAAGCAGGTCTCTGCGGCATTACAATTATGTTTGAATGCCACCTCCTAACCCTAAATCCTAACACCTAACCCATAAAAACATTTATAGATAAGCAAATCTCTATATCTAATACATATCTATAAATACTCTAAGCAAGACTGACCTGGTTAAAGAATGCCCTTAGGAGCGCAAATTAGCATCTGAATACAGACACGTTTGTAGCCACTTATAGACAAGGCCTGAATGTAGTGGGGCATTTTCAAGATGTATGAAACAACCTTCTTACGTTCAGGGATGTTAATTAACAAACACACATTGCAATGCATCCAGTATATTGGGAAACAATGTAAGATATTTTAAAATGTATTCTATTTGAGACAAACCACGCTCTAAGATTAAAAAAAAAGTTTCAACATGGAGCCTTTCTAAAAAAAAAAAATAGGAACAATTTTTATGCAACTAAATAGAGAATATTGTGTCCATTAGGTAGGACAGGTCATTTTAAGTAGAAGTGGAAATTATTATTAAATCATGTCCGAATGAGAATAAATTTGACCAGCAACATATAACATTAAAAAAGTGCTTTGATAAAAAAAAAAAAAAATAGCTAGTAAAAAAGACACAATTAAATAAATGAAGTAAAGCACATAGAGACAAACAACAATACCTAAAGTTTCATACCTCCTGCCAGGATCTGTTGCTCCAGCTCAGCCATCTGTTTTCTGTAGGCTCTCAGTGCTGCTTCCTTGAATGTGGGTCGCACACGTTTTTTAGGAGGGGCTTCTGAATGTTTCTCCTCTGGCATTTTGTTTTCTTTCTCCTGCTGTAGCTCTATATTAGTCGACACCTCTGTGGCTTCATCCTCTATCTCTGGCACCTCATCTAGGTCCTCACCCTCTTCCATCTCCTCAGTCACATCATTGTCCTCTGTTTCATCTGGTTCTTCTACATCTACATATTCAACCATAGCATCATACTCTGCTGTTGCTGGAGTTAGATGGGCATCAAATTCCTCATCATACTCATCATATTGATCATCTAAACTGTAGTCATATTCCAGAACACATGCCTCTTTGGGTGCCTCTGAGGCTTCTGATGCTTCTAGGTCTTGATTATTATCAGTGTCCTGAGTGGCTTCATTGTCTTGTGAGGCATCAATATCATCAGACGCATCATAGTCCTGAGAAGTCTCACACTCTTGTGTAGGCTCTGTCACATCCTCAGTTTCCACAATGCTTGTTCTGTTCTCCAAGTTAGCCAACACTTGTTCCATCACCTCCACATAGTGAGTCTCACTGTCAGGCTGTTCCTCAGACTCCACAGGTGGATCTTGCTTCTTCTCCTCCTCAGCTTTGTGCTGAGTTGGCTCTTTGTGGACCTCAGGCATTGCACTAGGTGCAGAGCTTGAACTGTTTGCAGTTGAGCCCGATAGTGTGCGGAAACGGCCCATAAAAGAGGAGCTGGGGGGGTCCTCAGGTGGAGGTGGTTGAGGAGGCCGATTAGGTTGATTAGGTTGATTAGGTTGAGAGCCAGTTTTCCATACAACCTCTAAAGCTGATTTAGCTCTTTGCAGAGAGGAACCAAAACCAAACCCAAAGGATTTCTCACTCATGTCAATACTTAGTCTACTGCTCCAAGATTTGGGAACTTCCTCAACTTTTTCGGTTCGAATTTCACTTTGACTACGGTACATACTGGAAGATTTATTTGGTGCTTGGTGAAAACTGTGGTTGACATCCAATTCAGGAAACTTCTCTTGTTTTGGAAGTGTTTTTGATCCTTCTTTAGGTACAGTTCTTTGAGATACTTTAGGGGTTGCTTTAGGTTCGATTTTAGCAGGTTCAGCAGGGGTGGTTAGGGTTTGGGGCACCTTTTCACTTTCTGGAGAAACTATGTTAGCAGCTTCTTTATGTGGAATCTTATTATTATTACTTTCTTTATTCTGCACTTTTCCTGCCACCCGAGTTGCTGGTTTAGGTGTCTCATTTGGAATCTCTTCTTGGGTTGTCTTTGCGGTTTCTTTGGCAAGTTCCTTAGCAGGCTTAATGACTTCTTTAGATGCAAATTGTGGGCACTCCTTGAGAACAGCCTTGTGGGATTCTTTAGGGAACTCTTTAGGGGACTCTTTAGGAGATTCTTTAGGAGATTCTTTAGGAGACTCTTTAGGAGTTTCTTTAGGAGACTCTTTTGGAGAGTCTTTTGGAGACACTTTTGGAGACTCTTTTGGAGACTCTTTTGGAGTTGAAGCAGGACTCAGAACTGGCGTAACTTTAGGACTCTCTCTAGGAGGCGGTTTAGAATTTTCTTTAGACATCACTGTGGGACTCTCTTTTGTGGAGATTTTGTTTGTAACTTTAGTCTCACCAGAAGGTACCTTAGGTGGTATTTTAGCCACTTCTCTGACAGCTGCTTTTGAAACATCTTTAGTGGTTGGCTTTGAACTATGGATGTCTTTAGAAACAACATGAGGGGCATCTTTAGCTGACACAGTGTCTTTAGCAGTTGTTCTTTGAGTGTCTTTAGCAGATGCTCTTTGAGTGTCTTTAGCAGATGCTTTATGAACTTTTTGGGAGTCTTTAGGTAAGTCCTTAGTGGTCACTTTGGATGTTACCTTAGCTGCAACCTTTTGTGTTTCGTTTGAGGATATTCTTGGAGTTTCTTCTTTTGGTGCAACTTTAGCCTGTTTTTGCGCTACCTTCGTATTATGTTTGGAGGTGTCTTTTGACTGTGTTTTTGTGCTTTCTTTCTGAACAGCCTTAGGTCCTTCTTTTAATGTTCGAAGAGTCTTGACTAATTCACGCTCTCCAACTGGGGTTATGATATGAGTAGTAACTGGTAAGGGAGCATCCCTATCACGCATGAATTCTTCATCACCCTCAAACTGTAAGTCTACTTCCTGGCATTTAGTGATATTTTCTGGAAATCCAGGAATAGTGGATGGGTCAAATGGACTGCTGATTTCGACTGAGGCTTCTAGACCAGAATCAGCTCCTTGTTCTAAATTATGCCAATCTTTCCACGGAGAAATGTCACCCTGCAATGACAGTTGGGAGCCACTATAATGGCTTCTGTCACCAGACATACAGATAAGTCCATTGCTGACACCACTATCAATTGTTTCTGTAGTTTCCATTTCATTGTGTTCATAGGGCTGACTAGAACCTGCATACCAAGAAGAGGCCATATCTTCTTGTTTTCTTTGCCATAGTTCTTGGTCTGATGAAGAAAGAAGAGAGCCACCATTGACCCGAGTAAAGTATGCACTCTCAGAGAAGTCCTCTGAGTAAGATTGACAAAGTTTGGAACAGTCTGACTCAGAACGACTTAGTTTGGGCGTGGAATATTCACTTTGAGACAGCCAGCCAGGAGTTGAATCAGAGTAGTAGGACTTCCCATGTTTTTCTGAGTCATAATAGGTATCATCAGCATAATGACTTGACCCTGAGTAGCTAGCCTCCTCTCCTGACCGACGATGGTCGTGGGAACGTCTTTTTTCTGACTTACTTTTATGAGCTGGTTTTGAAAGAACCATTGCATATTTGTTTCTACTTAATTCCTCTAATTCTTTGTCACTGTCCATAGAATCCCAATCATCACTCTCCACCACTTTGTCCTTTGTTGAGACTTTTATGTCCATGCTTTCATATGTCTGTGAGGAGGACATCGCCTTGTCTTTTCTTTCTTTTCCATCATGATTTAAGCTGTCAGTAGATACCGTTATTCCAGTTCCTTTAAGCTTATAGCATTTTTTCAATACGACATCCCTATCTTGAGGTGATGCAAAAATAACTATAATAGGGCGAGGTTTTGCATTTAAACATTCTCTTTGTTGACCTAATCTATGTGCAAGTTCAATTTTAATTGTTTTATGAGCTTCTACGAAGCCCATTTTCTCTTTTAATAATTTATATATCAAACTCTCAGTTTTTTCAGACCTTTCTTCTGGGACATTGAGAAATCGTAAGGTAGAATTATTAGCTTGAGTACTAATTTGTTTTATGTAATCATGTATATCACGTGTCTCCCTTCTTGATTGAACAAATCCTGAACGAAGCTGCTCAATTTCACTCTGAACAACTTCAACACTGCTAGAGATTTCATCAATAGAGCTTTTCAAGGCATTTACATGACCTCGCAGTTCTGTCAGTTCTGTTTCTATCTGGCTGATCCCTTGAAGCTCTTTGAAAATCATCTCCATAACATCCTGGGTTTGACTTATGCATCCTGTAGAGGAGGAACCTGGTTCCAAGGTCGAGGTCTTATGTTGTCGGCCAGCACGATCTAAGGACTTGCTACGTATGCCCAAGGTTTTTCTCCAGTTGCTAACCTCAGAGTCAGAAGAAACACATTCCTGGCTCTTCTTCCATTTTCTAAGTTTGCGTAGAGCCCCTAGTCGTAGTGTATGTAAACTGGAACGCTCCACACGCTCCCCCTCTGAGCTTCCATCAGAGGGAGCCAAACTAATAAGGCTCTTTCTATTTCGTCTGACCGGCATAGTGTGTGATTTATGTTCATCCAGTCTACGGACTGGTTTTGAGTCACTTAGGGAATCGGAGTAGCTACTGTCAATTGAAGGAACCTCAGGAAAAAAACTATCATTATTGTTTAAATGAAGTGAGTTTTTTGGAAGTCCATTGGCTATAGCAACACGATAACTGAAGGTGGGAGAAAGCGACGAACAGTCGTTCTTTCCGTCGTCGTCTTCAAGCGATATGTTACGTGCCGAAGAGCATTTGGAAATCTTTTTTACAGTTGTCTTCAGTGTCGTAGAGAGAGTTAAATTGTGTGCGTGCAAATCAGTGGTCAATCTGGACTCATTATTTTCACTTCTCTCTTTCTTTTTATTTGGGTTGGCCAATTTATTTGTAAACATTCCTTTGAAAATCTTCTCAGTGTAGGATGATATAGTCTTGAGTAGAGCAGAAACCATGGATGGCAATCCTGAAGACCGATTTATTCATCTAGAAAGGAATATCTTGGCAGAGAAACACCAATGACAGGCCAAGCACAATCAACCTGTGCTTGACAATATGGACTTGGCTCGGAGATTCTCAAAGATCCACTAATACGTATAAATCCAAGGGCCTTCTTCCAGGAATAGAACATCCGTCTGCAAGACAACACAAAACTATAATTTAATATTTGGGTATTAGAAGGATCTACAAAAAATGTATACAATTAAGGTTTTACAAAATGTGCGCCTCCCAAAGAGGTTATATTCACTTAAATTCAATATATGAACCAAAGGTTTCAAATTTTTTTTTAAGAACTAGAGAGGATCTGACAGCTGCTCCACATTAATTTTGGACTTCGGATCTGTATGTTACAGAAGGGTCCTGGCTAAATTCAAGTGTATGCTGGATCATGAATGTCGCCCCCTGCAGGACACTCTGTCCGCTCTGGAGAGCAGCTTCAGTGAGAGACTGATCCACCCTCGCTGTGTGAAGGAAAGGTTTTGCAGGTCTGTCCCTCCTGCTGCTGTCAGACTGTATAACAAACACTGTTAGCCCTGAACACGTGCAATACTGAATTAACCATGTGCAATACCGTCATATTCATGTGCAATACTGAATTAACCATGTGCAATACTGTCATATTCATGCGCAATTACTGTCGTACTCACATGCAATTAATGTCATATTCATGTGCATATAACTGATGTAAATAAGAGTGTTTACTAGTAGTATTATTCGTCTTATGCCAGCTATTTTTATTATTATTACTATTATTTTATTTTATCTTTATTTTTATTTTCTTCCCTCTATTCCCTATTAAGATATGAGTGGACCTGTTTACAGGAGTTTTGTTAATAAGAGTTTTTGTTTATAAGAGTTCTTCTATTAAGAGTTTTTTCAAAACTTCCTATAAATTATCTTTCCTTTCCCCCTTTATCTACTGCGTTGTAACACCAACATTTCCCCATGTGTGGACAATAAAGGCATATCTCATCTTATCTTATGTGTGTATATAGTCTTATGACTCCAGAGATCTACTCACTTCGAGTGGTTAAAGACCAAACTGATGGTTGATTTTGAATGTATGGATCCAAACAAGGACCAAGTAACTCAATTATAATTTATAAGGATCAATAATACTCATTACATTGTAAAGATATCACTTCTACTACACAACAAAAAACTAAATGGTTGATAAAAGAACCTCATGACTCAGCTTTCCTTTTGACTGGCACTAGGCCAAGAACAGCCTTTTGCAAGTGATGGGTCATGACCCCAAACTGTCCCTCCATGAATAAATTGCATCAGATATTGTTTATATGCGTCCTGGCATTGCCTTAGCTACGCTCAATGACATTTCTAGTTCTCATACAAATTGATAACGTATCTGTATAACCACTGTCAACTGGTGTTAATCAGTTAACAGCATGGGGTAAAGTGCTTGAACCATGGGCACAGACTGAATGAGCTAAACATATGGTGTTTATGGATTATGTTTATGATCCAAACATATATAACTACATAATGAGAAAAGCAAAAACATTGTTTATGATTTATGAAATAGCTAGATTTAGCTCAAAATGGTTCAAAAATAATGTATGTGGCTGTTGTTAAAAGTTTTATTTCTCAAACTCTTAAATATGAATGATTATATTTTAAATCAACTAGTAGCCAGTTTCATATCTTATTGATTCATTTACTTAAAGTCACACCTAGAGTCCACAAGTTTGATTTCTGGGTATATGATATCAGACAATTTTCAAGTCATATGGGAATTTATAACATGCATAAAGGAGTCTGCCTCAAGAGGAAAGGGGAGCACCTCAGCCGCACCCACTCCCTGCAAAGCATTGCCATTAAAACACCACATGAGTGCCCATGACCCAATCATTCTATTTCATAATGCACTACTTGGAGTGCTATCAAACTACCCATCTGTCACAATGGCTACAATGCTGCTGTTCTACTTTGAAATGTAGTGTCAGTGTGAGGAATGCTGCTAACCCACTTCTCTCATAGTATCCTAAAATCTGGTCTCCCTCATCATCACACCCAACACTCAATTCTGTCAGTTATGCCACACGCTGCGATGGCATTGGTTAATTTAGTATCAACAATACAGCAGGTTTTGTGAGAGGCTTTGAAACTGGGTGCATAAGGACAGAAGATGGTCGTGTGTTACGTCATGTCTCCAGCACACATGATTGTGGATTACGGTTGACAGTGTGGATTAGCGAGTTTGTGCATGGCGGAGTGTCCGTGTAGCTCTGCATTGAGACACGCGTACGGTGCGACGTGTCAATGCATGTGTATGTGTGATCGCTTAATAGCAGCATGCAGCTGTGCAGCTCTACAAGGGAACCAGAGTGAAGTGTAGCAGCGGGGCGGGGGGGCTCTGAGCTGTGGGTGTAGGCATCCTCAGATCATATTGCCCTCACGCCCATCTTCCCAGCTTCCTATGCCTGCTTCTCATATATTGTATATGTCTCCACTGAGAAATTGGTACCTATAGCCCTAAAGAAACCAGCCAACAGCAGCACAGTTTGCCTCCTCATATTAACCAGAATACGATCATTTCTTTAGCCGGGATGACAAGGTTCTGTCGTGTTTGCTCAGTGTGAAACAACAGCATTGCTCACATGCGTTCATGTTGTGCGTAATGCCTTAACAGCTTATGGAAATGTGGGACCATCGGGATGTGTAGACATTTGGATGAATTTGGATACTATCTGAATTGCAATACAAGTAATGGTACAAAATAACCTTTGCAAACATTGATATCGAACTGATCATCCTGTTCTACTCGTCACATGATGTCATCTCACCGCATCTTTCTGAAATACTGGTTTATTAATCCGCTGACAAGGCCACAGAGGGAAAGCAGGGAAGCAACAAGAAGGACCAGAATGAAGTCAAACAGTCATGATTTCCACGCCAAGAAAACAGTAGCATCAACATGCACTGCGCTGTGCACGTACCTGCTCCGGTCAATTGTGTCTTGCGAGAAGCCAGCGAAGTGAGCCGAATCCCCGGTTGAAGCGAATGGACGGTGCGATCCGAGCAGCGGTTCTGGAGATGCGCGGGGAGGGAGGGGAGAGAAATGCCTGCTAATACCAGAGCTTACAGCATCGCTCCGTGTAAATGAGACACCACATCCCCGTGTGTGCGCGTCTGCACACGCGCGAGCGTCTCTCCCATGGCACCGTCCGGACGTCTTTGCCCTTTAATCGCGTGTCTGTGTGTTCCACGCTACGAGGAGCCGCTCTCTTAATTCTAACGCACCTCTTTGGGTCGAAGGATGGATGATAGCGGGATACAGACAGCAGTGCCGCTGCTCCTGACTGCCCAGACTGAGGCTCCGCTGCTCGGCTCGAGATGTACGTCCTTCCCTTGGACTAAATTAACTCTCTTCTTTCCTCTCTCTCTTCTTATTGAGCAAGGCAGGCGAGGACTGTACTGTATATCCCCTCCCCCACGGACTCACAGCCTCACTCCACAGTTACAATTCATATTAAATATGAAAGCTTTTGGGGACCAGATATAAATTACAAGATAGAACGAATTACCGAATTAGATTTGGGAACTTTTATGACATTTCACATGCAGAGCATAACACATGACAGACTTTTCAAGATTGGTCCAGTAAATTAATATTTGAGGCGGCTATTAAGTGCTTCTATTATTTATTATTTATTATTTGCACACTTGGTAAATATATGGTGCTAGTCCAAAAGGTCCATGCAAAGTGAAACTGTCTCACACATTACACAATGACGTGCCTCACAGGATTTTCTTCTGTCATACATGTTTTTCCATTGGCGTTGCTCACTGGTGAGTTAAAGCGCCTCCAGCTTCGTGCAGTAGTCCTGATAAAAAGTAGGTTACCCCCAAAATGATAATGTAGCCTCATGTCTGATAATGGACTTTATTTCGAAGATTCAAGACCTAGATAAATTATTTTCGTCAGCCAACAAATGATAAACGTATTATTATTTTTCTATTATTATTATCATCATCATTATTGCTACTATTATTTAAAAAAAAGCCTTTTTATTAAAAAAAAAAGCCTTTTAAAATTCTCATGTTTTATCTGTGTGTGTATGCTTTATTGTTTTAGCACTTTGAGATTCCATTGGAATGTAAAGTGCATTATAAATAAAATGTATTATTATTATTATTATTATTATAAATGCATTATTACTACTACTACTACTATCACTAGTACTACTACTACTGCATTTGATAGTGTCAAGCCATGTTTAAGACTATTATATCAATTTAAAATCTTTCCCTCATATCATCTGGGGGCTCCCTGAAATCATTACGCGACCCCCAGGTTGAGAAGCACACCCTTGTTAGCCGATTACCATGGAAATCCGTGGGACTCCATGTTTGAGACCTGCTTTAATACGCCCTTGACTGACATCGTGCTAATTGAGGCGTTAATTTCAAGTTGACAAAGACAAATGAAGACTGACACGGCAAAGTAGAAACAATTCAGGAGATTGTCATAATAATCTTCAACATTTCAACAGGGTAAATTGAGCGGAGATTAGATATTTAAATATGGCCATTTGCACTATATCTCCCCCTTGGCTTCTCATGCCAGAGCGCCCATCTCAGTTTAGATGTGTGTCATGCATTCCCCCAAAGGCCACTAATTGTCTCTCTCCTCTCACACCAGAGGCTTCATGAATGTGGGTGGGGATTGAAAGAACCATGTTAAACGCTGTGGCAGATGTTCGCCCCCTGCTGATGATATTAGCTACTGCACGTGGAGCCTCAGCTGTTTGAGCCAGTCTGACCCACTTGATCTCTCATAATGGCTGCCCCACACATGTGTTCTGAAAAGCAAAGTAGAGCAATGGCTCCAGCAATTTGTATGGTTCAGTTGAAGTTCGTTGTGTTCCAAGAAATAATGCAATGTAGTAATGTATGACATTGTTGTCTACACACAAGCAAAGCAACTTAAAATCATAGTGCAAGGTTGCATAGTTGTATACTTTTGTGTCATGTGTTAGAAAATATCCATCTTTAGGAAATCCAAAATAAATCTTGATGTTCTTTTACATTTGAACTAAACACTATTGCAGAGGCTCAGTTGTGATGACCCCGTAACTGTGTGTTTTTCTGTCTTATTTTCTAAACATGATTGATATACTCATGCATTGTTTATATCGTGGCTTGCAAAATGTTAATAGCCAACTCACAGACTCTGGTATGATTCAACTCTGCTCTTTCCTTTGACATAATGTCTTGTTCCACACATCCATGCCATCTTCAGCTCTTGACAGATGGACTCGAAAGACAAGCAAAAGTCACTCTCTAAACAAGTTTATTTTGCAGAGCTCTATTTTAAAACATGGCCATCTGAAAGCTTAGTGAAACATCACAAAATAGAAAAAGAGATACGACATATAGCATATATTTATATTGTATTACAACAATGTTTTGTACGGTATATTTCCACAAACATGTCATTATAATTCAGAAAGGAGCCTGCAGCATTTGGTGGGTCTCAATAGTCCATCCTGGGCTTTTGAGTGGTTTAATAAGCTCTCATGTGATTTACTAGTCTACCCCTTTCTCCACATTTTAAAACTGTCTAATACAATGTTTTTTATGTGGTATTTAAACATGTACCAATTTAGTAGCACTAAGCCAGATTGTCCCTATTCTATACTATAGTATTGGTGACAGAACAATATGATGAAGACCAAGAACTTTGCAACTAGAAACCTTCCACTAGCAGGAAAAGCAGATGGCATTTTATAGCCTTCTTAATTGTAAAACCCTATAGGGAAAATTATTATGATCTCGCACACAATAACATCACATGTGGCTTTGGAAAACTTAGATAGCAGAAAATCAAGACAATATTAAAGAGCGTTAAGCAGATCACACAGCTGTGGATTCACAGCTGGCACCAATTCCTGTTGCCTTTAGCTCGATAAAACAGGATTAGCATTATCAACGTAGTAACACCTGAAACAAAGATTAGAGATGCTGAGGGAATAGAAAATCTATTATGGTGAAAATGACAAAAGGAAAATACTTTGTATTATTTTTTGGGTTTCTGTACCAGTTGTGGTAAATGTGCTCCTAGAAAACATGGACAGGCATGTGCAAGGATCAAGCATTTCCCTGATTGTCATATTGTATTTTGTTTTTGTCATCTCAGAACAGAGGGCTTTCATAACAGTTTCCTGTTATAAAAGCAATAGTGACATTTACAAGCCTTAGAAGTGTCATTCGGTTCACAAGATGTTAAAGAGAAATGCCACAGATCAATCAGGGGATGATTTAGATCCTGGCAGTGTTGGAAGTCCTCCACAAAGCGCTCAGCTGCTGCATTGCAGCTAAAACACCCCTCGCTCAGGTAGTTTTCACACACAACAGACATCAGCCAACCACACATTAGACACAAAACTAAACATGCGCTATTATAAGAGGCAACAATATATCAGCATTGCTATTATATAAGTTAAATTAAATTATAATAATCAATTGTCTAGAGGTGCTTATATTTTGAAACAAGCCACTGAATCCTAAAGGAATTGCATAAATTGCATGGTTTAAAGGGGCTGGTAAAACACAAACTTACTACTTCTACCTCTAGGTTAGTCATCATCATGACTTTCTGCCTTCTACTGACAGATGATGCAACCCAATGTAATCCTTTGTTTTTTTATGTGTGTTTTTTTTAACCCTGCGGCTACAATTAGAAAAAAAATATTTCACATTAACTCCTACATAATTATATCATGCACCCTTAATGTGGATTCTAGGCTGTATGTATTTGGGATGGTGACCATGTCTTAGCTTTTGGAAAGATGGGGGTGAATCAGCATCCCTTAAAGCCACAAAGTGCCCTCTCTCTCTCTTTCTCAACCTTAGATAAACACATAACAACCCAAAGTTGTAAACCTGTTGATGCCCGCTGTCCTTACCTGATTCACGCGTCACCATCGGCCTCATTTTGATGTTCAGGCAAAGGACAATGTAATGTTACTCTATGTCAAAGCCATTCAGCTGTTTCTGACTGATTATTAGTGCATATAATGATATTAACGCCACTCGCGTGTCCCATTGAATATGTTATTGCTTTGCCTGGAATGTTCCACAGTCAGGCATTAAACTTGTCTATCACCTTAGAGACAAGTTACAGTCTAACACAGTTACACAGTAAGAATGCAAGATGTTTGTATGCAAGGTATTTTCATGTAAATTCTACTGCTGTGTTTATTAGACCTAAAGCCTTTATTCATTGAGTGTCTGCGTGACAGTTCTTGTATTTCATGTATTTTTTATTATTATATTTTCCATGATTTTCCATTTAGCCAGTTTCAACTCCTTAACGCTTCAACCGATTTCAACATGTTATACCTCATTACGATCGCTTTCGCAGTAGTACGTGTGCTATTACTTTTGACATTTGAACAATTTGTGCTTTTTGCAGTTTTCCCCATTTAAATGAATTTGGGCATTGAGTGTCTGCGGAATTCTTTAGGCTTTATTCTTTAGAATTTTGTGACGGAGCCAGTCGAGCGAGAGAGAGAGAGAGAGAGAGAGAGAGAGAGAGAGAGAGAGAGAGAGAGAGAGAGAGAGAGAGAGAGAGAGAGAGAGAGAGAGAGAGAGAGAGAGAGAGAGAGAGAGAGAGAGAGAGAGAGAGAGAGAGAGAGAGAGAGAGAGAGAGAGAGAGAGAGAGAGAGAGGGAGAGAGAGAGAGAGAGAGAGAGAGAGAGAGAGGGAGGGGGGGAGGTAGACATTATTCTTTAGGCTTTATTCTTTAGTAGTTTGGGATCTCTGTCAACAACAGGTAAGATTATCTTGTGTTTTATATACATCGATGCAATATATATACTCTAATTATATAATTGTATACTGAACGTGATTATGTAAAATAATCACGTTTATTCGTGATTATAAATAAAGAGACTTTATTCTTCGCCTGTCCAGAGGCAGGAAAATAAAGAGGAGGAACTACAAAAATGGAGTGAGACTACAAGAATAAAGTCTAAAGAATAAAGCCTAAAGAATAAAGTCTAAAAACTTGTCCAGAGGACGTACATTACTTTTGCCTTTACAATTTTCGAAACAGACATAAACATGTGTTCACCAAATGTGTTTTATTTTCTGCTTTTTGACATGAGAGGGAGACACGCAGACACTCCAGCAATGGCTTCACCCATTGCAGATTTTCTAGTTAGAAATGCTCCAGACCAGGGGTTCCCAAGCTTTTTTTTAAGTGGTGTTAGATTTTAAATTGGCTTTAGATTATGTTTTTTTGAGTGGCTTAGTGTTTTATTTGAACTAATTTAACCCAAATATATATATTTTTTTACGAGCCCAGCTTATGCCTTGCGTCCCCCCTGTGGTTCCCACCCTCCACTCTAGTAGGCTACGTTTTGCCTTGGATTAAATAAAACCAATGCCCTTTTTGTTGAGTTAAATATTGAGATATTTCAATGAAAATCCAGATCTTTTATTTTCCCCCACTTAAGTTGTCATAATAAGGTTCTGTGGCCCTGTATCATGATACGTAATGTTACTATTGAGATTGCAAGAAAGACAAGGAAATAAATTAATTTAAGTTGTATTGTTTGAATTATTAATGTTTTTTTTCTTCTCCACTCTCACCACTGATACGTCACAGAGCTCAGGTGTGCATTTATGCCCGATTATCGTTTGTAATTAGCTTTGAGCCATGCACATTCTCACTATAGTGAGGCATAAGGCGCATGGCTGTGTCAGCACAGCACTTCCTGTTTTCTGTTTAGACTCATGGCAAGCTGCAGACACCTGATAACAACATTACAAAGCATTCTGGGAGATAAAAGCAGAGCAAAATGCACAAGGGGCCCAGTAGCGCCTGGCAAAGCCCGATGTAGCATTCGTTTGCATTGCCATTAGGAACCTTATTTCCAAAAACACAAGCAGCGAGTCATGCAACAGTTAGGCCTCTGTCATTCAGAATGTTTGTTGAATGTCCTACATGCTTCTTGAAACACTCACGAAAACTACTAATAAAAAAAATCACATCTCAGTTTAATCCTTTTCCAAGGTTCTGTCCCAGAACCACGTTTTTCTGGACTGAGAAGTCTGAGGTTTTTCACGAGATCTGCTGTATCCACTCCTCCATTTGGGGGTTACTGCGCCGAGCAGCTCTTTTCCAGCTCTTTTCTTGGTTTTTCTCCAGCTTCTTATATTTTCCTGACTTTTCCCACTTTGACCTCAGGGATCCCAGTTTATACTCATGTGATCTGGTTCTACTTAGATTAACTTACAAATGATAATGGTGGGAGGATTACAGTAACTACATGTGACTACATTGATGTCGAAGGGAATTTTCTTTTATATCTTGTCTTTGTTGTCCAGACCAGTGGTTCTCAAACCTTTCGGTCACAACCACGATAATAATCATCCCCATCGTGACCCCAAAAACACAAAAAAACGGCGATACCACAAGACATAAAGTAGGTGTATATCCATTGTTTGATTTTATTTTTAGGATATAGGCCTAGATACATTCAATTAGTAGGCCAAAAAGGGTGTTAAGCCTTATTTAAGACTATTTTATAAATGTTTTGGTTTTCCCCTTACCATCTGGGTCCCTCTAAAATCATTTTACGACCCCACTTTGCATTTAGAGCTCCCGTCCTTGTTGCAATCTGCACATACTGTACGTTTCCACCCTGTCACCTCACAAATGCCTACACAAACACCGAACAGACAAGTTAAAATTCCCCTGGGTGCAATTATTGTGAGCTTCTAAGCTGTATGTGTACGAACATACATTTTCATCCGGTCGTGACAATACAGCACTTTCTCTACTTATTTCCAGAACAATTCCTGGCCACTGACTTTTACCGCAGTCATAATTACCCACACAATAAGCTGACTTCTGAAAACCCAACTGCTCTGACGCTGAGTGCTCCTGTTAGAGGGCCACAATAAGCAAACTAAAACATACACACGGTCAGCATAACTAAAAGGACCTTTAACATTTGTATTTTTATTTGTTGTATTGTCCTAAATGTGATCACTTCCCTTTATCCAATCTTATAACCTGCAAAAAGGTTTTTTCTGTGGTTGCAGTATGTCTAATAAACAATTGCAATAATGGGCTAGATAATATTACTCATCTAATGGATCCAATGAAATCTGTTTTATTTTATTTTTTAACTAGATTTTTAAAGTATTTATTAGCTACGATAACATGCCAATTTTACAAACCACCAGATCATTCAAATTTGATGAACTGTGGCCATTATGTTTTCTCATCATTTGTGCTGTGAATATATTGAAGACGTTTTAGCGGTAAAGTCTTTTGAGAGTTGCAGGAGAAATCAAACATTCTATTAATCTGAAGATGGATGAGGAGAGTGTGGAGTAAACAACGTGAGCTTGAAGAGGGACTGAAGTGAAACTGGAACAGATGGTTCTGATTCAGACTTCATCCACAAGCAAAAGCAAATGCATGGAGACATTATAAACGTGGCTTTAACATCAGACGGAGTTTTAGGATAGGAACCAGTGCTTCTCCACGTATCATTTCACTCAAAGGGCATCTCCTGACATTCAAGCAGACAGAAATGCCATTTGACATTTTAGGTAATAACATATATAAATTCAAGCTCTTATGTGAATATCCAAAAATAGTCTTAATACAGTATCTTGTCTGTCTAATGTATTTCAAACATTGCTTTTCCGCCACCTGCTTGTCTCTGTGAAGATTTAGTTTCGTAGAGCACATGTAAATATCTTGCGTGCTCTAAACACAACTTTGAGTGGGTTAATGAGTGGGGAAAACATTTAGAGCATGGTTAAAAATGAATTAAAATAAATTCAGCATTAAAATGCCTTTAAAAAGTTACCTTGATAAAAAAAAGAAAAATAAATAAATGATTCGAAAATAAATTGATTGATTTATTTGACCAGTAAGCTTCAGTAAGAGTTTTAGCTTGAATATAGGGAAAATACTCTTTAACTCGTGCCTCATGCAATAAGATGCAAACTTCATTCAGAAACGTCCTTGTGGAGACTTTATTCATCAATATTGTACATGGCAAAGCCTGTGCCTCAAAGCCTTATGTGAATACTGTAGCACTGGTCACCTTCTTCCTGACTATGTTTATTTGTATTTAATTGGACTTTACTAAATTTACTTTGAGTTTTCGTTGTTGAAGTTACTAAAACAGTTCGGCCTATAAGAAAGGTAGTATACACACAGAGGAAGCACACTTGGGGAGTGGTAGAAAACTAAATGAAGTCAATCTATGAATTGTTAATCCTGCCAAACTGTCTGTTGTATACGTTCTGATTGATTTCCACCGCAGGCACTTTAAGCTCAGGGTCTGCGTGCGCCTGCATTTTAATTGGCTTGTCATGAGGGGATTCTTGCTCATTTTGTATTTCGGTTTCGTTTGATAGGTACGGTGTATATTGATGAACAGCTAAATATGGAAAATACCGTAGGTGCAAGTTTCCATCTGCCACGCACATTTCAAAATAAATACTAAAGTTGCAATAATTTTTAATAGTATTGCGCTGAAAAAATATCCTGATTTGACTGCTCTTAAAATTTGCTCTTAAACAGTAATGACTTTCCGGTATCACTAATTCCCTTTATTGGCATAAAGCTCATGATCAAATACATTTTTCAATCAACCATGCCTTTAATATCAGAACACTTGATTCATGAATAAGTCACTTAGCATCAAATATCCTCATTGGATTAGTTATTAGATAGTTAAGTATGAAAGCTGTCAGTTTAAAAGTATTACAATGCAGCATCTCGTATCGACACGTATATTACGATATTTCCATAAGTATATTTTTAATACAGCACTGCCAACCACTGTCACACGAAGACACACATTTAACAGCCAATTCCTGACTGATAAACATAAAGGTTTTAGTTTAGTTTTCTACAAGGTTACCAAGAGATTTGTCCAATTTATTCCGGGTCTTTCTCTGTGGCAGCCAGTCATAAAATTGTGAGTGCTCTCATGAGTGGCTTTGCATTGTCTAGGACTGCCTGGGTCTGTTGATGCTACTCGGCCGAGTGTTTTATGAGAGACCAGCACTACTTATCAGAGCCTGTGAATTTTGATTCGTCAACAACTCAGTGGTAACCGCATCAGTGGTTATGATAAAATACAATACATCTTTTCAGTCAGCATGGGCGAATGTGAGTGCTCCAGACTGTTGGCATGCTCGGCTACTCCGAGAACATAGTCATGAAAACGAAGAGGAAAATGCCACCTGTATGAAAATGATTAAAAAGTAGTCCAAAAGCACATGGGACTTAGTTTCAGTCTTTGTTTTATAAATTACTCATTGGCAAAATAGCCTGAACAATACATTTGAATATTTCTCAGAGAATATTTGTTCTCAACCGCCAAGGCTGAGGTTCAACTCCAAATGGTCCATTCTGCAGCAGACTGGCAGCCACAGGGCAGCTGTGGTTACATAAGTAGTTTACAATCATCAGCTAACTGAGAAGTAAATGTATAATGCATGAAATTGTAAAGTGACTTTGAATGTGGAGAAAAGCGCTTAGTCCATTTTATTTTTCTCTCAATTTCTCAACCCAATATTAGAATGGATAGATTCACACTCTGTGGGGGTAACAGCAGGTGGTCAGATTTGTTTTGGTGGCCCAAAATCTGTTTGGTGAAACACATCTTGTCTTGTCTAGTTGTACTTGGAAACAGACTGTATGTTCGAAAGGCGTTCAGATTGTAAATGTGAAAACACTTCATGACCTGTGTGCTGGGCTCAAGTGGTGACGGTGAAAATGTAAACTTGACATTAATGGAATGTATTGTGCTCATACATGGTGGACAATTCTCATTTCAAGAAGATTCACTTATAAGAGCACTTATAGCTGAAAGGGACAGGGGGACATTAAACAAGGAAGACTGCAGTTAAAGTGGCTTTGACTTCTTAGAAGAGCAATCAATAGCAATTCCTTTTACTCACCTTTGCCCAAACTTAATAACCGTTGAATGCCAATACAATTCGAATCAACGGTATTGTTTCTTGGAGCTCAAATAACACTTGCTGACAATAATGTGAATCTGCAGGCTGGAGGGACAGCATTCTGAGGCTTAACCATATGTTATATTATCCACACTCTCACACTCTTCAGTTGCAATCTTACGTTGAAAGTTATTTTGAGACTTTTTGAGAATGCGCCACCTGCTGCTTGGAAGATAAACTGACTGATGCGTTTATTACTACAATATTGATCATGTTTAATTTTAGAATGGCTTGTATTTTATTGGTTAAAATATAAAGGACAGCATAAAGTGGTAAGTTACAGATTTAAAAATAAAATAAAACAAATAAATAATATAATGTTAAATACAAACACATTTTCATTACATTTATTCTGTATTTATATACAGAATATTTGCATATTTGATTTCTTCGTTATAATGTAATGTTTCTACCTTTAGTTAGTTAAAGAATGGACATGTTTTGAGGTCACAGGATACTTTTAAGCTACTTACACTACTTCAAACATAAACACACGTCTTTGTTATAGTTGATCATGTTTTATTTCTTTATTTCTTTAACAAAGCATTAAACAAATGTATAATTGGTGTACATATTGTTATGATGTGTGTGCTGTCGTGTCTTTCCCTTTGCCCCGGGTCACACTCGAAACAGAGGTCTGGATCTCAATGATTTCTCACAGCTGTGTTAAGTAAGTACATTTCATTTGTATAGCACCTTTCACAGACAGAAGTCACAAAGTGCTTCACAAAAACACAGAATAAAACAATAAAAACACAAAAAACTTACATTGAGCAATACACATACAACAATAAACATGTCATAGCTTTAAGTTAATTGTTATGCAAGACAGAAAATCTAGGGCAACAGATAAAAAAAAAACATTTGATGGTTACAGTATCACCAGAAATAACTTCCAGGCCGGATCCATGGAGCAGGACAGTGACAACAGCCAGTGCCCAGAGGTGCTCTCCTGTTCAGTGTAGATGTGCTGCAGAGTGCTGGGGGTTGTCTTCTCCTCCCTGCCACAAATGTGAGCTCTACAGCGCCTGCCTGTCTCATAAGCTTATTCACACAGTGTTTCATCCCCAGCAGACCACAACAGAGGAGGACACTGGAGATGATTGTCTGGTAAAACTACTGATATTAAATGACCTCTCCTGAAGATGTATCGCCTGCTCTGAAGGAAGGGTTTGCCCCTATTGAATTGAACAACAACAAAAGAAAACGTTCACAAGCCACATTTCAGCAAACATAATTTCCTGTATTGCAAAATGGCAATAAAATATATTTCAAACCAAGCTTCAAGATTTCCCATTATAGTATAAAATTAAAGTACACACTTTGAACTATGTAACACAGATACTTAAATTCAATTAGCTAATTTGAGCATTAGGCATAATGCAATCTGTTTGCATTAAATAATTCGTGAGAAAAATACACACTCTAGTATAATAGGAGCATATCATAACATAGATAAATGTGATATTTGGCAAAAGATAATCAGCAGCTGGGTTCAATTATGAAACATTTATTCATGTATTCATTTTTTATTTAAATGCATCCCTTCAAATACGCTTTATTAAAACATATGCTGGTAAATAAGACTTAAGGCAACGGCCCGCAAAATTAATGTCTAATGTAGAATATTGATTTTTAATATAACTAGATCAATGAGACGACCTAATCCCTCCAAGCTCCTAATGTTAGTTTGCAAGCTGTTACTGAGCCAGACTTACGTTAGATGCTGTTAGTGTGTTGTGAAACCGCTGGCTTCAAACTGCTGTTCCTCCGACCAGCAGGTTCACCATCATACTTGCTGAAAGCAGTTGGTCCAAAGAAGTTGGCAAAAACTGTGTAAAATCTAACTCTGAATGTTGAGCATCATCCCTTATCCTCAGAACTCTAGAATGTTTTAAATGCAGAGGGTTGATTATTACCACTGGGCTTTAGTAATTGACAAGCAAGTTTTTGCAGTATAACTTTGGAGAATAATGTAAAAAGTTGCTTGAAAATTATACATGTAGTACTTTTTATTCATTTAGAATGAAACCTATTTCGGCATTTTCAACTCTCAAGTGAAATTCAAGGTAGTGTTGTAAAAAATGAAAAGTAGATTGTTTATTTAAAGGGACAGTGCATATTAATGTGCATGCAATGTAAGGCAAGGCAAGGTAAGTTTATTTGTAGAGCACATTTCATACACAAGGCAATTCAAAGTGCTTCACACAGGAGGAAAAATGCATTCAAATCACAAAGAAAACTCCTTTTTAAATCAGTCCAACTGATTGTCTAAACTAATGAAATCACAAACAAAAGAGAAGAGTGCAAAGAAAAATCCTTTCAGTCATAATTATGCGCAGCTAAACAAAACTGTTTTTAGCTTAGATTTGAACATTGTCAGAGTAGAACCTGTCTCACATCTTCAGGAAGACTGTTCCAGATTTTAGCTGCATAAAACTGAAACGCAGATTCCCCATGTTTTGTCCTGACTCTGGCACCAGCAGGAGGCCGGTCCATGTTTAGTCCTGACTCTGGCACCAGCAGGAGGCCGGTCCATGTTTAGTCCTGACTCTGGCACCAGCAGGAGGCCGGTCCATGTTTAGTCCTGACTCTGGCACCAGCAGGAGGCCGGTCCCTGAGGTCCTCAGAGTCCGAGGTTGTTTATATGGCACTAACAAATCCAAGATGTACTTTGGTTCTAGGCCATAGAGAGACTTGTACACAAGCAGAGCTGTTTTAAAGTCTCTTCTCTGAGCCACAGGGAGCCAGTGCAGAGACCTGAGAACAGGACTAATGGGATCGTGCTTCCTGGTTCTAGTCAGGAAGTACCATCACATGTAAATATGCCAGAATTAGCCCTTCCATTTGTGGTCCCTGGAAGGTCAGGACAGCGAACAGCATATTGAAAAAAACAGTTACAAATGACAACATAAGAGTTAAACAACACTTCAGGATCAGTGATTACAGATCTGGTTCCGCTTGAGCCAACGTTTGAGGTTTGTCTCAAATGTGCTGCTGGGATGCTGTTCCAAATCTCTGTGCCTTTAACTCAGCGCACTTGTTCACTGAAAGCCATGCGTCTCAAAGGAACCGCGCAGTCACCTTTAATAAAAGCTCAAAGCATCAAATATTATCATATACATTGTTTCCTTGTTCCTTGAATACACAGATTCTGAGCAGTACAGTTTGGCTTTTGTCCAAGGCCAGAATGTTGTTTTCCTTTGGATACTGAGAGGCTATTTCATGGAGGTTGTAGGATTATGATAATGATGAAGATGACTACGTCCTAAGGCTTTCTGACTGCTTACATTTTGTCGCAAGCTCCTGGTGAGCTGTTGCCAAAGTGATGAGACCAGTTGGTTGTAATGTGCCCTGACAGTCGCCCACATCTTCTTTCCTCAACTTTGTTACATCAACATTCACAAAGCGTTAAGGGAACTCACATGAGCAACCAACACAAATTAGAATATATAGATTTTGAGGCAGATACATTGAGTTATACTTTTATGCTAGTCCTGCTGAGGTGTTTTGAAGAGCTGGACAGAACTGTTGTCATGGTAATGTGAGCATCGCATTGTAGATATTTGGGATGTATTTTTATATAAATGCAACAACTCTTGATTTTAATGTGTGGCTCACTACCTCACCAACACCCGCGGTCAATTTGGCTCTGACTGTGCAGCAATTGCATGGTTGGTTCTCATCTGTGTTAATGCCATTGTTGCCTATGTATAAATGAATAAAATAAAAATATTAATGTTTGCTTTTGGCAGCTATTTTGTCAAGCTGTATATTCCCACCCAAGCAGCAAATGGTGTTGCCCAAAAGCTGGAATTAGGGGTCAACCAGTTATTCAAAACATTTTTGGCCCCGAGAGATATCTCATTCCAAATCTGCAACTCTGTCGCAATATGATCACATTGCAGTCATAACAGATGAGTGGAGCGGCATTTGGGAGACAGGCAGAGGTTGGATGGTGAAAAGGAGTTTAGTGCACAAACCCTACTGACTTGTGGGTTTTGCAGAGCAGATTGGCTCACGCTGCTGTCTGTCCTGTCTCCTGAAGGTTAGATAAGCCTGGCATCTCTGCCTCAGTAACAGCATCTGAGAGACGGTAAGAAGCAGTGATAAGCAGATATTAACACCTCCACAAATGCCTTCTGTTTGATTTTGGTGTGAGGAGCAGTGACACACTTTAGAGCAGATGATTCAATACCTTTGTTTCTCTCTCCCTTCATTTCATTTTTCTCAATTTAAAAACAATGTTAATGCAAAACACGATCAGAGAGCAAAAGCCAAAATAGGAACGCACTCCTGGACATATGAGGGATTACACCAAGTCTTCATTTGACCAACTATTGCGCATCTATTGCAATCAAAAGAAGAATATTTTGGAGACATCTTAAATGTAAAGCTGTTTTATCTTTATGGTTCCAAACTCACTTGACATTGTACTGGTTTCTTTTCATTCTAGACATTGTGTTGTCTATTACTAATGGTCATATTATGGTTTTGTTTATTTGAAGTGTTTGAGTCATGGTACTCATTTCAGATGAGTCAGGTTGGCTCTAGTTACTGCAGTCAAGTAAAAGACCAGATGATTTCCATAATATGCATGTTATATGATGACCTATGTTTCAAGGCCTCAAGGCTAGGTGAACGCAGCTAATAAATGCATAGAGGCGTACAACAGCATGTTTAAGCCATCTATACGGAAAGTACACACCGATTTAATGAATAAGAATGTGTTCCCTATAACTTACAAAGGACAGGTCAGGCTGAGTGGGAGAGAAGAAACTTGTATAAGAGCATTACTTAGCCAAGTTTGTTGTTTTTTTTAATTAGCTTGCATTGTACACATTTCGTACACCAGACTTACATTTTAGCATGAACGTTGCTATAATTAAGAGTTTCTTAAATGTATTGGATCACCTTTGTGTTGTAACTAAAATGATGGGACAAGAGGCATGATGCAGTAGCTGTGCCTTGAATTACATTTAAGACCAGGATTAGATATTATTCTTTGACTTTAAGCCCTGGTCACAATTATCTGTAAAAACAGCTATGAACAGTCTTTTTTGTCATTTTCTACAGCATTATTGAAGCTGCTTTGCAAAAATACAATATTCATAGCACATAAGTAGCCAGGCTGGTCCTCTTGTCAAAACAGTTCTATAAACAGTTTACCATACTCTTCACATGACGTACAAACTACCTAAGAACAACGCACAGTTTTTGTGTTATTCCAGAGACCCATATTAATACACTGTCTTTAAGCATTTCCCAAGAACGCATTCAGTTGTTAAGTAGTTATTGTTGATCTTTTAAATCAGTCGTGAATCAAATGAATGCACCCTTCTCTCTCTTATGATGGCAGCAAGTTGTTATTAAGTTTCTCATTGCCATGGCAGCAGTGGCTTCAGCACAGGTAGCCTGCTGTCGCCAGGAGAGGCGTGAATGCATAATGCCCTGTAAAGCATCTTTGAGGGTCCAAAAAAGCAAAAGCTAAATCAAATATATTATGTTGGTGCCACATTGCCTGCCTATAACTCAGTGCAGAGTGGAGGTGAACAGTCTTTTTCACCGTGTGCTGGAGATTTGTGTATATTTGTGGAGGCTGCTTCAAAGTGAAAATAATGAAGAAATATAGCCGCAAGCGGCAATGATCGGCCCTCGCTACGCCGCCGCCACGCCGCAAGAGGAGGGGGCGCTAACGCGCCCCAATTGTCCTTTTATTACGCCTACTGCTGAATCTGTGACGCTGTCACATCTTCTCCCCTTTGTTTTACCATCAAAAAGCAATTTTATTTTGAATTCTTGGCAAAATGTGCGGCTTTGCCGCACAGACACCGTGACTCTTTGAATAAAAATGTGGATAACTTTTGATGGTCCACACCTGAAGATGAGTCTCACCAAATTTCAGGTTAATAGGGCTAATGCCCTGGGAGGAGTTTGTGAAAGTCTAAAGTGTAAACATGTTCTGGCGATTTCCCCATTGGAATAACATGGAAGGTTTCGGTCATCGTTACGGTAACGCCATAACAATTATGACATGGGTCTCATTGACTTTTTTGATGAGGATTCTAAAATTGAGTTGTGTGTCAAATTTCATATAATTTCGCAAAACTAAACATTTAACCTCCATATAAAATCTGTAGGGGGCGCTGTGGCTCCAAATAAATTTTTTTCACTTCAAGTAGGTTTAGGGCAAAGAGTTTAACAACTGATTCTAATTTGAGGCAATTCGGACTTTATCTGCGCAAACGGCAGAAATGTAAAATTTGGGAGATTTCTGAAATTCTTGCTACAGTTTGCGGCTTCGCCGCACAGAGACCGTGACAGGTATCAATGTAATTTGGATAACTTTTGATGTCCCACTCCTCAGTAGCATTTTCACCAAATTTCAGCTTTTTAGGGCCAACGCCCTGGGAGGAGTTCGTAAAAGTACGACGTTTGGAAAAACTCCGAAGTCATGTTTAGCCATTTTTGAAGCAATATGGCCGACATTTGGTTGGGTGGACGGCGTTGCCGTAATAATATTTTTTACTTCTCTTGTCACCATCTACCTCTGCGCCAAATTTCATGATTCTACGATCAGATTTTTTTTGGGTCATTTCCCATCTCTCAATGCATTTTTGGTACATTTGGGGGCGCTGACGCGCCATTTTTTTTTATTTTAGAAAAGGGAAATAGCCAGAATGTAGAGAGCCACGATTTTTAGAGGTGTGCAAATTTTTGTGACTTTTCGTCAATGTTCACTGGGTGAAAAATAGGGGGGTTGGTCCCGAGAAGAAGAAGAAGAAAGAATAATATTCCGATGCGAAAACAATGTTTCCCATTTTTCAAATATCATAAACTATACATTTTCGGAAAGCGCTCGCGCTTTCCTACCTCATGGTGTGGGTCCCTGGTCACTGACGGGTACTTTCGTTAATTTTGAGTGGGCTCCGCCCACTTTGTGTTTTTTGCCCTCTCTACAGTAATAATGTTCAATTTTTGCATTAGATGCTTATATGCACGGAACATGCAAGAGATGGGGAACGTATTCGTGAGCTACTTAGGGCAAATGAGTGCTTTATATGGGGATGACGACCGCTAAAGTGCTCGTTTAGTGCGCACTTTTGCACGGGCTTCGCCCGTTTACAACGGTAATGTTCCATTTTCCTACTACTAATTAGTATGCACGGGGCGTGCGTGAGTGAAGGAGTGCGTTAGTGAGTGTTTGGAAGTGGACGAGCGCTTCGCGCTCGATTTCATGCGCACTACGTGCGCACTTTCGCAGCCGTGCTTCGCACGGCCTTACGAGATTAATAGGCCTCTCGCCAGCTTGTGGCGCTCTGGCCTAATAATGTAGAAAGAGAACTTCTGCATCACAGAATCTACACTCCAAAATGTGCTAAAGGCTGTGAGATCTTCAGAAGGACATCTTGTCAGCACCTTTAGCATACTTTACAGCAACCATCAGACATAAATATGCACCAAGACGCACTTGAGAAAAATGTTAGAACTGCGTAATCATTGTACGGTTTTCTTTTCTCGAGAAGGTCTTAAGTTGTTATTGAGAATTGAAAGGCAGTTGTAAAATCGCTTTAATAAGGCTGTAAGAAACTTTGCCCCACTCCACATACGTCAACAAGCTCCAGACTTCGTACAATCTGGGAGACTCGTACGAGCAGATTTTACACAATATATGCGTGAAGCCTCTTTGTGGTTGATTCTCATTGGACATTTTCTCGGTGCCGCAGGCATGTTCCTGGTTAAAGGTGGCATTTTCTTTCTTCGTTATTTCTGCCCACACTTTTCCAACCGGATAGGAAGCGATTTAAGGAGAAGTGACCTAATGCGTTGTGACATTCTATCTTCACCACATCACACAGGCTGCGGGCTGCGGGACTCAAGTTCTGCCGCAACCTCGCAAATAAATACAAAACACTGTTGAGCTTTGCTATAGAAATTTAGATCATAGTCCCAAAAATCATGATTATATTTCACAATATCACTGCTAGACAAGCTAAAATAGATAGTAGTTTAGTAATAGTAATAGTTTAATACTACCCCACTGAGTCCAGAGACTGTGAGGATAAACAAAATGGACATCAAAATGTTTTCTAAGCCATGGGTGGTTTGAGCATGGTGCGCTTTTCTAGTTTGCTTGATTCCTGCTCTTTTTTTTAGCCTATACATATGGCCGCTGCGATTTGGCTTCCCCAAGGATGAATGCCCCCAACTCCCCTTGATTGGGCTTTGAAGACTATGATATTACCTCCACTATTTCATTTTTAATATCAACTTAGATTGCTGAGGGAGGTCTGGGTGTCTTCCCTTTGGACGTTTTGAACAAACGTTCTGTAATTTCCTGCATTCTGGTGCAATCTAAATGTAATTGTAAATTGCCAGCCTAGTGGCTGTCTGTCATGTCTGTTGGCCCTGCGACGAGTTGGCCACTGTCCAGGGTGTACCCCGCCTAAGGCCCAAAGTCACTCCAGTCACCCACGACCCGGAAAGGGAACAAGCGGTAATGAATGAATGAATTTCCTTTTATTGTGAGAGCCCCCCTCACAACCCCTGACGTCTCTGCGGCGTTGGTGTTGCAGTTCAATGCATTGCTTTTTGGTCACCGTGCAGCACTGGATGACATCATCTGTACATATTTTGTTTTGCTTGGGGTCTGCGCCATAATTCATTACAAGAACTTGTCCCCCGTGAGTGTTCGTTCAAGGCTGGGCACTGTATCTGTAAGATCTCTGAAATGGATTTCTTCTTGGACTTTGTGAGTTCTATTTTTCCAACTGTTACATACTTACACACTGTTACATACTTACACACTGTTACATACTTACACACTGTTACAAACTTACACACTGTTACATACTTACACACTGTTACACACTGTTACAAACTTACACACTGTTACATACTTACACACAGTTACATACTTACACACTGTTACAAACTTACACACTGTTACACACTTACACACTGTTACACACTGTTACATACTTACACACAGTTACATACTTACACACTGTTACAAACTTACACACTGTTACATACTTACACACTGTTACACACTGTTACAAACTTACACACTGTTACATACTTACACACAGTTACATACTTACACACTGTTACAAACTTACACACTGTTACACACTGTTACAAACTTACACACTGTTACATACTTACACACAATTACAAACTTACACACTGTTACAAACTTACACACTGTTACACACTGTTACAAACTTACACACTGTTACACACTGTTACAAACTTACACACTGTTACATACTTACACACTGTTACAAACTTACACACTTACACGCTGTTACCAGCTGTTACTACCCTAAAGTGGTTGCTTATTTTAATTTGTACAGTATGTTATAGTTTGTTAAGACACAGACCCATTACTGGCATTACCATCCCCCTGCTGACATTACAACTAGACCAGTGTTGTGTTACTCTTAAAAATCAATGTATGACCCTTGGCCCAGTAGTTGACTCTCAGCATGACTTTGGGGGGAATTCTATCCCTCTAGTTAATGATGGAAGCTCTAAATCTCCTGCCAGCTCAAGCAGAAGCTTGGTCTTAGCTCCTGGGTCTATTTGGAAGCATAGCCATTGCACTTGCTCGTATGCAGAATATGTGCAACTTTATATAAAATGTGTTAGATAGAGATGCATGGATACAGTTGAGTGTTACACAAAGTACTGATGATCTACAAGGTCCTCAAACTAGTATGGGAGCTCTTCCATTGACTGGGAAATTGACTGAGCTGAATTGTATCAAAGAATCAATCTTAGGAAAATGACTGTCCATTATAAGGTGTCGATAAAGTGTCTCCACATCAGGAAACAGGCAGCTGTGAGAGGGTTTACAGCTTTTGGACCACTCAAAAGAAAACATTTCCCTAAAGCCTCAAGCAGTTGTAAATCTATAGCT
This sequence comes from Eucyclogobius newberryi, assembly GCF_026437365.1. Taxonomy (NCBI): domain Eukaryota; kingdom Metazoa; phylum Chordata; class Actinopteri; order Gobiiformes; family Gobiidae; genus Eucyclogobius; species Eucyclogobius newberryi. The sequence continues at coordinate 24,606,557 of NW_027316167.1, read as the reverse complement.
TTCAGCAAATCGAGAAATGGGACCTGGAAGTCACAAAAGCCTGGAACCACACTTTAAGAACTGTACGAGATGCCTTTGTCTGATATGTCTTTCTATATCATATTGCAATATATTTTTCAGCACAAAGTAAATAATGCAAGACCCTGGTAAAAAATAATCACTGTAAAAGAACAATTATTATGTAAATATGCAATGTTTTACAATCAGAATGGTTACATGTTTAATAAATCGCCACTTGAGCCAAAAAACAAGTGTGCTATAAGTTATTCATGAAACCATCTTACCTCTTTTGACTTGACTTTTTTTTTAACCATAAGAAATTACTACTTTTGAACAAACTCATTGCAAAAATTGTAATACAATTACACTACGTTGGTAAACCACCACATTTTCATGAAGTATTTAGCTCAACTAACAAACAAATTAAATTAAGTTTTGTGGAATGTACAGTATAATATTAACACCAATAACAATATAGCATTGACAAATAATTATGTCGTTCCACATATCTATTAATATGACATGTTACTTTACGCCTTTTTCACAAAACCGACCGGCTAATTTCTGTTGCCTTGAGAATGCGGCGCTCCACTTTCTGCTCCATTCATTCTTTCTGGTGAATTAGCCATTAGAGTCTCGCTAAAATAAATCAATAATCAATGTTTTTAAATTTAAGCTAATTTATGATAGTCTTTACTTTCCTCCGGTGACACATTGACATCGTCATAATGTCTTAACCTGCTGATCATCCATCTGTAACTCGCTCTCCACCATGAGATCTTTTTATTTTGATTTATTTGAGCAAGACTCTGCTAATTCACACCGAGAATGAATGGAACGAGAAGTGAAGATCCGCACTTTTACAACACCCACACCTAGCCAGGCGCTATCGTGAAAGGGGCCTATTAGCTCTGTGCAGAGTGGGAGTTGGACTGTTCATTTTTAAATTGGCTAGTTCAAGGTTAGCATGAGTACTCTCTCTTTTTATGGGTTTTTTGCCAAATCAGTCTAAAATGAATAAGTAAGATCAAATCAGGCAGTTGTGGATGTCTCTGACAACATGTTAAAGACTTTTCTAAACACATGAAAGTTATGAGTTTTCTAATTGACAAACTTCTAATTGGAATATAACTGTATTTGCATGGTGCTTTACAAATCTGAAATGCTATGTATGTCTAATGTCTACAGAGCATAATCCAGGGACAGTAATCCCACAGCCACAACATGTGTATTGAATCCAGGCTACTCGGCAATCCACATTACTGCACATGCACATAGGTTGTGAAGACTATTACTGCTCATTGTCCCTAACCACTGAATCCTTCATGACAAGTGCATGTTTTAAACTATAAACCCAAGGTAGACTATCCAAACAGGGAAGAGAAAAAGCAGTTACAGCACATTACGTTTACTGTAATGTGCATGTAGTCTCAGGCAGGAGTGAAGTCAGGCTGGCTCATGATCAAACACATGAACCTACATGGGGAAATTTCATTGTTGCAACGCAGGTAGATACAGAGGTAGATACAGAGGAGAAGAACAGATAACTTAACAGATAACAGATAACCTCCCATTTGCCAACAAGGGATGGAGGGGAAAAATAATAAAAATAAATAAATAAATACCATTACACGTGATCACAACAGTAATTGCACATGAATTGCAATAACACATGCAGTGGGCCACTTTACGGCTACACATACATACATGTACTGACATAACTCTATCCAATAATTATAAATGATGATACCCTTGTTAATCATTGCATTTGTCCTCTTTCCACCGCATGAAGCGGGTTTGCGCGGATATTAGCTTACAGTGGCTTAATTGTACCCTTTTTTTGTCACGTCACTTTTCCACATTTTTTCACGCCACAAACTTCAATAAATTGTATTTGCATTTTATGTGAAAGAGCAACACAAAGAGACACAACGAAGTGAAAGGATTTCCAGATTTTATTTTTAATACATAAAAGTTTCAGCGTGCAAAAGTATTCAGCTGCTCAGTCAGTACGTTGTGGAATCTTCTTTCGCTATAATTAGTTTGGGGTTACTTTGCATACCTACAGACTGACATTTTTGCCCATTCTTCTTTACAAAACAGCTCAAGCTCAGAGCGTTTGTGAACTATGGTTTTCAGATCTTGCCACAGATTCTCAATGGATTTAGATCTAGACTTTGACTTGGCCTTTCTAACACATGAATATGTTTTGTTTTAAACCATTCCATTGTAGCTCTGGCTTTATGTTCAGGGTCATTGTCCTGCTGAAGGTGAACCTCTGTTACAGATGCCAACAGGTTTTCTTCACAGATTTCCCTGCATTTGGCTCCATCCATCTTCCCATCAGCAGCTTCTCTGTCTCTGCTGAAGAAAAGCAGCCTCATGATGCTGCACCACCATGTTTGACAGTGTGGATGGTGTGTTCAGAGTCATGTGTTCTGTTAGTTTTCCACCACACAGCATTTTGCTTTTAGGCCAAAAAGGTCAGTTTTGGTTTGATCAGAGCATCTTCTTTGCTGTGTCCCCCACATGACTTTTGGTAAACTGAAATCGGCACTTCTTATGACTGTTCTTCCTGCCACTCGCCCTTAAAGGCCAGGTTTGTGTTGTGCACGACTAATAGTTTTCCTGTGGACACATTCCCTGTCCATCTGAGCTGTGGATCTCTGCAGCTCCTCCAGAGTTACCTTGGGCCTCTTGGCTGCATCTCTGATCAGTGTTCTCCTTGTTTGAAGTTGTGTCATACTGTGAACATTTCCAGATGATGGATAGGACAGTGCTCCGTGAGGTGTTCAAAGCTTGGGAAATCTTTTTAGAACCTAACCCTAACCGAACTTAACTTCTCCACAACTTTAACCCTGGGTTGTTTGGTGTGCGCCTTGGACTTCATGAGGCTGTTTTTTCCTTAACATTCTTTTAGCAAACTTCTGTGGCCTTCACAGAACAGCTGCATTTATCCTGGGATTAGATTACACACTGGGGTGTGCAGCTCTTCTGTGCCACAGTATTATTTTTTCTTTCATCATACCTCATATACAGCTGTGTCTTTGTAGATAAACATGTTTCGCAGAAGCATGAACACGTGGTTTACTGGCCACAAGACATTTTTTTCAAAATACTCTATATGTATGCGTTTACTGTAATCCATTCCCATATTAGGGGTGGACAATATTGACAAAAACGAATATCTCATTATTTTTTAGTATCCCTTTAACACTCTTCAGATGATGTTATCTCAAACCAGTTAAAACGTGAAAGTTGTTTTTTGCCCATATAGTATTTCGTAAAATCAGCACTGATCAAATCAGACCCCTGCGTACTGTCAGTTAATAATAACGTATTTTAGCCTAAGAACGCGCCTCTTGACTGCACATTGGTGGTCTGCCCCAGCTCCACTTCGCCGTCTGAAAGAAGCTGTTCTGAAGCCGTGGAAGATGTGCCCAACGGGTTGAACTAGTTCAATAGATTCCTCCTCCTTTCTCTGTTTAAAATCAGATACCCCATCTTTTAACAGTTTAAGTATCAGACAAATGTGAAATTAACCCTATTTGGAAGTTTTCATTTTCAATTAGGTTTTTTTTTTAAATAGTTGTTTTTTTATTTTAAACAATAGACTTGATTTTACATTCATGATAATGTCAATTTTTCAATCTTTTAAACAAATTAGTTAAATGCATTGGCATCCAGTTTGGAGCTACTCGCTTGTGTTTGGGCAGGTTTATTAAAATTCTGCTCAGCGTGCAAACAGCCCAGCAGCCTGGTGACACCTGGTCTCGCCTCAGAGCTCCAGAGGGCTCAATGGGACATCTCTGATAGGACTCCCCAGCAGCCTGACACTGACACCCAAATACACTGCCACACCATTTTTCAAAGCTGGGTATGTGTTTTTTTTATTTATTTACATGTATATATAATAAATATATTTCAGGGCAGAATTAACATTCTCATCACCGACTGCCGGTTATAAATTGCCTATCATCAAAGACCAGTCAATCTGATAACACATGCTGGAACCTCAGCTCATTTCAAGTATAATATAAGAGGCTAGATTTATCACAATCGTCTTTGCAGCAGTAATGCTCAGCTGTCTCTTCACTTTTACTGTTCTCATACAAACATCATCATTTTTATGTAACACAGGCAGGCTCCCAGTCCCATATCAATAAATGGAAGGCAAAAAACTACTCACAGAGAGAGCGTAGTGTTTTATTTTCTATTAAGCCACAAACCAGTGCTCCCAATATTAGTTGCCTTTAGCTCATGCTTTTGTAGTCGGCTAATCAAAGAGGCAGTGATTACCTTTTATTCAAATGAAATGCAGTGCTGCCCTGTGGTCGAGAGGTCAAGACACAGCAGACGTATGGCTCCAAGTGCAGCTGACCGCAGTGTCATGAGTCTGAATCCTGACTCGGGCATGTCCTCCCTTCTCTTCTCTCCGCCATTTCACACTCACCTTTCCTGTATAACAAAGAAATGCAGCTAAGAAAAGTATGTATCCTTAAAGCACTACCATGGTCAGTTAGAATTAGCTGGGATCAAGTCAATATTGTACAATGGCTACATAGTTTAGTCAGTTACGGTTTGTTTAGAAATAGTGTATTTAATTACTAAAGTTTATTCATGACATGGAAAAATGTAGCGTTGGCCAAGACTTAATAAAATAATACATTTCCTTCCAAAGTCTTATTAGATACTGCTGTGACTTTGGGTTACCAGTTGGTAACCATGACAACTCTTCATACATCCAAATCACCCTCTCTCACTAAGAAAAACCCCAAATACATTGTTTTGTTGCTTCTTTATTCATTAGTTGTTACTAAGGCAACATTCTACAGATAACACACATAAATTCTCAACAAAAGTCTCAAGTTTCATAAGAATGTTATATTGTATTCGCTGCAGGCAATAAATGCCTTAACAACCATTCTGTAATAGCCCATGGGACAGAGTGATGATGTCACAACTGTACTTCTGGGTCCAATGACAAATTCCCCTCAGGGAAATAAAAGGATATCATTCAATGGAATCCCTTAATTATTCTCTAAAATGGCATTTGGAGACTAGAACCTGTTTCAGGATTTTGTGCATTGTTTAAAAAGCACAAAAACAAGAATGCTCTTAAAAAAACAAAAAGCATACATTCTTATTGTGTGTCTTATATCATAAATACAACACATTCACTAATAGTTTCGCCACATGGCATAGGAACGCTTGTTTCAATGTTTAAAAGACTTGAATAAATCTACTCAAACCAAGCACAGTATGACAAGCTCTTATTTGCATATTAGAGACCTTTAAGGAATAGTAGAGGATTTTGGCACGCAATCTGAGTCTCATTTACTCTTGTCGTGGACAGCCGAGCAGTTCTCCTACATGTCAATCATTCCCTGTTTGCAACTGCACATTTGCAGGCGTGTACCCAGGATAGCAGCACGTTTTCCTGGCTGCGTATGCGTGGTTGATATGCCGGTGTGTGTTTAGCGAGTTCCTTCAGTGTACAGTGCAAAAATGACGACAGAGAAAGACTGTGTTCATGCTCAGAAGAGACGGAAATCAGCGGAGACGAGAGATGTGATGTGATCCGTCACGCTAATAAACAAGGGAGTGTCTGCAGTGCCACGGCGCGCGGCCGAAACTGCCATGTTTTGTGCCGGCTGCGCGCCGCGGCTCCTGAAACTGCGCTGCTATTTGACCGCGTTTTAGCGTCGTTTTAGACCGCGCCGGGTTAAGGTTAGGGTTAAGGTTAAGGTTAGGGTTAGGGTTAGGATTAGGGTTAGGGTTAGGGTTAAGGTTAAGGTTAAGGTTAGGGTTAAGGTTAGGGTTAAGGTTAGGGTTAAGGTTAGGATTAGGGTTAGGGTTAGGGTTAGGGTTAAGGTTAAGGTTAAGGTTAAGGTTAGGGTTAGGGTTAAGGTTAGGATTAGGGTTAGGGTTAGGGTTAGGGTTAAGGTTAAGGTTAAGGTTAAGGTTAAGGTTAAGGTTAGGGTTAGGGTTAGCCATGAGGCTATGACGGGCTATAAGGGAAATGCCGCGGTTCCTGAAACTGCGCGGCCATTTGACCGCGCCGCGGCTCTCCAGCCACGGCCAATAAACAAACGCACGTGTAGCAGCAGAGCTGTTGAGGTCTGATGGTAGGCAGCGTCTTGGAAACAACAGGAGGGTGGCGGGTGAGTGTGCGCATTTTTTTTAAAAAGGGACTAACAGTTGCTTGAGTTCTCAAATCGGTGAAAAATCCTCTATTATTCCTTTAATGAAGTTGTGTACTTCATGTTCAATAGCAGTGGCGGGTGTTCAGGACAATCAAGACAATCAGTGATTGGTCAATAAAATCTAAAAATACACAAATATATATTACCTTCCGTAATATATGAATTGTTCCAAAGCAGGGCTCAGATTAAGGATTTTCACTTGTATAGCGGTGCTGCTAAACAATTCGTTAATTTTTCGAAATTTGTATAGCAACTTCATAATTGCATAGCAAAACACGAAAGTGACTAACAATCAATATTTTCCATTGATATAACACGATCATTTATTTAAATGTATTTGTAAACATTCTATTAAATAAAACTCTTAACAAATTAACTTTTAAACACTTAAAAAAAAATAATCTTTAAATAAAACTTGCAAATGAAATTAATTGTTGAACAAATTAATCAACACAAAGTCAGATGGCCTTATTTACAACTTTCTTCCATATCATCATCAATCAGATGACTATTTGCAGGAGTCTCATTTACATATTAATTGTCATTACACTCAGGTCATTACAGGTTGCTGTGGTGTCCATCATGGTATATTTTATGTGTTATTCAAATTGTACTGCTCTATTTGACGTTCCATTCCATTTTTCGTTTTGCTATTTGATGATGGTCTCTAAGTACTTCGTCTCGGCTCCGGCTGCACATTCGGATCAGTGTGATTCGCTGCGCCCAAAATATGCATCTGATTGTTAAAAACGAGGTTGTGTCACTTGGCAGTGTAAATATGAGTATTTTGGCATGTGAATGATCTGCAAACACTTTTGCGTTTAGGAGCTATTGAGCTCGGAAGTCTGTATCTGTGACGCTAACTTTACCGCACGTGGCTCCTCCCACTTTTAGACTCGCGATCTGTGACAGCAGCGGGACTCGTCATGTCAACACAGCGTCCTACATGTGTCATGCCGTTATTGACGATCGATTGACGAGTGATCAGTACTTTTAGCTGCTTTGTTTATACAATTGAACACACATTTTTGTATCGCAAAAGCTACGATACAAAAGCACTTTTTTCTGACGAACGCATCGCATTTGAGAGAAATTGCGTCCCATTTTGCGATGCGATACCGCTTATTCTGAACCCTGCACGGTGTCTTTTAGTGGCCTCTACAGGCCGCTGGGCAGTACTGCGTGGGAAGCATGATTCTGCTTTGCGTGTTCAGAGGCCCGTTCATGCTCCGCTCTCTAACATGAGCTTTTAGAACCAGAGCAGACAGCAGCTTCTCTTAGAGTTCTGCACATGCTCTGAGGACAACACAGCCTCAAACCCATGGATCAAACCACGCTGAATAAACTGAATAAATAAGCATGTGCAGAGGAGAAGAGAACCAACAGCAGCGCCAAGCTTCAACAAACAAACATATAAACTATCTTTTAGAGACAGGTCTTTGTTTGTAGCTCAGGCTCTGTTCAGAACATAGAACACTAATTTGTGTAATGAATTGGTCCGTGAAATGACCTTATTAATCCATTTAGCACACTGATCTAGTATATGACTTTAGCTCATTAGGACAGATGTTTGCCTGTGATGTGGGAGACTTGGGTTTGAAGCTCATCCTTGCATTTTTTTTTATTTTATTTTTTATTTCGATTATCTACTAAATATGAATGAACACCCCAGGTCAGCTTGCCCATCCATAAAAGTCACAGTTCACTGTTAAATTAACTTCAATTAACTTTTATTTAAGACCTCGGTGGGGGCTGAACTGATTGCTGGGTGCAACGTTTGAATTGACACCTGTGAATCATGGGACATTTATTTAAAAAATCAACAAATTCCCCCAAAAATAAATTTAAAAAATTTACAAATTAAGACGTTTGGTTAATCTAGGCCTATCAGTTCTCAGCTCAATTTCACATCAAACCCAAAGCATTAGATTTTCAAACACACTGTTACTTTTCCTATCGGGATGCTTCCAAAAAAACACTAGATGGTGCTTAAACATGCAGTATGTACAGTGGTTCTTAAAAATACATAAATTAACAGTAATTTTCCTTCTGAACTTTTCACTCAGATCAATTATGAAATCATTTAACACAGATTTATAACTGCAAAATCATAGAACAGGCCATTTTGACTGAATATTTGACATTTAGCAAGTGGCTTGATGATGTTCAAATCTATCTTCCATCTGCAATAACTGATCATTAAAAAACAAACGATCATTATAACAGTAATATGGATATAAATCAAGCCCAGAGTTTGAGTCACCCCGGTCTCATAAATGCCTTGAAATGGCTTCCATTTTATGACCATTGTTCCAGACATGTGCCATAAATATTGTAAAAGCCTTGGAGGAAACATAACCTTTAGCCAAAGTTAAAATGATCTGGATGTCGTAAAAGAACTTCTATCAATAGGCAAAATAAAGGCTAAATTTATTTAAATGTTTATTGTTTGTACAGCTAAATGTCTAGTATTTTTACACTACAAAAACAAATCTTCAAGAAACAATTTTACATTTGTTTTTTGTGGATCTTTTGAAGGATCTAATTATTATTATTATACATATTAAGGATACTCATTAAAGGACTATAGCAAATTGTAAGGTTTCAAAGGTAGTGATCTGAACAATGTTTTTAAAATGGAAGTTATTTTCAATCTGATCTGAAAAGGACTTGGGGATGTCAGTCAAAACGTCTCAACCATCCATGGACGAAGGGGGAATCACACAACTACGACCTACGAGTGATGATTCCTGACACGTCTCAGCGAATGTTTTCTTCTCGAGCAGTGTGAAGCAGCAGTATACTGTATCTACACGATTATTCATCGAGTGAACACGTTTCAAAAGACAGATGTGGCAGCACATTACAACTGAATGAGCTGCGTCTGAGGAAAATAGTTCTATCAATATCAGGCCAAATCTAGTGGACTTCCCATCACTTGAGCCCAGGGGGAGACTGCAGGGAGCAGGACAGACAGAACATGTGGATGTCAGTAGGAAAAAACAATAACACGGTCTTAGCTGATCAATACACTTTCACAGGATCAATCATCATTGTCCTCATGCGGCACCAGATGAGCATCCTAAACCCTGGGCCTATGACAGCCAGCTAAGTCACTGCGATCTCAGGAAAACTCCACCATTCATTGTACTGCTTAATGTTTTTACAAATTGCACATTGAATACTAAAAGCACTTACCAGACCATCTTAAGGGCATCACCAGCGCTCTATTTTCTTGGATTGGTTGCTTCGCTTGTTCAAATTAAAATGAAAATAATACTCATATCAATAATCATATAATCATACAAAAGTACTTCCTAGTGTGATTGTAAACTGAATTTATGGTCTACAACAGAGTACAAATGATTATATTAGTTGTCCCATGCCATGTAATCTGATATGTTGCTGCATCTAGATATGTCTTTACTGATTTACATAACACTAAACAAAGCCCTCACATAAAGATTCATACAAACAAATATCCTCTTGCGTACGAAATGACAGCCCGGAGTACGGCTTCCCCATTGCCCCCGAACACACAGTGACATGTCAACTCTGATTATCAACAGTGCTCCCTCTTTGCTCCTGGACCTTCTATTTTAGAACAGCTTTTTCTCCTTTGCAAGCACACAGGCATAGCTAACAAAAAGATATTTTAACAGTGAGAATGCATTCATACAGATCTGATATGCATCATGTTATGTTCCCCACGCTTGGCCTGTAAAGACTTACAAATGCAGCATCTTTTCTTATTTAAAGTGACAGTACAACATCGAATTGGAGCAGTACTGTATGTGCTTTCATTACTAATGGTAACGATCGGTTAATGCCCAGGCCTTATCTTGTTATGGATAATTATTGTACACAATGATCCACAAAATAGTTGTAAGTTTTAGGGCAGGGCGCTTTGGTCTAAAATTTGCAATAAAATATACCTGTAACTATAGGTCTGCAATTGTGAATTAACTGATTGTGAATTTTTGACTATAAAAACATAATTCCAGGTACCAGTTGCAGCCCTAGATAATAATATAATTGACAATATACTTAAAGTTGCTCAACAATATACTTTCTGCTTCCACTCCTCTGTCTTATCTCTTTAAATATTGCACTTTTTAGCCACTGCAAAACCTGAAAAGTCAGTGTTTAAGTCACACTAGACTTTAGCGGTAGCAATAGCCACAATCTCTGATACAATTAAATCACTGGGTTCCAAATTTCCTATCATCTTCCACACATGCCACAATATATCACCAGCGATGTGATATGGCTCAGGCCTCAAAAACCTTATCCAATTATCTGTACACACATTTAACATCTAATTTGTTCTTTCCTCGTTACGTTGCCATGTAGAATGACTACATTAAAACACCTTGGATTCTATGGCATTTACTGAGCAATGAATGTGGGACACAGGATGTACAAGCCTGAGTTCACAAGAGCAGAGAGCATTGAACCGAAGAGTGGTTGTATAAGCATGGAGAGAACAGTACCTAAAAGTGACAAATGTACTCTATCTTTACAGAGTGGACTTAGCGGTGGTGGAACAGGTGTGACAGCAAAGACACACATTAGGACTGAGACACAGAGACGGCCCCATCCCACAGGGAGGATCCAAACAGGAGACATTGTACAAGACAAACCCCCGCTCCGGCGCTCCATGATTCATTGGGACTTTTACTGCTTCAGAAAGGTGTCACCTCCCATCAGCACCTCCAAATCGGTTTGGCAAGCCACAAACAGTCACAGGTAATACTTTTCCCCTGCTCCTACAATACACACAAGACAGAAGATTGAAATGAATAGAAAGAGGTCCCAAAGCTGACTTTAAAAAGCTTCTTCAAGTGCGCTCCTTTGTGCTTTTATGTACAAACGAGAAGGCTGCAGCTGTGATCTAATAACAGAGTGTAGTGCAGGCACATTCAACCAAGGACAGAGTTTAACCTTCATAAACTTATTCTCAAAAGAAAATACAATTGAAGAATCCGGAGTCCTTCCCCAAAATGAAAAAAATGAAAAAATGTACCGTGGAGTATGTGATCGGTGTTGGGAAGTAACACCAAAAACACCTTTCAGAATACTACTTTTGAATAACTGTGTTCCAAACTGCTCTGAATTAGTGAGAAAAATAGAAAACATATCTCTTAGTGAGTGCATGTGCAAGTTTTCCTTCTCTGAATTGTTATCAATGTTACATATTGCAATACAACTCAACATATTCAGTACAGTACAGTATTCTGAAAAGCCCAAGTTACACATTTGAATGCAGTATTCTTGTGTAAATGAGCCACATTTACAGCGTTAAAATTCCAATATTACAATTGTGGCACAGTTGATAATGAGTTGTAAACTTTTGTAGTGTTGAATCCAGATATATTTTTATCAATTCATTTATTGCGTAACAATTTCACGACAATAAAGTCATTTATTTATCTAAAGCACATTTTGGAGGTACTGAACCCCACCAGTTTCATAAGCACATTCAACAAACTTTTCTTTTCGATTTTTTCAAATTCAAAACATAGGTATACATTTTACTGGTGCACAAAATGAACCGTGCATCAACATCACTGTTCAAAGAACAAACTTTTCAGACAAAAACATAATCATGAATATTTACTGCAAATCAGTGTGACTTCTGTTGTTGCCTTTCAGAGACTAGTTCAGAAATGCACCTTCACCTTGGCAAGTGCCACGCTCATGTCATTTTCGCAACAAAGTCTGTTCCTTTTCTTAATTTTTATGTCTAGCATCCTCGAAAAGGATTGCTCGCAAATATATTATATTATAGTAGTAGTTATAGAAAAGGATAACGGAAATGGCCCCAGAGGCTGACCTTTTGGCCCTTTTGGGGCCAGGCTGGTGCCAAGACTTAGCCCTAAAAGGAGGGCTTTGATTCAGGGTAAACTCTGGGGCCTGTTCCCTATTCCTTTTGGCCTTTTTGGGGCCAGGGTAGTGCCAGGTCTTATCCCAAAAGGGGTTGGATACAGATTAGACTCTGGGAGATTTCCCTGGTCCTTTTGGCCCTTTTAGGTGCAGCTGGTACCAAGACTTTGAGAGCCAAGTTTAGTTTATGTATAAGTTCGTATGGAACGTGTTGATATTTTGTTATAAATGTGTAATTTTATGTTTCACGGATAAATAATTTGGTTGTTTAAATAAGCAAAATTAATTTGATTACATTTGTAGAATTTATTTGTAGTCTTTGCCTACTGATGTAAATATGTTACTGTCACTTTAAGAGAGATAGAGCTGAAGAAACACGCAAATCAAGGCGCGCAGGAGACAGCGCAAAACAGAGCCAGATGTGTTCTTACTGTAGTTGTATTCTATTTTTGGAAAATAGCTGTATTTGAGAAGTGTCACAAAACTGTGGATTAAACTGTTTTAAATATTTTTTTACATCGGAGTCCCGTGGGAGTTTTTTATTATCAATTAAAGTATGTTCGAGTGATACCATCGGCAAAAACAAGACCTCAGCACACACAAATTTGCCCAGAAAGGTGGTCTTTGATTCAATCTAAAATATTGAGAAAGAAATCAAAGGATGTACATCACGACTACGACTACTGAGCGCACCAAATTCCCTGCAGCACAGATAGAACAAGCGGGCGTGTCATCACAAATCATATATGCCGGATGTGTGTCTTGACCTCCACTGAACCCCTGGGGTTGACTCACCGAACCCCTGGGGTTAGAACCACTGATCTAAAGTCATTTATTTATGTGTCTTTTAGTAATTAGTGCCCATCAGAATCCTCACATTAAAAGCTGAATCAATTACTGAAGTAAACAAGCTTAAAGCAACTACTTTTTACGTTTCATCTATTAATTATAGCTTAACTTTGCAAAACTTAAAAGGATGACCATTATCATGAACAAATGGTGCAGAGCAGATTGTACTGATGACCATGTATCATTTTGCCGCTATAAGACTCATATTGTATTGCTCTAACTCTCTACTTCTGACCAGGAGAAGCAGATTGTTTTGCCCCTAATCATCAATAAGTTTTGGTGCACTGCATTGAGTCGCCCAGTAGGCCGCTCACCAAAATCAATGAGCACTGTTCCTTATCCTAATTGAATCGTGTCCTACTTTTAAATGAAAAATCAAATAAATAGTCACTAATGAACCCCACAACATGGTCCTGCTTGTGCCATTTCTCCTCTTCAAAAACGGTCTGCAAACCATGATGGATAAAAACAAGAGAGTACGTCCTCATCTGGACGGTTAATCAAAATGAGAAATGGCACATGCTCGGAAATGGACAATGGTTTATGAGTCAGGCCGAAACCAAATTATACATAGCTGATTAATGTTCATGTAAGAATGATATTCTCATTAGGCCATTTGGATTTGCACAGCATATCTAGCACTAAGTACACAAAAATATGAATGTTTTTGTCCTCATTAGGTCCGTTGCAGTTAAAAGAACCTTGAACAGCTGGTACAGTATTATAAAACAACCAACTCCTGCCCTCTTTAGACTTCTCTCTTTCTCTTGATCCTAAAACTGATTCCTCTTCGCTTTTCCACCTGTGGACGTGTCTTCCTTTAACATCAAAAGCAACTCTCTGAGATTGCGTTAAGATGCTGTCATTGCTGAGATCAACTGTAGAAAAAGTGCATCAAAAGTGAGGGATTTTCTCAGGCGCAGTAGTTTGCTGTGCCCACATCCAAATGTAAATGTCATCCAAATGAATTTGTTGTGAAATTAAAATCCCAGGTGTGTTCACATTGTCTCGACTCTGTTGTGATTACATTGTCTTATTATGAGTCCGATTTGATTAGAAAACATTAGCCAATCTAATTGTCTTTTCTTTGTTTGGAATATGGATTTCTAAAGAAGACCACAGAATGTGCTGGGAGCAAGTACACAATGTAAGGACAATGTATTTACTCACATCGACATGTCAATGTGAGTAAAGCATAGACAGAAAGGACCTCTGCTCCATGGAAACAGATGGAGGTATGAACACAAGTCATGTGTGAAAATGGGCCTAGATGTGCAAAGATATGTATATTATTTCTGTTTTCTAGTTTTATAATATGTCAGAGTTATAGACATTTATGAGTATATGATATTGTCTTAATTTGGCAATTTGGCGAAAGTAACTCCCTAATACGCTAATATTTTCAATCACCTTATGACACTATTATTCTAAATGCACAGTTTTTGAGTACCTGGAATGATAATAAATGTATACATCTACATTTTACTACATACAGTAGTTTACCTACTCTACCTTATATAATTGTTGAAAGCATTGACAATTGCATACCATCCGTTTAAAAACATTTTAGTTTATTTAAATGTTCCTTTGGAGATCCAAGTTATATTCTAGTTTAAGCTCATCCACATTCAGAGCGTTTAACCAGGGCCAGGTGCAAACTATGCTCTCTATTGAAATTCAGTTATGCTCCAGCCGGCAAAATACTGAATTCCCAAACTGTAGTCACTAAGTGCAAGAATACACACATCATATTTTAGTTTTCCTAGACTCAATCCAGTGAGACCTGTGTCCCAAACTAACCTCAAGGTTTTCAGGGAGTATTTTTGCTCTGTGGATGCATATTAATAAATAAAACACCATGTTTGTTATAATAAATTATTCGATGCTATTTATCTTCCGTCAGTATTAAAACATTTGAAGCATGAATCAGAGGGAAGTACTTGGTGTAATAAAATCGGAGTCATTTAGACCCGGCCATAATTACAGTATTAGCCTGGGGTTATCTGCTGCTTCATATAATATTCATAACTTTAGCGACGCATTGGCAGTGTTATTAGACTGTGTGAGCTTGTCTGTCTCCAACAGGCTGAGCAGGTACTTGTGTTTGTGTTCCAGCTTCATTTGGACATCTGAGCGCTACAAGCTGTAAGGTTAGTAAATGCAAAGAGACACGGCCACAAACTCTCTGAGCAACTGAAATCTATAATGTGTCAATTTGTCATTGTACACTATTTTGTCTATATAGTAACAAGTTATGGCTCCATAACAACAACGTATAGCAGTTATATATCTTTAAATTAGTATTATGTGACGGTCTCATTTTTAAAAATCAGTTTTAAGTTGTTACCTCACGAGGAAGAAGAGGACTGGCAGTGAGCCAGCGCCTGCAGCCAGCTCAGAGAATTGTCTTGATTAGCGTAATTTATGCATAATTGTCTAATTTCAGCAAGGTGGTGAAAAGCATAATTTGCAGCATGTGCCACCATTGCATGAAAGCCAGACAATCACATCACTTGCGTCACACGTTGATAAGTCGTATGTTTGGGCTTCAGTGCCAAGCCAGTGTTGAAAGAGTGGGAACACTAAAAAAGACGTATGACAAATGAATATGTAAATTTCTGCACAAATGGTGATGATTTGACGTAGAAACATTGGAATATGTAAAACCATAAAACTATATTGTCATGATTATGCCACGTTGCATCATAGAACAAACATTGCATGGCACAGAGCAGTGCACGGTGAGGGCTTCACTGTGTGTGTGCAACCTCCTCCACAGGAGAACAAAGAGAGACAGGAGGTGAGCTGGACAGCATCTCAGCCTGAGAGGACGCCCAAGGCCACAGCAGCTGTCCTGTGCCATGACAGCAGGGCCCTCTGGTGGACACATGTGTCACTGCTCACACCCTCCCCAGTGGAGCTCTGATGTGTTTAAGGTGCAGCAGTGCAGGACTCTAGCCTCGGCGGTCGTGTGTGAGGTTGTGGATCTTCTGCTGTTGTTCACTAAAACATATGCTGTGTCTTGATGGATTGGCTGCATTAGAAGGTCTCACCCTCTGATAAAATGCAAATAGATTAATGGTAGATTAATTTAATGTTTTTCTTTGTTATTTCATATTGGCAGCCTATCCCATAATGATAGTGATGCATTTCAAAGTGCAGTTCAAATGATTAATTTAGAAATACAATTATATGTTTGGATTGGGATCAGGTTTGATTGCTTCATAATCAAACTACTTTATAACTGTGTGCAACTGTAAACATAGAAACATTATCAGGAGGTCCCGGCTTACACAGAGTAGGATATAAAACCTGAGTTCCCAGACTCGATTCTCAGATTGAGAATGACTCTTGAGTCGAATTGTTTAGTCCAGATGAAACAACTGAACGTTGTCTACAATGGAACACTCCTGGACGATTGAGGCATAACACTGACCCATACAAACATGAGTTATATTAAACATATCTCTCGTAAATCTAATCTTTTGTATCAGACGCGGCATAATGTGTATGCAATATGACCAATGTATAATATCTATAATATAGCAGCTCATGTAGTAGTTAGAGCTGCACCCACACGGGCCACTGTAGAATACCTTTGCCCCCATTTAACTTTCATTAGCAGATTCAATGACTTTATTTCATACCCAGGAGGTAATTAATTAACATGACAGTTTATTTATAACTTTCAAAATCATGAAATGCTGCATAACCTACTGTAAAACATAAATCATAACCCAAAACAGCAGTTGATATTGTTCATGGGCGTTACACGACGTGTGCTCTTGGACAGTACATTAAGCCTTCCTCATTGACCATTAGACTGAATGTGTTTATCTTGAACAGCTTGGAATGCTTTTCAAAGTACATCCGGCGTGTTTGATGGATGAAAGCTGTCAAGATCAGTGCCATTTTCTTAACAGTTTCTTGGTTTATTTGTCTCTTATCAAAGCTGGTATTTGACACAGGAAGTTAGTTTTATAGTAGATGCGGAAGATGTCAAAAACCACAATTGTGAGACAGAAAACGTGTAGTGTAATCTCACAAACAAAAGTATAATGTCATATTTCTGCTCTTTTGTGATTCATTCTTTGGTCTATTCACATTTTGTACAATACCTGAACCTCAACCACCACATTTACTGATGCATGGTCAAATATAAATGTCATGTTTCATATTCAGTTTGGTTAACAGTACCCGCTGCTACAATTGTATAATCTGTTTATTTCGGGATTTTTAAACTTGATTTCAATACTAAAGAAAATGCACAAACCCTGATACCGATTTTTGATTCCACAATAATTAAAACACAATTTTGTGGACACCCAAAATAGGTATTTTCTACCCTTTTTACATGTGAATACCTAGTTTTTTAGTATTTCTAGGAGTTTTTGTTTATAAGAGTTTTGTTTATAAGAGTTATTCTATTAAGAGTGTTTTTTTAAACTTCCTATAAGTTATCTGTCCTTTTCCTCTGTATCTACCTGCGTTGCAACAATGAAATTTCCCCATGTGTGGACAATAAAGGAATATCTTATCTTATATTTGGTCAGATCATAGAGATACTTCAATTTGCAAGCACTACACCTGTTTGGTCGATCAAAAATGTACCTAGTCGACTACAGTCCTACAAAATAGTTACAGTTTCTTTAATATTACCACACGATCGTACACTAGTTTAGATAATTCAAAACAGACAATTCAAAAACTACCTAAGAAATATCCAATGTTGTCATTAGTATGTGTTTTTTGTTTCTTTTCTAGCTTCAACACTAGTTCTAGCATTGATTAATGTCTGGGTATGGATTTGTTTGACATCCGTAGGTGTGATATTACTATATTTATTATTATTATTATGACTCTGTGTGTAGCTGATTCCTCTTTAGTGAGGCAGGATGTGTGGGTGTCAGAGCCCTGTTCTCTCTGGGTGGCGCTTACATTACTTATAGCACATCTTAAAACTGTCTACTCTAGTTTTATTCAAATCAGAACTTCCGAGACAAGATTGACAAGATCTTTGTGCATATAGTTTGACCTGTACATACTTTTTTGAAACTCTTTAACATATTCTACATTTGCTTTTACAGCGCAGATCCTCGGTGAGCTGCTGAGAGGGGCTTTTTCTACAATGTATAAGAGTCAGGTGTTGAATACTGATGCTCTACGAATACAAAGGTGTGTTTCAAAGCCTGTGTTTATCACTTTTTTTGGTAAATATCAGGTGCAAGGATCAATCTGTTTTGTCTTAGTTATGTAAAGAGGATTAAATTATTGTGTATATGAGCTGCAGGCATACACATAGATTTACATTCTAAAGTTGCATGCTGACATTTGCTCAAGAAATTAATCATGCATTCAGAGCACCATGCATATTCACGCAGTCACGAGGAAGTCCTTACTGCACCATATGCACAGGCAGACCCACGCAGACCGCTTCAGTTTAGAGACAGGATAGTGATTGTAAAAGAGGTTAGACATTTTGGGTTGGTCCTGGTGTTGTCATAATTCTTAAATGTTTATCTTAATTCTCTAAACCAATTTTGAAACCACAATTAATTTAAAAATGCTCTTATTTATGTCAATGTTTAAAACAATAGACTGACTTTTTCAACACAAATAATAATACTTTGTGTACTAGTTCAGCTAAAGCTCAAGATTATTCTAAAACTGTTATAGAAAGGCTCTGTTTATGATTTTATTTGCATCCAAACTATTTGAAATTAGTAGCTAGTTTTGATACTAGATTTAGGATCAAATAGTATTTGATTTTCAATACTGGTTCTAATTAAACTAAGAAAAAGTAAGGCTTGCACTTTTAATCTAAATACACACAGTCTGAAGGTTTTCTCAGCTATAGAGGAATACAAAATATTTTCAGGAAATCAAGTATGAGTGAATTATTTTGTGTTTATTCTTTGAAAACTCTCTCTTTAATTAGTTTTTTTTTTTTTATGTTAAAAGTATAAATTTACCAATCCAGCTTTTTCAGTGCAAATATTGACATTTGATTTTAAGTATCCACCAATACCCAACGATTCCACTACAAAGACTCAAATTTTAAGTTTCTCCTTTAATTTATTTATTTAGTTTTATACTAAGGTTAGTGAGAATTCCAGAGCAAGCTTCTTTAAGTTGATTTTATTTAAAGCACAAGTAGTTCTGCAACACTTAAATCACATTCTAAGTCACTGCTCTGTGGCCATCACCATAGCAACGGCCCTGGTAAACAAATGCTCTGCAGTGAGGGACTAGCTTCATGTAAAACCAAAGTATAATGAATCTCTCTGACGACCACAGTGAACAGACTTTTCAGATTCACCCTTGAGCTATTTCAGTTTTTGCACATAAACTATGAGGAACTGTGCGTTAAGCAGTTTTAACACATGACACACCATCATGCGTTTAAACTGTCTAACGTTAAAATTGTCTAACCACATTTTTTCGACGTTCCATCCTGTGCTCTATAGGCATTCCGCGTAAATCTCATTTTGAATTGGATTCCGCACTGACAAAAGGTCAAAACCCAACAAATGCTCAATGCTGTCTGTCAGTCCATAGCTCTCAACAGCAGCTTTACTCCTCTTTATATAAAAAAACAAACAAATCTAAAACCTGATTTCCCTCTGTGCACAGAATGTCACCACTTATAATTATGGTAAATCAGACTATTGTCAAAACTACAGTGTCAGTTTCACTAAGAGTCCATCCATTTGTAAGGGTCCATTTGTTTGTACCTTTTGGAGTACAAAAGGTACATTTGTTTGTTACCGTTGGAGTAGAAAAGGTACTCAGTTTGAATTGGGAGTAATTTTAGTCAAGTGTTTTAAGAAAAATCATTCGGTTTAAAAGTGGGTTTCAAACAGAAATGACAAACTGATCCAAATATGTAAATAATTGTTATGAATGCTTATCCTTCAAGAAACAACAAAACATATTTGCTTAAGGATACATACCCAAAATAGCTTTTATCTAATCAATATTTTGAAGCCAGCATCATTGTTGGTTAAATTTGGATCATTTGAAGAGTTGCGCCAGGTTCAAATATTAAATCAGTTTGTTGGGTTGATTTTTATGACACTCTAATTTGCATAATAGATCTGATAGTCTCCAAGTTTACTCCGTGAAAATGTGTAAATTGTATGCTGTTGCTGTGTTTATAAAAATTGTAGTGTAAACTGTATAGCTTTGTCACAGATGCACTTTTTGTCTTATTTCTAATTCTGGCTTAAAAAGCAAGTGGTTATACTTATTTTTTACATTTCTAGATGTTAAGATAAGATAATCCTTTATTGTCCACACATGGGGAAATGTAATTGTTGCAACGCAGGTAGATACAGAGGATGTATCTACCAGATGTGAAATGACACAGTTTGTCCACTAGGTGTAGCTGTAGGTCTACAATTGAGCCGTCTGAAACAGGAAGACTTGTTTCCACAGCAAAGGCTATAGCTGTTTCATCAATATTATGGTGTGTTGCAGAGAAGTTTCACTCAATATAATCACGCTAACTGATGCGGTGAGCGGATTCTTCACTGCTCCACTTGCGTTAGAGTTTCACCTTTACACACCTGTGAGCCTGGATCAATGTGTGCCACATGGGCAGTTATCCGCTCTGCCACAGAAGATGGGGATAAGTGCCCGGAGACATGGAGGATGCCCAACACTTCTGAGGGCCACAGTTTGACAAGTTCTACTGAAACTGCACAAATAGACCCAAACTGGGCTTTATTTTGGAGGAAACATGCCACAAAGGGGTAACAACTGTAACAACTGCAACATTTTGGTTTTACTGTTGATGATTGGAAATATATCATACTGGGAAGAAAATGTACAATATGTTGTTTAGAAAATCTGTAAGACTAGTGATTTCCAAAATAGGAGATGCATCACATGTTAATTTATACTAAAACAAGTATCGTAACTAGATACTATTTTGAATATTAATGGTTAAAGAACAAAAAGTCAACAGGTTAAAATGCGAACAGTTTTAGAATAATTTTGTGCGTTATCAGAACAAGTATAAGACCACATGGCAAAACATAAAGTACTATTATTTTGTGTTGAAAACAACAAAATTGTATTGTTTTATTGTGGTATATAAATTGGTATTGAGCATATAGTATCAAAATTGAGTTTGACATTTTAGTATCATCGAGTGAAAACATTTGCAACATTTTTTGGGTATACTTAAGTGTAACATTAAATAACGTAGTTTTTTGAATAGGTTTAATTTGAATTGTAGGAGGCAGCATGATATTTTGTCATTTATAAGAGGATAAGATGGTCATTATTATGGGAAGAATTAAAAATAGTCCGTTTGTGTGATCTCAAACATGATATCAGTACTATCTCGTTTTAAAATGCCTTACAAATCTGGCCCAGGAGCAGTAAACGCCTTGTCCACACAGATGAGACGGAGAGGAAGGTAAGAGGCGTGCAAAGGTAACACTGTTTGCCCAGCGCTCCCACAGCCATATACTCATTTGGACGGCTCCTAATTGCTGAGTAATCGTCTGCTTGTGAGTGCCGTCTGCCTGCAATCTATGTTAGGAAGCAAATACTTTAATCAGGTTTATATCAAACAGTAGCCTGTAAAAACATGACATTTACAACAGAGTGCCATAAAGCTGTGTAAGCTAATCAATAGGCACACGCACAAATGCACACGCAGACACACACTCACGCACACAAGCAAGACACACAATGCATGATTTAGTGTCAGCTGCTCTACATGAAGCCAGTACAGACACAACGTGCTTCAAGGCCTCTCTTTGTCTCCTATTTAATTCAACTAAATGTGAAATGTACACATCATTAGAGTTCAGAGCAAAAGCTGATCAATTATGTCTTACTATTGAAGCAGAAGAAAAAAAAGGCTTTAAAATTGAAGTGGCTTTGCGCACTTGCAGGTTTGAATGTTTGAGCATATTTTTGAATATCTGGCTTGACCCAATGTTACTGGAAAACTAGCAGAAAGATAATGATAAATAAATGAAATACATAGTGTAAAGATAATCTAAATTAATTCACATTTTCAGCATTCATGTTGAATTAGACTTGTTCTCTGTTATTGCCACCTTTTTATCGCTCTACTTTTTAAAGATTTTTGTTCCTGAAGGCTTTATTAGATATTCGATAGAGAGAGGATATGGACGCACGGCAAATGCTCATAGTCGTGACTAAAACAGCACCACTGTGGCTCCAGCCACACAAGTGCATCGTCTTAAACCACTGCACCACCAGTGAGCACGGGTTTGACCTTTTGAATAAAGCACTTATTGACTAGATTTGATTTTTTTAATTGACTCGTTTAAATGTGCACTAAGATGTTATTGCTTTGCCTGGAATGTTTCTCTGTGTGACATTTGACTTGTCTGTCTTGCATTTATTCTTATTTCTCCGTGGAGACAGATAAGTTTAATGACCAATAACATCTTCATGACAGACAGGTGGCGTTCCATACGTAATAAAACTATATTGTGTACATTTAACATTGAATTCAAAGGACCGAGCTGGCCAAAAGCATTGATTTAGGAACATTCAGCTAACAAAGAAACCAAATTATAAATATTGCTATAGGTTTACTGCCGTCACAATGTTGATAAACCCACGCTGGAGTTAACACATTTAATTATATTATCCACACAGTAGCATGGTCTGTAAAGTAGCCGGCAAATATTCATCTCTGCAGCCTTACAACTCCTCACATGCATGTTATTATGTTATTGACTGATGTGGGATCTCGGCTGCCCGTCTAATCAATCAGCCTTCTGCTTTATTGTGTGTCTATTTGTCAAACGGCAGTTGCTTTCATGTCATTAACTTTCGCTGGCTCATTATTGGACGGGAAAAACACACCGCAGCGAGCAAATCCTGCAAGAGGCCGATCATAAAGTCCCACAGCTAAGCCTCCGACGGTCTGATGACTTAAGATACAGGTGATGCCATTGTAAAGTTCTACGAGCTCGGATCACTGCTTTATGACGGCTGCACTTAAACCTGTTGAGGACTCTTATCTTACCTCTGACAAAAGCGACTGGGCTGAGAATATTTTGACTTGACGAGTGCGTCTACTTGAACTTGAAGATCTACAGCGTATGAGATTATCCCATATAATGGTAACCAACCAATTCATTGCATCTATTCTGATTTGGGTTGTCAAAGTATCGAAAATCAGACACTAATCGATATTGAAACTAGTGGAATAGAATGGAATAAGGTATTTTTCTCAAGAGGCTATTTGTCTTGGACAGGGCGCTACATATTTGATGTATACAAAATATTAAAATACACAAGCTTGTGCGAGTAAAGTGCTGTAAGAGTACAATATATTATGTGAACAAATATCAAGACCAAAAAAATCATATTCATAACATCGAATTTGAGTGTTACCTTTGACCTTTTGTGAACTGTTTTCAAATTATCTTGAGCTATATTGACCACAGTATTGAATAAAGAAAGTACTATTATTTTTCTATTTTGAACTTGTCACATTTCTAAAACATTGACCCCAAAAAAGACCATCAAAATCAGTGTTGAATTGAGTACTTTCCTTTGAGTTTGATATTTTAGTATCACAATAACTCTTTTAATAACTATTTTAATAATTGATAGTTATTTCCTGAAGAATAAACAGACAGCACGCGCTGAAAAGAGGTTTTCACAGGCATTGGAAAGATAGATAAATAGATGGATCAATATAGTTATTGTGGACTCGTGGTCCATACTAATATATATTTTGTGATACTACGTTTTGATCAAATAATTAATATGTTTTTTTCATATCATTCATAATACTAGAAATAGTTATTTGACTGAGTTACTACATGTTCATAATGGCAGCCAAAAATATACTATAAAAGGTGTTTGTCTCACTAGTTGATTAATTATCAATAATTCACTATTCTAAGCTTCTGGTTTGTCAAGCTCAGGTTTACAACTCCGTAAGTTTGTCTGAAAGCATACAAAATATCTTTGACTGTATTTATCATCATAATAACTAATCTAATGAACACACATCGTTCACTAACCCTACTTTACAACATGGCTATGATTAATACCTTATGTGGCCTTTACTATTCATTAAAACATCACAACCTAAACAAAACCATCTTAATTAAAAATGCCACACACAAAAAGAATAGAAAGAATATCAGATGCATTATGTATTTGAATATCATTGCATTGTCTAGGGGAGAGTTGTTGTGTACTGTACTACTTTTTAAATATCCTATCTTTGAAAGTGTAAAATGCAGGATGCTGTTGACCCACAGCCCTCAGTGACTTTGACTGAGACAAGGTTAACTGCAACCTCAGGCCTCTTGTTTTCAGAGCATCCCGTTTGTAATTTTAGCTCTGCTCTTTGGCCACACCAGTGAGAGCCCTCTGACAGATCACAGGTACATCTCCCATTGTAGAAATAAATAAATTATCAGATAGATTTAGGGGGGGGAAATCCTTCTGGTGTAAATGCTGTAATTTGCCTCTCAGCTGGTAGAGGCAGCTTTGACAACGGCTAAACAGCTCTGAGGCACAAAAAACAATCAATACAGATTCTCTGCACCATCCCGGGCCCACCTGCTCTCTGCTCCGAGTCCCACACAGGGAGGCAACCCCCACTACCTCCAATACACACACAATATGCAAAGCCCCGATACAGGCCTGGTGTGTCACAGGGCTCTGACAGCCCCTCCACGACTCCCTTACACCTGCTGAAAAGTGTCATTGTCTTTGGTCCGGTGTGCAGCGCTAACAGGTTGAGTTTCCATATCCACGCATCAGTATTCTCTTTAGGTGGCCCCTTGTTCCCACACAGGCGCTGTTATTTGTGCTGTCTGACGCCCACTTCCAGGATTACAGCTCAGCTCGCTGTCAGACAATCAGCCGACAGCGGACACACACGCAGGCAGCCGCGCACACGCTGCTTCTCCCCTCGCGCTCGCCCTTACACCATACTCTTTTGACTCCTCTTTTTCATATTGCAATGTTGTTGATGCCGCCGTGTTCATACTCAAGGTCCATTTGATGCATGTGTCAGGCGTGAGGTGGAGGTTTAACTGATTACATCAAACTCCAGTGTGGTAAAAGAGCACAAAGGTGTCAATCTGGGCCCTGTGATGGGAGATCAGTGGAACAGTAATGCAATGGTAGTGAGTTATTAAATGAATAAAGAGGCAGAGCTGCCGAAGCGTATTGATTTTTCACAGCTCCCTGAGGCTCGGAGGGCTTTCAAGGCAGGAGAAGGACACACACACACACATTGGGCATAGACACAGACACACATGTATTCAACGACACACATATACAGACAGACAGAGAAAGGTTTAGGAGTGAAAGGATAATGGCCCCAACAGTTGCAGTCTCACTTAAAACACAGTTTGGGCTCTCAAGGTTTCCCACTGGGCGCCCGCTGCCTGATAAAAGGACTCATTCGGAACCGGCCTGGGTTTTGTTCTGCTTTGCCCACTCCAGCTGTAATGCACTCACACTTTTCTGTACAATGCACACGTGCTGTACAACATATCGGCGTTAGGTTAGCCTCCTCTTAGCCACCTGGGGCTGTAAGCTTTGTGGGGGGAAAAGCCTTAATCATAAAAGGATGGAGTGTAACAGGTTTATCAAAAGCTCTGGTGTGATGAATGGCCTTATCTGATTAAGCGCAGCGATTTACCCTGAAGGTGAGCGAATATCAAGAGAAGCACCTTCCGTCAAATGGTATTGTTTAAATCTCACAATGCACATTACTCTGCAATCATCTTCGCAAAGCACAAATCAATGACTTGCCTAACAAGTGTTGTAACGAGAACGCTGTATAGTCGTAGCTATAGCTAGTGTGCTACAAATAGAAGCATTTTTTTTTAATCGTTTTGTCACAAGCTTCAAAGGAAATATGTACACCGCGGCCTTTGTGTCATCATGATGAATGCTCAAGGCATTTTCAGCGAGTGTAAATGTGAGCGAACCTAGATCCATCTTGATTTCACAAGTCCATCGGAGTCCATAAGGGGAGGGTCAGTGTCCATCTGTTAGCCTGATGTGACACGGGGCCTGCACAAAAGAATGCCCCCATAGCATTGACTGTGTGTTTCTGTAGAAAGAAACTAACAAGACAGAGACATCAGTGTGTCTCTTTGTGCATCTCCTCACACTGTAAGCACTCTTACATATTCTTGTTAAGAAGCAACAATGGCTTCCTCACAATCCATAGACATTCAAAGTGATTCAGCCCTTTGTAATGACTCCTGAAGGGCCTCTTGAGTGCAGGAGCATGAAAAAGAAGCAGGCAGTGGCTGGCGTCTTGGCTCTATTAGACGCTGGAGCTTAGTCTTACTGATAAAACCCTTCTTCTCAGTAATGACGCTAATGTATTTGCTTTCTTCTTCAGGCATCGCACATGTACACAGGTCGTTCAACACATGGTTGTTGATGATGACCAGCTGAAGAAATGTCAAGCAATTGCTATTATTTAGATAAAATCTTCAATTTGGTGTTTGTCATAAAGTTATGTTTATTGTACCATGTTTTGTCTGTTGCATTTGTTTCTTTATTTCTGTTTGCGTGGAATGGGGGTGAAGAGTGGTTAGAGGCATTCAGTCAATTGACCAGGAATCAATCTCGTGGAGCTGAAGCCACTACAGAACCAGACCAGTATAGACATCATGCAGCCTGGCACTGCTGACTTAACTCAAACCTTGGATAGATCCAGACTGTGGGTGAGTGGTGAACCACCGGCACTAGCCAAAGAATGTATTTTTTAACCTTTCCATGTGTTGTACTAATCTCATATTTGCTATTGTTTTGTTACCTACCTGTATGGGCTGCAAATGTAAATCAGTGTTGTGGCTGTAATCCTGTATATTTACATTTGTTTAATGCTGATGCTCTTTAATGTGCATTGTATGTCTACACAATATTAGACAATATTGTGATATGCGATACAGTGGTTAAGTATAGCAATATTGTTAATATTATTGGTTTTTAACATACTTTTGGATACAATAATTTCAGTTATGTGAAACCAAAAATATACATGCTTAAATTCACTTGAAAAGAGACAAAAGCAAGACTGAGCGAGGCTTAAATAGACCTTAACATGGAAAAAAAATTAATAAAACCTGCCCTTTATTAACTTTAATTTTAAAACCAATACGTGTCTGTCAAATCGAGGCCCTTGGTGTTATTGCAGTATATTTTGCATGTATTGATATCGTTAAGTGCATCAGCCAATATTGCGATATTGATACTTTTGCGATCTATTGTGCTGGCATAGTTTATTTTCCTTGTTAAATAAATACATTTATTAAAACAATAGACCAGATCATAGACAAAACTCAGAATGGTTAGAGATTATTTACTAAAACCATTTGAAAATAAGAACTGTGGTTCATTTATTGCAGCATTTTCAGTCCAGGCATTATCCGTCTCCTGATACTTCTGTTTGCAATTGTGGCAGTTACTTGTTGTGCTTCTGCTACGTATTTCAGAACTGTTGACAATTTGATTCTGTTACATAGGCTTCAGTCTGAGAAGAGTCTTATATTGACAGTAATGGAAGTCTCTCTCTGTGCCAGTGTAATTTGATTGGTCTGATGAGTTGAATCAGTGACACATCCCATCAATTCCCTTTAAATGAGCAGAGCTGGAGCAGACTGAGGACTGCAGTGGGAGCCTCTGCGAAGGGTGGATGACAATTCTTAGAAGTTCCAAATGATTCAAGATACCAGAGTCTTGGATTTGGATCTAACCACAAAATAAACTTTTTGGTAGTTTTTTTGCGATAGTTTTTGTTACCCCATTCGTTTTTTAAAGCAGTTACCAAAACCTGTTATGGTTTAATGAAGTATATCTATTGTTCGAAGCTAGATAAGTACAATAAAGTATTCAAATGAGAATAGACATGAGGCAAAGGACACTCTTCTGACTCACAAATAGACACTGAGAGACCAAAGCCTCACTATAGTGTGTTTCTGTGCGTTGTGAAAGGCACATTCCCACATTACAGACTGCAGGGGAATCAATACTTTTCTCTGCCACATACAGATGAATTTTCAGGGGCCGACTCGACGTGTGCTAAAACATTGAAGCTCTTGCATTTACAAGAAAGAGTTGGTTGAACCTTGAACGGTGAATAATAACAGGGACATTGTTTAGTCTTGTGAAATGTATTTATATTCAACCATTACAACTCTATCGTGTTCATGTGAAGAATATTGTATTGTATGTGACGACACTTTTACATGAGCGAGTACAAACTTCTCTGTATATGAATAGTTTAAAAAAGTTTCAGATTTCAGAACTGCCATGTATTTGGGCCTCAAAACATCTGCCATGGACACAGTAAATGGATACTTTTCAAGCACAGTTCTAACAACGGGAAAGAAGGACATCATGAAGGAATTGATGACACAGATTACACCAACAATCAGGAGATGGACTGAAATTATAACTGACTGTCGAAAATTGAAAAATTTCACATTTGTGCTTAATTTGAAAATGTGTCTTTTTGACAGACTCAGAGTTTTAGTTCATTGTATGTTTTGTGTTACGCTCTGTGTTTTGTTATATGTTCTATGTTTTATGTGTAGAAAAAAATGAAACAAAACCCTAAATTCTTGCTGAAATCGCACATACAGTTACAATTACAAACTAACCTTTTCCTCTTGTAGCTGCACCACGTGAGCTGCTGTCCCTGGTGGCCTTCATTATCCCGGAGGATGTCCAGGTCGTTGGGAGCGGCTTCTCAGACTGAACATGTATTGCTTTGTTGCAGTGACAGTAATTAGACAGCGGTGAGTTGTATCCACAGGTGTTTAACATCTCACAACACAGAGGAATTAATGCAGTTAGTAGCACTGTCTCCTGCTGAGAGTGTAACCAAACAGAGGCAACAGTGAGCAGCCTCGTGCTCAGCCCATTCAGTCCTCCCCTCCAGCCTGTTTTAACACAGGATCCTTTAATGCAGGGCTAACAACATTTGGGGAGTATTTTTAAACAAAATGAAATTGCTGAGGCGCCACCTCTGTCTGCCCCGGTGCGGCATGGGATACAGTTCCCTGGCCTCGGAGCGGCTGCAGGAATTCAAACTCCTGCTAATGAAGACGTGGGAGGGGCTGGCTGCTGCGCAATGATAGGATTACATTGTCATATAGTAGCATAATACAACAGTAGTGCAGGACAAGGAGAGAGCCTGAGCAGAGGCCGTGGTGTCAAGGCGGCTTAAGTGTGCTGCTCTTTTTGGTATCAAATAATGAGAGTGTCTGAGAGGGTTATATTAAGTATTATTATTTTACACTACGTATTTTTGAGTATTTCCTTTCTATTAATACACATTAGACTGCAATTATCATCGTCATTGTTATGTTTAAGTACTATGTATTTTGATTTATTCTGTACATATTTAATGGATGATATAATGTAATCTCTACATATGGAAGTCCAAACTATTTATTGAAGAACTAAACAACTTTAATAAGCAGAAGGTAAATAGAAGATGCAGCTATATGAAACAGAAACTGTCCTGCTTTAGACCTGGTTTGGATCAGTTTGTACTCAGGAGGGGAGTTGTTAGAGTGAAAAGGCTGAGAACCACTTGTATGTAAGTAGAATCCAATTCAGCCGCTGCCGTTTTTATCAGGTATTGCCACAGCAAAGCAGTTATTTCACAGTTTACATTTGCTGACCCTGTGGATCTTGGTCACAATATTAAACCCACTGCCTTTGTCACTCCATAATAATATTGTATGTAATTTCTGTCAAAAGTGGCTCTGCGACAAGTTGGCCACTGTCCAGGGTGTACCCCGCCTAAGGCCCGAAGTCACTGGGATAGGCTCCAGTCACCCGCGACCCCGAAAGGGAACAAGCGGTAGAAAATGGATGGATGGGTAATTTCTGTCAAAAGTGTTCCCTTTATTTGTTTTTGTAATACGCTGTACTGTACAAGTTGTTTACCAGTTTAAAAGATGAAAACAATGGCTGACCTTTATGTATAACTGTGTCAGCAGATATTCTTTGTTATTCTGGCAAAAGACAAAGAATCTCTGGCACAAGTGGATAGAGAGATTTGCTGACACCACAAAGAGGCAGTGCAATACCTCGGTTTTTACTTGTCAATATGTTGTGTTATTATTGCTCGTGTAGAATTCAGAAGCCAAAAATGGGTAATAAGCAATGTATACCAAAATGACGACCATTCACTCTGATGACACTGGATGATGACTTCACCCTAAGCCCTCGGTGACCTCTGTGTCCATACGTGGTCTTGTCTCTGTAAAGGCCCTGTGCGTGTGTGTCCATGCCCTGATGTGTGCTCTGTGGGATGTGTGTCGTCGCTGAATGTTTGATGTGACCACTGGTGTGAGGAAAGGATCTGGAGTGTTGAGGTCAAGAAGGTGTGCTTTGACATACTGAGGAGCAGGAGCACATATGAAGGACTACTCCACATTTGTCCTGTCAATAGCTCCACTCAGGGGAATTTCTGCCCCGCAGCCAGGACCCTCGCGCTGGCCGCACTGGCTGAGCTCCTCGAATGTTTTTACATGAAGTATAACCACTGTTTTTAATATGTCTGACTAGCCAGACCACACACTTTGACCACGATTTTTCTGGTCTGGATCCATATCCTTTCCCCCCAATTTCAAATGGCTGTGATTAACATTGTATTTTATTGTTCTGAATGATACAAAAATATTTGAGATTCAAATGAGCGGCCGGGGTTGAATCGTTCCAAGTTCGAGTTTTTGACACAGTCCTATGGTCTGATTCCAGACCATTCTGCACAGAATGTAGGCGGGACAGCCTGGTCAGGCAAGTCTATAATAGTTAAGCAGCTGCATTGCGACAACAACAAGAAGTTCTTTGGGGATTGAATGATGAGAAACACGCCAGCAGCTGATTGGCTGTCACAAATGTCAGTGTTTAGGAGAAGAAGCAGTGGTCCCAGGGCAGCGCGCCCACCGAGGTTTGAATGTGGCAGCTATGTTTCTGCAGCTCTGGTTCAATAGAGAGGGGGAGCTGTGGCTCTATAGGTCCCTGTCTCTGTGTCATATCACACACTCGGAGGACGCACACACACACTCGGAGGACGCACACACACACTCGGAGGACGCACACACACTCGCGCGCACACTGGCACGCACACCTACACACACACACTGCATGGCTGCTGTGTGACCACTGCCTTCAAGCCCAAGAAATATGTTATTTTTTGCATCATGTGTTGTGACTAGTGTTCATACTCGATATCGATACAAGTATCAATGATAATACAACATGATATTATTTCTAAGAAATCTCAAGATCATTCTAAAAATATTTAGGATTCAGGGTTTTTTTTTATGTTCAAACCCTTTTAATATTAGTATCTGATTTTCAATATTTTGACCACCCTAATTGCGACTACACAACAAAACAGGATTTAACACCTAAATTGTGTAGAACTCAATATAATTCAAACAAAATTTTACTAATTAAATAAGCAAACAGAACAAATTAGAATAACTGTTATTCGAATAAAGACAGACTTTATTGTCTATCCCAGCAGGTGGTATAATTAATCATCAGAACACACATAAGAGCACATTAAAACACATCACTGTTGTGGAAAAAATATAATCTGGCCCTTTACTTTTTAACTTTCAATCCTATTTCTAATCAGATTTAGTTCTAACAGCCTGACAACCCCTTTTGGCCTGGAAATTTACATGTCCGGACCTCCTGGAGTGGCTTGGAAGTCCCACGTTATGTTTCACACTAGGCAAGACATTTGAATTGAATTAATGCAAATGTTATGTACTGTCTCCTTCCTGAAACCACTGTTTCTTTGATGTCCCATTTGCTCCTTCTGTGTGTGTGTGGTCATGTGACCATCTGTGATTTAAGGCAGGGGACAGACGTGGGACGGGAGGATTTGGGAGACACACAGTTTGGGAAGCAGGGAAGAGACAGACGCGTGGACTCGGCCTTCTATGAGAATGGCCGAGTCCACACGAGTTTCTTTCTGATTCAGCCACAAGATTAAACAATTTACTTTTGAAACGAGACAACTTGCTTCTTTGTCTTATCGAGAGATTTTTTCCACTACATCACAATAAGAAGACACAACAGTTATGTGGCCTGGGTGATGCCATGAGAGAAACACTCAAAAAGCTACTTGTAAGGACAGGCATACAGTGTCATTTTATTGATTGATCAACATTCACATTTAGCTAGCAATTACAGAATTGTTGTGAGAAGGAATACAGTATTATAATACTGTAAAAAAAAACTTTGTTGTCCGCGTACACCTAAACTCGGATTCACTCACAAGTTCATACATATACAATTACACTAACATTTGAATGTCCATGTGTTCATGTTTCCCAATAAAAACAAATAAGCCTTCTTTTGAATGTTTTTAAAGTTTTTTATTCCACAGACATTATTTATTTTCTCTTTTTTTTATATTTGCTCTTTAGTTGCAGACTGACTTCAAGAAAACTTGGAGTGAGAACATTTGCAGATTCTCTGACGTTCTGATTCAATATAAAGGAGATCCATAGAAGCCATCATTGATCCGTAATCTTAGGGGTTAGAAGCAGCTCCCCACAGTTACTGAAAGTTCTCTTCCACCAAAATATATTTAGGCTTCTCAGCACCCACTTGTTTATATTGTCTTGAAGCGTAGTTCAATAGCTGTAACACGGCGAGCACTTATCAAGCACTCAATATGACTGATAATTCTCAAGTATGTGAAGGTGTGGAGCCTGTGGAGAGAGGAAGAGTCTGGTGGTGTGTGGACGAGGTGTGAGCTGTGTGGGAGAGTCGTGTGTTTAGTGTGGAGCAAGCAACAGCAAGAGGGGAAGAAGAGCTATAGTAATCCATTAAACAATCCCTCCATCTACGGATTAGGTTAGACCATCAGGAGATAGCTTCTTCACTCCGAGAGAGGGCTGAGGTGCAGGTCAAGCATTTAGTAATAAGCTCAACTGTCCTGTACCATCGCCACCTGTTACCAAGGTTACCAGAGCTGACTGTCCTATACTAAACTCCTGCATCCCGGTAAGGTCTTGCAAAAACTAAACAAAACTTAAGACTTTCTTTGGATTATCAGGATTCTTGTCCTTAAAATTCTTTAAATTGTGGATTATTTTCTCATCTCTGATTAAAGGTACACTGTGTAACTTTTCTGGTGCTTGTTTCCATGAAGATGTAGTAGTAGTAGTAGTAGTAGTAGTAGTAGTAGTAGTAGTAGTAGTAGTAGTAGTAGTAGTAGTAGTAGTAGTAGTAGTTGTTGCAAACATTGCCAAAATCAAAAATATAGTGTCAAAACCAGATTTAGAGAGACTTATCCATGCGTTTGTCTCCAGTAGATTAGACTACTGTAACGGCCTGCTCACTGGTCTCTCCAAACGAGTTGTAAAACAGCTGCAGTACATCCAGAACGCTGCTGCTCGGGTCCTGACCAGAACCAGGAAGTATGATCACATTAGTCCTGTTCTCAGGTCTCTGCACTGGCTCCCTGTGGCTCAGAGAATAGACTTTAAAGCAGCTCTGCTTGTGTACAAGTCTCTCCATGGCCTAGCACCAAAGTACATCTTGGATATGTTAGTGCCATATGAACCATCTCGGACTCTGAGGACCTCAGGGACTGGCCTCCTGCTGGTGCCAGAGTCAGGACTAAACATGGGGAATCTGCGTTTCAGTTTTATGCAGCTAAAATCTGGAACAGTCTTCCTGAAGATGTGAGACAGGCTTCTACTCTGACAATGTTCAAATCTAAGCTAAAAACAGTTTTGTTTAGCTGCGCATATGACTGAAAGGATTTTTTCTTTGCACTCTTCTCTTTTGTTTGTGATTTTATTAGTTTAGAAAATCAGTTGGATTGATAATTTTTAATTTAGTTAATTTTATTGTATTTCTGTTTCTGTAATTTCTTTGTGATTTGAATGCATTTTTCCTGCTGTGAAGCACTTTGAATTGCCTTGTGTATGAAATGTGCTCTACAAATAAACTTGCCTTGCCTTGCCTTGTTGTTGTCGTCTCAAATGTTACGTTTTATTCATCTCAAGCAGGTGATACCAGTGACCAAGTTACAAGTGACTAGTCCACTCACAGTAACAATGCAATGTTTTTCAAGGTATTTTTGAGCAATAAAAATAGCTGTAATTTAATAAATGCAAGAAAAATTAAATAAGCTGTAACAGTTCCAAAGAGAGATGCAGGTGGCAGACCCTCCACTAGAAAAGTTGCATAGTGTACCTTTAAATAGAGATCATTTTTGACATAACATTAACTGTCATAATGCCACAGTATGCGCTAAACTGTTGCGCACATATGTATTATTGTATGTCTCTGTTTTCTGTGCTCTTGTGAATGTGTGTCCTGAGGAGACCTCTTGAGAAAACTACAGGACAGCTACTCTTTGACACTCAGCAAAATAAAAGCCTTCTATTTGAGGTCACCACCAGAGGTCACTTTAGGTGTCCGATATCAAGTGCAATATAACTGTTGGGTCATTCCTCTTCTGGACGACCTGAGCCGATAGTAGTAGTAGTTAGGCCCTGCAGAATGCTGATGCACCATTTGTTGGGCCCATGTTCTGGTCTCCATGATGGATGACATACGCTGATGCACAGGCTCTAAGTGATTCGGGAAGATTGAAGACTCCCAATTCACTTACAGAAGCTTTGCGCTCTATTACATAACCAAGCAATCAGAGCAATGGACACATGTAAAGTGAACCACAAGGCTAGAGATGTAGGAGAGCATCACCTGAATATACCTTTCTCGGCAGCAGGCACAGTCAACTACAAAGCACTTTGCATGAGCGGCCAGTAAGGCTAGCATGCCAATTCATTTAGGCATGAGCTGCAACGTTTCATGATATTGTGTTACTCTGATCAATATGTCCACTGCAAATATGGACAGTTTAGTCATATTGTTTGTGACAGCTTTATCAGCATGGATACGGCTAAACTGTCCATAGGCCTTTTAGTATGAGCCTTCATACCTTAAACCGGTACTTGGAATGCACCTTTAACGAGGCGTACTTTCCAGAAAATATGTAACTGCAAACAAACAAATTATATACAGATATTTAACTATCGTCTTGTATTTGGAACTTGGGCTATGCTGAACAAATCAAAACTTTAAATTATTCAGAAATTTCTCCATGTGTCTTTTCACACAACAGTTTTTTTCAGTGTGATGGGAATCTGGCCCCACCTCTGTCTACCTCCTATACTTCCTGTCTGCCTCTTTAATGAGGAAACATATGCCTAGACGGGCGCTTCCTGGATGAAGTGCTACAAGATGTTATGCATCCTGCATTACACCAACAAAAAGATGATAAAATATTGATCAACCTGTAGCCGGTCATCTCTTCTGAAGAGAGCTGGATAATCACCTTTATCTGTTGTTTCTCTCAGGATCCTTTCTGGGGCTTAAATGTGCATGGTGCTGAATGTACTTGATAATTTTGTCATTGATTTTTCTACACAGTGCTACACTGATTTCCTTTTGATGAGCCATCGAGTAATTCCAGGGTGGACGTGTCAACGAAACATGATGTGGCATGACTAACACAGTACACGTGTTCCAGCTAACAGTGTTTTCATTTCATTTCAAGTCTCAGTGAATTCCCCAGGACATATTTTAAAGCATTATATTGCTTTAGTTTACATTTAATACCCAAAAGTTTGTGTAATGTGTTAGAAGAGTAATCAAACGTTCCCAGACAGATTTGATTCCACTGTTAATCGAACTGGTGGCCCTTGCTGAGCCTCTGCTTCCCCAAGGCCTTCAAAGCCACTGCTGAATGTTTTAATCCTTCTTTTTTAGAGTGTTGAATGTGAATGTCATTGGGTGTCCTTCATGAATTTTCCATTGATTTTCCTCTTGCATAAAGCAGTTTTCCTCAGGCTATATGCCAGTAACAGCCACAGGTAGTCATCTCGAACAGGGGACCGCACGTACACTGCAAACAGCCGGTCTGAGCTTTATTGCCACATAATCCTCATATAGATATAAAGATTATTCTTTTATGGCTAAACATGTGTTAGAAATATATTGCATTTTAGATGCTTACTGAGGAACTGAGGCTCTAAGGAAACTATCCACCAATTACAAAATTACTTAGAACGTCAATAAAACATAACAGTTTTTTTCTGCCCAGATCAGAATGTGAGGTAGAAGTAGTGTTGTTCAGGGGTCAATACTATTACTATCAAGACCCATTATGTCTCATTTATTTGGGATATTTGTTTTAATTTCCACAAAAAAAGAATGGTGAATAAGGAGGGTATGATTGTGTTTTAGTCTGGTGACTGGGCTTTTGCCTTTAACCAATGGTGTCTGTCAGATCTGTGGAGCGTAGCGGCCGTATGCTACACACACAAACCTCCTACAGGCATGAGAATACAAAGGAATATAGGATTTAGCTGGATTTAGGATTTAGCTGGACAAAGGTGTCAAGCAAATCATACAAAAACATGTTCCCCCAAATACTTTCTCAACAAGAAACATAAAATAAGAAATCTCAACAAAGAATGGCTGGCTTCTTTTTACAATTAGAAGGCAGTGTCCTGGTGTGACAGGTCCGTGTCCCTGATGTGGGGGGGCGGGGGCTTGTCGAGCTCCTCTCTTGGGAAGAGGATGGACAAGAGGCAGCACACTGGAGACATCTGGAATGAATCTCCGTCTTGTCAACCTGTCTCATTAGCAATGGACACAATAACAACACCGATACCCTGTGTATAGTTTACCACGTAAATGCTACAAATTAAAACGTTAATTATGTCAATAACAGCTCATATCTCAGAATCAGTGACAGCTGTGACTTTCCTGAAGTCCACAATCATCTCCACTGTCTTATGGGCGTTGAGCTCCAGGTTGTTACCACTGCACCAGGACACCAGCCGGTCCACCTCCCTCCTGTAGACAGACTCGTCCACATCCGAGATGTGCCCGATGAGGCTGGTGTCGTCCACAAACTTGATCAGTTTTACGGAGTCGTAGCTGGAGGTGCAGCAGTTTGTGTAACGAGAGAAGAGCAGGGGAGAAAGTACACAGCCCTGTTGAAATCCCGTGGAGATCTTCACATATTTTTAAGTACAAGCTTTCTTATTCGCATGCAAGATTGACATTGTAGCTTCAATGTATAAACTTTTGCGCTGTTCATTTTAAAACCCATCCAAGGTACCATTTACACCTTAATTAGCCTTAATAAAGTGCAAACGAAGGTTTTCATACACATACAATACATTCATAGTGAACAAATTGATTAAGTAATTAAGTTACTACTCATTCATAATAAACTTTGTTCATGATAAATTAAATATTTGATCATGCTTTATTAAGGCTATAAAAGGTGTCGTTATAAACTGTTACCCAATATATGTTCAGGTAACCTGAAGTAATAATACTTGTTCCATGGCTTTACTAAGATAATGCCATTCTGCTGTTCTAGTCTGAAATGACCAAAACCATTTCAATTAAAGCCAGTGGTCATTATGCGGGCATGAGGGTGGGACAGGGACCAGACTGTGTGCTTTGCAACTCTCCCCTTTCGTAGGACAGGAGGCCTGGTTGCCATGGTGACGCCGTATTTCTCCAGAATTGCACATATTGATTCGCAGAGGCGTCAACGGCCAAGCAAGAGTGAGAAAAAATGTGTGTGCGTGCATCGGGGGGGAAGGGCTACCCAGGGAAACAAACTGGATGGAGTACATAGGTTGGATTAAAATGACAAAACAGTAAGTGTGATGCTATAGAATTATTGTTTGTGTACACGGCGTGATTATGAGGCCAATCCTTTATTATTATGTTTGTAAAAAAACACTCTCAAAAGACTGTTGTAAACTGTCACTGTACTCAGAGATACACTGTTGCCTTGCTCTTAAAAACAATAGGTTGGGCTCATGGCACTCCTTGGTGAGGCACAGTGGCTGAAGCAAAGCACCCCGGCTGAAACAGAATTCACATATGTTAGTCCTTGTATTCTCGACAGTTTAATCAATATGTGTGCACATGAAAAACTGTCTCCTAAAGCTGGAAACCAGAGAACTATAGCCCCGCCAGTCTGTGATGTAATAGGGGATTTAGATAATCTAAGATAATTGTGATTGTGTGTGGTGTGTCTTACCTTTGACAAAGCTTTCTTAATTTCAAATAGACAAAGAGTAATATTCATCCTTATAAGTGAACGATTACATCTGCTACTTTTAAGACCATTCTTGTGCTTTGAAACTGAATCATGCCATTTATGTACCAGACATGGAATGAAAAGCCTCCAAAAAAAGAAAAAAACAGTCAACTCAGTCGACACTCAATTGAAAAATCAATGCCGCTCTTTAACAAAAACTTTGGTTTATTTATTTATCTCTATGTCTATGGAAAGTTCTGTTAGCATCTATTTTTTGTTTTTTATTATTATTTCACCACAAAATATTTCAGAAAACAAAATCACTGTACAGCTGAAAAGGTTTGCCAACTGAGATGTATAACCCAGAAAAACATAGCGTGACTTTCAAGGATAACTGTCTTCAACCAGTTTCAAAATAAGGCAACTATTTCAACAACAATCATTCATCTTTGCTTGAAAAAAAGGACACAGAGCTGCAAACAAAACTCTTTTGTGTACTTGTGGTCTAAACATGACCTGCAGAATGTCAGGAGAAAGAAAACAGAAATACCAAGTGCATTTTTCAAAGCAAACCTTGTCTATGTTACGCTCACATTCCGAACACACTATTTTCCGTGCCATATGTATAAAGTACTAATGTGGTTGTGTTAGTTTACAGAAATGAACTCGGCGAGCAAGTCGAGATAACCTGTAGCATAATGGAGACTAGTGTGAAAAGCCTGGTGTACGCGGGCGCTTGAATTCCTTGAACGCGGTTTGAAAACTGTAATCCCAGCCCGAAAGGTCAAAAGTCTCAGCAGGTTTTTATTTGTGTCTTTGTGCTGCTGTTTTAAGCCCAGAACACGCTTTGTAGTGCGTTCAAAGAGCAACACGAGGGGTCTGTGAGGGGATTAGTCTGAATGATGACGGCGAAGGCGGTGTGCTGCTGCTGTAACTGTGTGTGCGTGCGTGCGTGCGTGTGCGTGTGTGTGTGTGTTTGTGCGAGTGAACAAACTACTGTGTATCAAACCAAACCTGCTGTCAGAGGAAAGTCAACTTTTCAGCGGCAAGGACCGAAAAACAGGGGCCGGAGCATTTGACAGAGGACAACTGGTGTGTGAAGAAAGAGAGTTTTATTTTCTGTAAGGCAGGTGAAGCGATGAATTATGGTGTGAAATAAGTGCAAAGGCCTTTTTAAGTTATTCTATACTTCTCAATATGGTATAACTTATACATTAGCCTGTCTAAATGACTATTGATGATGATGGATTGATATACTTAATGTACATAAGTAACTAAAGGTGCACAGTGGACCCATTCTGGTGGGGTGTCTAACATACATCTATTCAATTTATCAAAAACTAATTGAAAAATATGCAATCTTACTGTGAGCAGGGTCGCCTTTCCACAGATGTGATGTGAACATGGCCTCGAGGCATCACCTGCCTGTATCAGTGGTATGGTGAGTGTTCATTTATACAGACACAGTGTACCATAACCATTGACCAAAGGGAAAGACACATTGTACCAGGTCCCACTTGTAGTGCCTGGGCAGGTTAATGTAACAATTAACAGAATATAAAAGTAGATGAATACATGACTGTGTCACCTTACATTATCAAGCTATTAAAATGTAATTTAGAACACACATGGTCCCGCTTTTGGGACAAAATATGAATAAAACTTAACGGCCCCATCCTCCACCACACAGCAGAGCATTTACTCTCTTCATTGCTGGCTCCAGATAAGATCAATACCATAATATGGCTTAATACCTTACTATGGAACATTCCAGGCAAAGCAATAACATCTACAGGTGGCAAGGCCATATCACAAAAGTTTCTGTGGATTCTATGATTCTGTGGAAAGAATGATATCTCATTTTTGGCATTTTCATTCTTATCAGCGGGTAACAATCATACTTATATTAGCATACAAAATAAGCAGTAGTGCAAACAATCAAAATGCAAATAGTGTTACATTGCCAAATTAAGAGACCTATTGTGCAAAATCGACTTGTAGGATCTTTTAAAGGAACATTGTGTAGCCTGCACTCTTATTGGTTTAAAAAAGGAACTACAACTGAACCTGCGTTGCCAGAGCTTTAGCGTGTTTCACAAGCTGCACTAGCACATTATTGATTGGCTGCAGCTGTAGGAACTGGCAACCCAATAAGAGACTTTCTGATTAGATAATTGTCCACA
This sequence comes from Eucyclogobius newberryi, assembly GCF_026437365.1. Taxonomy (NCBI): domain Eukaryota; kingdom Metazoa; phylum Chordata; class Actinopteri; order Gobiiformes; family Gobiidae; genus Eucyclogobius; species Eucyclogobius newberryi. The sequence goes on along the minus strand of NW_027316167.1, from coordinate 24,566,316 downwards.
AAACACCAAGTTTGAACCAGAAAATCTGCAATGGCTGAAGCCATTGCTGGAGTGTCTGCGTCTCTCCCTCTCCCCCCATTTCTCCCTCCCTCTCCCCACTGTGAAAGTGATCATAATGAGGTATAACTTGTTGAAATCGGTTAAAGCGTTAAGGAGTTGAAACTGGCTAAATGGAAAATATAATAATAATAATAATAATAATAATAATAAAAAAATTGTGACATCACTCACAATACAAGAACATATAGTGTCTGCGTGACGTCATCACGCAGACACTCGATTACACATGTTTAGTCCATAACGTTGGTGAAGTTTATGAAATTTGAAATAAAAATCCTACATACAGTCCTCTTCTCATTAAACCACTTAAGCCTTTGCTCCGACAACCAAAATCACTAATACTGTACTCGCCTGCTCTTTACTTACTTCTGCCATTCTATTTTCTTGAACGGTGACACACGTAGGAACTGCTAGCGTCACTTGGCTATTTTGGAACAAATGAGGAAAAAAAATCTTGTCCTTGGTATATGAACTGCAGTCGGCCAACAGCATGCTACACTTTGTTATGGTGACGTTTACGGTGGTGTAGTGTAAAGGGGCAGATGGTTTAATAGACTTATTTATGAAGTAATTTTAGATCAATATTGCAATTTTAGATAATGATCCACGGGTGTCATAGATTATAACTGTATCAGACAAAAGCATAGTAGTCTTAGTAGTAGAACATTTGAAGCTAACCCTCTTTGTTTACTGGCTCTTTGTTTTGTCCATTAAAGGGCTGATAGTAAACAAAGAGGCTAGTTTGACAAAGAGGGTTAGTTTCTAGCGAAACAGAAAAAACCTCCCACAAAAACACCCTTTATCAGGAGGTCCTGCCCGGTGGGCAGGGCCTACTTAGAGTAGGATTAATATCTTGTCTTGATTGAGAATGACTCTCGGTGTGTCGAGTGTCGAAACGTTTCATTTTTCCTAAAAAACATAGTCCAGATGATACAACTGACTCTTTCTCTACAATGGAATAATCCTGGATGAATGAGGGATTACACCGACATGTAAAAAGATTGAAAATACACACATTTCTGTCAAGTCAACACCTGAACCCAGAGGCCTACCTGCTCTTCACATATACCACACAAGTGCAAGTGTGTGCAAGCTTTATCCAATACAGTACCCACCATGCTGGCCCAGAGGTCTTGTGGCCAGGGACAGGAGTGGAATTTAAGAGGCTCAATCACTTTCTCAAAAACACACCTAATCCTGTGTTTCTCCACAACAAACACACACACGGCGCCCTGCTTCCCTCTCTCACACTCTTCTGACCTCCTTCTGTATTCACCGCAGCACCCTTGTGGCTACGCTTAGCAGCCCAAGTACACATATAGGGCCTTATACGGTGCGCGCCGATGTGTTGCTGTGTTTATTTGTCTTTGTCTGCATTGTGATTGCGCTCGGAGACATTGTTAGCCCCCATTGCTGCCGTGTGTGTTGGAGCTCAAGGTCTCAGCCTCGGTCTCCGGCTGTGGTCTCCTTCCCAGCTGCTCCTGAAAGCTCCACTCTGCCTGAATGAGCTGCTAACCTTGGCACCAAATCAATATCAGCCAAACTCTTTGAAGAATCACAGATGGAACTAGCCTCAGTGCTCTGCGCGCTCCTGCGATCACCGGTATTGTGTGTATGTGTGTGTGTGTATGTGGGTCTGTAATTGCGGCCGGTCTTTGCCTCGCCAAGCCTTTCCCTTTGCTTTACTTTGGCTCGAGTCCAGCGAGGAGTTGCTCAGTGTGATGCGTGGAGTGTCTTGGTTCATTCATGATTGAGCTTCAGATCCACAGCTAAACCCCCGAATGTTTCCTGATGAATTGCATGATATGTTTTGTAGCATCAACACCAGTGCGAATATGGGCGAGACTCCTTTTGAATTCCTGGTAGCCATTTTAGCCCTTGTCCTTGGCCCAGACACACACCAGCGCCTTCTACTGTACACAAACACGCACGCACACACACACGAATGCTTCCTGTAACCCAGCCCTGTATCATCTGATCTGGGTGTTGCTGAGGCTGATCGATGGCTGTGTTGAAATATCCCAGGGCATGATGGGATACTTGCATTCATGCGGGCATAGAAACATATCAATAGCTTGAAACGTTCAGACCCATCATCTCTGTTTCCAAATACAATTAAACAGGTTCTTTTACAAAAATGCACTCGCTCCACATAGTAAACACAGCCAAACAATCTAACACCTAAGTAGATTTTTTTTCATCTCTTTTTTGTCCAGCTGATACGATGCTGCTGCGAAACGGTCTGAGCAGTCAGCAAGAAAATAATAACATTAAATTCTCTGTTTGGAAATGGATACATTACACAGGTTTTGTATTCAATATTAACATTGTTAGAGTGTAACTGAAGTGAAATTCGACTTACATATATGTCCAAGGTAGCCATAACAGTATGTCTGGTCAATTAATTATGCCTTTACCTTAGAATATGGGTATGGGTTGTGCTTGGAATGATGTTGAGTAACGAGTAATGAGTAATTGTTAGGGCTGGGTGATCGGACAAAAAAACCGCATCACAATTATTTTCCTTTCTCCCTAATTGTATTTCATTTTGTCATATTTAAATCAAATAAAACGTATTTCCTGACCCAATGCGACGGGCTGGCGCCTGTCCAGGGTGTGCCCCGCCTAAGGTGTGCCCCGCCTAAGGCACAAAGTCACTGGGATAGGCTCCAGTCACCTGCGACCCCTAAAGGGAACAAGCGGTAGAAAATGAATGAATGTACAATATATACTTTTGACTATTGCCATTTAACACAAAAAAGTCAAGTGTCTCCTTCCAAAGTCTGAACTTCATTCCAACTTTCTTTGACAGTCATTACTTAAACAGCATTTTATTTAAATCTGAATGATAATAAAGCTTTTTAGTCCTTATCTTTGTACATTAATCTGGTGTTTACTCAATAGATCCTGATAAATAAATGCCAGTGAACGATACACTTACAGCTTTATACCCGTGGACCATTTATTCACACTAACTCCAGCCTCCTGTTCACTGAGCTGTAGCTTCAAGGTCACAATCATTCACTCACTTACCTGGAAAAGTAAGTATTTGCAGTTTCACACCAATACACAAGCTCATATAATATTGTGTACAGTTTATCAAATATATTTGGAATACACTAGGGCTGGGTATTGCCAAGACCCTCGCTATATGATCCCGATCCCGATACAGGGGTCACGATACAATACGTATCCCGATACATGTATATTCCAATACAATTCCCTCATTACGACACATATCCCGAAAAATTTATCAAATGGGTAATATTTTTACTCTGGATAAGAAAATTTATGAAATGTCATGTTTATCCACAAAACACTTATTTATAAATCCATTATGCTCTAATAACTTCATACATCCAACCAACTGATCCAAATAGAAATATAAGGAACACATTCTAGTAAAGTATTACATGTTTCATGGTCTGAACATGCTGCTGTAGCTTCTTCTGCACAGATCAGCTTCTGATCAGGTCCACAGCTCCTTCTCACCTCGGCCGAGAGGAGCGCGGCACAAACAGCAGATCAAAACTATTCCACCTCGTTTACACGTCATTAGCTTGTGTTCCGGCAGATTGAGCAGCTTCTGCTTTTCCTGCAGGACGTAACAGCTCTTTAGGAGTTTGCGTCTAAATGGCCGCCTGGACAATTCAAAATACATTTTAAAAAATTAAAAATATCCATACTGTGTGCTGGGTGGTCGAGTGGTTAAGGCACAGCACGCTTATGCCAAGCTCCATATTATATTGTGACCTGGGTTCGCGTCCCGACTCCGGCTGTTTGCTGCGTGTCCTCCCCTTTCTCTCATCCCCCACTTCACCCCGGCCACTCCTTTCTAGTAAAGCCTTCGGGCCACAAAAATATTTTTTTTTCTAATTTAATCGAAAAAAATAACAATACTTTGACGAGTATAGATGCCGAGTCCGTGACGATATATCGCCGTATATATATTTGGTATTCATACACTAGGTAAAGTAGGTTTATACTGTATTTCAAACCATTTGCACTTTATTTAAAAACTAAACATTTTGAAAGCAAATTAACTGTTTCAGTTTAGTTTTGGACTTCAGACCAAGTTTTGGACCAAGCTTGAACTTGAACTCAACCAAATATATATTTTCAAACTTTTAGCATTATATCTGAGCTCCACATCCAGGTGGAATAAACAATTGTGCCCATTTCAACTCTTTGATTTTAAACTATGCCATCACTACGACATATTCTCACCATAAAATCATCATCTAATCCCCCCAAACCCCCAAAATTGCATCAATTTCTTTGTGCAAAAATATTCTCTAAAACGTTTCCAAACTGAGCTTTGTGTCATACAAAAACCACATCAGTTTTGGTAAGTTTTTCTAAGTTTGATAAGTTTCTAGCGTCAAACTCAAAAGTATCTTCTCATCAAAGCTTGGGAAAAGTAGCCAAATTTGTCTGTGTCCTGACTCGGAGTCTATTGACGTGAAGGACAGCCACGCAATAACAAATATATTCTCTGATTGTATCCCGCCATCATTTTTCTTGGTCTGCTTCTTTCAGCCCTCTGCCTTCTCATTTCTTTTCCCCTTCCTGCTGTCCTCATTATTTATCTTTAGTCTATTCTATTACCTTCCCCCAGTTCTTATGCCTTCCTGCCTTCTTCTATTGATTTTCATTTATAGGTTTTCATCCTTTTCACTCCCATATCTCGGCGCGGATGGCACCTCGCAGCTCGCCTCTCTCTCTCTAGGCCTTCTTCTCCCTCCTCTAGTAAAAGCCTCCCACATTCTCGTGCTGTTCCTTTGTTATAATATCAGATACTTGGAGGGCCGTGCAATGCTGAGAGGCCAAGTGGCGACAAAGAGTGTGCGCGGCAGGTGTAGAAGTCTGGGTAGTTGCGCTCAAAAGTTAGAAAGGTCACCACCGCTTTCTTATACATCACACAGAAACGCTTGTATGGATTCAGGGGCAGCGCCAGCAAAGCATCAAAGATTTACTCGTGGAGAGATGCCGTTTGTTTACAGCACTGAGATTATGATTACCAAATGGCCGTTGTACGTTCGAATCAAAAGCAGTTGGCTCTCTGCACAATGGCGGTTGGCTAGCTCAGCGTTTTTGCCCTTCTCCGACTATATGGGTTTTTGCAGAGTTGTGCTAAAATGAATAATTACTTAATGATCACGCAGAGTGAGATGCGTCTCCGGAGAACGCTCCCAGGTGGGTCGGACTACCCTTAGTTTTTATTTATTTTTAATGTATTTACAATTATTAAATCAGAAAGCAAAAAAAAATAAAAAATACCAAAATTAATCCTGTTTATGTCCCAGGTTTGGAGAAAAAAAAATTCTTTCCTTTCCTCAGTTTTTAAAAACAGTATATAAATGTAATTATTATGGCAGTCCAGTCCTTGATAGTTGTTTCAGTTTGTGTCATTAACACATTCTTAAAATAAACTATATTTGAATATTTGGGAGCTAGTAAACTGACTCTAATTCCCATTTGACAGCTTTTAATTTACAACACAATTTTACAAAGAAGACGTTATTTGCGTGTCCTATTAAACACTGTGTGTCAACCCCAGTCCATGTTTGTTTTGACTCTTCAACCAACAAGGAAGCGTAGGAGTATCAGAGCAGCAAAATGTCAACTTTCGGATAAGAGATAAGGAAATGGTGCATGCATTTCAAACGTGCACGCTCTATTCTCATACTCCTTGGACAAACACACTAATATCGACATAGGTTATTAATTGACTTGACAAATAGTCATCCCATGAAGCGGGCTGTTTTACACTGATAACGACAGCATGGCCCCAGCTACTCAAAAATCATTTCAAGAGAAAAGTGTGCCAAAGGAAGCTTGGTTCATTGACTTTCTCCATTGTGAAAGCTGGTAGATCTGAAAGTGCTACCTGCATGTGAGTGTTATCTGTCGGACTAGAATTTATGGCGGTGCTGTTAAATGACTGAATCATAACCAACTCTATTGATCCACATTGTCTCTGAGTAAATATAGAGCAGAGGTGATAATGAATGCTATCAGAAAATATGCTGTCTCTGTGCCAATATGTTTGTAAATAGTTAGCCCATCATGCATGTAACCCTCTATTTAAATACCACTCTGGCATCGCATTTCCATCCCATTGCTGAATATTGTGCACTATGTAAATTTTATAGCCATTAGAGGACAATTTGATGTGTAAGTAAAACATGAAATAATTGCATCTGAAAGAGAAGGTACATCATAATTACAGCTTCTGTCTTGAAGATCTATGGTATGACGCTCTTCAGTGTAAAATGAGCATAAATAATAATGCTTTAGTTTACAAATTTATCCACAAGACATTTTGTTCAGTATTACAAATGTCAATTCATGGATTTCAGACTGAGTGATGGAAATCTCTCCCCGTTGCCATAGCAATTAACAGTTCAAAATAAAATGGTATATCTTTGAATGGGCAAACGTCCTCAAAGGTTGGATATGAATAGAAAGTTGAAACCCACAAAGACCCACAAGAAAAGGCAAGCCAATTGATGAAAAATAATAGACAGAATTAAATGTCAACACCATTAGCACCTCAAAAATGTTGTAACAAAGACTTAAGTTTTAGGAGTAAATGTAATATTTTTCAATAACCACATTTGCTGCCTCGATGTTTCACTGTGGAAAATGTATGAAACAACAAGTGCTGCAACGATTAATCGAATAACCGAGACTAGTCGACTTTAATCATCATAATCGCGATCTGGCTCTAAAACACACTCCTTGTATAATAAAGTCGTCTGTTTTATTACATTAAGATGTCAAATAGGAATTACCTATTTCAGATTTCTGTCAATAATACACTTCCTTCATATTCTCCTTCTAGTAGGCTTGATTTGGTTAAAAGATTTTTTTAAATGCCTCAATTTATAATAGAAATGATGACTAATCGAAAAAATTATCACTAACTAGTCGACTATTTACATAATCATCACTGACAGTCTTTGAAACAACATATTGGTTGTTTCAATTGAGAAACCTGAGGACCTGATGAAGCTTCTCGGATGAGCGGTGAAACGTCTTCACTCTTACAAGTGCCACAGATAATTTGCTGTAATTGCTGCCTAAAGTCTTCCATAGCTCACATCTAGACAATAGATAGTTTTCTATATGGAAGTGTAAATGTTTCTGTAGGACGCAAAGAACAGTAAAAAAAAAAAAAAAAGAGAAAAGAAAAGAAAAATCAAAATGCAGTATGTGGTGTTGTTACTCAGCTGCACTGTTGGAAAATGCATCACACCTATGATTTGTGACCCAGCTACTGTGGTGTATGATTTAGGGTTGTGAGCTCGGGTTATAGACATTGACACTTTTGAATCTGTGTAGTGAAATGAAGTGGGCTTGCAGGTGTTCCTTCCCGCTGTGATCCTGTATAAATGTGATTACTCTCTCCAAGATCGACCACAAGTCACCCCCTTTCTCCCCCGTTGCCCCCTCAGCCACACTAGCACTTTGCCATTTCTCTCTTACTGATTGAAAAAAATCTGAAAGTGTCCAGTAAAAACAGGGGTCTCAGCCCTCTGCAGCCTGGCATTACCCGCTCTCCTATTATCCTTGGTGATCGCAGGGAGGCATCACACACACACACACACACACACTGCACACACACACACACACTGCACACACTGCACACACGTGAACAATGGCACATCAGTCACACATCACTACATTCTGACTTACACACACACGCACAAATACACAACAGCCACAACAAAAACATTGATTTGAACCCCTCCCTCTGCAGGAAAAAAAAAAAAAAAACAGTGCCAATCTTCAACCAGGCTGTAATTTTATAGCACAACAAATGAAAGGGTAATTTTAGCTGGGATAGTGAGGGAGAAGCACAATCGGAGATAAAGGGACAAAGTTTGGTGTCTGAAAGGCCGGTGATGATGATAGCAGGGGCTCAGAGGAGGGAGCGGAGAAGAGAAAAGGGGCTTTGACAACGCTGACAACCTCACGCCTCGCTACACAGCCGCGTGCAAAAAGACAGGCGCTAAAACACTGCAATTTAGATAGTTTACTGGCCATTGTCAAAACACTACTGCAATCTGTGGAGGGTTTAACAGGTTTAAAGTCACTCAGTGCAAGACCCCTGGCCAGCATCTTCTATTCATTACTTTCCCTCAATGTCTGAATGTCTTTTTCATCCTACATGTACAATATTGCAGCTGATAGAAAGATAAAACTTTAAATAGCTTCACATTTGGATTAGATAGGTATGGGAAGTGCTATATTTTCAGCATAAAAATCTTTGTAAAGTACTTTGCCAAGTCATAACTGTATTATTAACATTAACATACGTTTTTATTTTATTAAAATATGTATTTGTTTTTTTCTTTCAGGGTCATCACAGGAGTGTCTAATTCCTCTAATGCAATCATTTGTAATGTGACCATCTTGATGTATCCTCTCTAAGCACAAATTGAACATGATTTCAATAGTAAAACCTGGGCCTTCTGGGTCTGACATGGGCTTAGAATTGACCACACTGTGGGTAGATAAAAAAGAACATCTTGTTATACAGACATGATATGTTGTTTTTAAAACCATAGTGTATTTGCAGTATAAAGTGCACAGCCTATCATGTGGCCTTTGAGAAGCACTGCAGCAGATTAAGTCAGAAAGACTTAGTATTAATAAACCTGTAGATTTGACTGTGATATGTCACTGCTGCTCGCTTTCCTTGGCTTTTTCATTTTCCTTGCCAGATGATTTCAGTATATTGTATTGCCCTGATGAAGAGAACCCATACCTTTTATTCTGTTTGACGTAAGCCCACGATAGATTGATATTGATAACTTGAAACAGAGGCTTTGGTCTGTGGTTTGAAGACTGGGAGATGTCCAACATGTTATACTTTTCCTGCTCTCAAAGACAAAATGGGCTGCTGTCTCCTTATTGATAAATACACTCAAGAAGTCAAGAACTCTGACAGTTAATCAGTTTTTCTTCTCCTTTGTCTTTCTTTTGACATCTTGCATTACCCTCTGTCTGTTATTCATGCTTGCCAATGTCCAAAGTCTTGTCAGCTCTCTAAACTCCAAGCCAAGCAGGACAGGGCATGGTTTGTACTTGGTTTGGAGACCGCGGGAAGACCAAGAGCCACCGAGGGGCGCTAGAGGAAATGTCACTGTGTAATTGGCAAGACACTTCACCCACATTGTGGTGCTTTGAGTGCCTTGAAGGTGGAAAAGTTCTATAGAAACATATTCTAGTAATAATATTACACAGAAAAACAAAGAGTTTATTTCGATAAAAGTATTATTAACTCTTCTACTACAGTGTTTTATGTTACATAGCAGTATTTAGATGACAAAAATTCAGTACAATTCTTCAGTAAAATCTTGAAATACTAAACCAAAAAACCCATGAGCCATTCGGACCCAATCGGATCATTTAGTGCTTGAATGTCTTAACTAGGATAAACCCTTTCTTACCCTTACTTTTGATAAATCAAATCAAATCAATTTATTTTTGTAAGGCCCAAAATCACAACAACAGTTGCCTCTGAGGGCCACAGGGAGAAATGAATCAACAATGTCTGTGGTGGCGATGGAGTCAGACAATGTCTGTGGTGGCGATGAAGTCAGACAATGTCTGTGGTGGCGAGGGACGATGTCCCAGGGTCCTCTGTCCTTAGACTCTCCTTCTCGGCCAGGAAAAACTACAAAAAAAACCTCTTTGGGAAAAAAGCGTAGAAACCTGGAGGAGTTCCAGTGAAGGAGAGATCCGACTCTCACAGACGGACACGAGGGAGACTGGAGCTGGACCCACTCTTCAGGCAGATGAGGGACCGACTGAGGCGAACTGGACCCACTCTTCAGGCAGATGAGGGACCGACTGAGGCGAACTGGACCCACTCTTCAGGCAGAAGAGGGACCGACTGAGGCGAACTGGACCCACTCTTCAGGCAGAAGAGGGACCGTCGGAGGCGAGCTGGACCCACTCCTCAGGCAGATGAGGGACCGTCCACACAGGGCAGGGACCACTTCACCAGGGGAGGGGCATCTGGGTCCACAGGTCCTCAGGAGTGAGAGAAAGAAAAGAAGGCGGTGAACAGTTTGCAAGTGGAATCAAAAAATAAATATTGTTTGATAGCATAAGTAGTCAGAAGAAGAAGAGGATAGCGCTCAAGCTGTCATACTTCCCCCAGCATAGTTACTCCTAGGGCAGCGTAGCTAAAGCTGTGGGTTTATGTTTCTGTTCCTAACTAGTCTGACCATAAGCGATTTCGAAGAGGAACGTTTTAAGCCTGGACTTAAATGAAGAGACTGTGTCAGCATATTTAACATGGTCAGCATATTTAACATGATAAGTCATGTCTCCAATAAAAGATTTAGAACCGATCTTAAATTAATATATCTGTAATGTTATTAATCGCTATCCAATAGTGTGTTTTAACTGTGACTGTGAATAATCCAAATTGCAGAGCTCTAACTGGTAGATTTGACTGAATTATAAGGTTATGATTATTTACCACCACAACCACCTGATACTCATGATTTCGGCGCTTTGTGTTTTATTTAATTAATTTAAGTCGACCTTTCTGTCTATATTCTTGACAAAACTAAAAAATTCCAAGAGGCTTTTTATCCGTATTAAACAAATCATAACCACTCAACTATGACTATTGGATCAGTTATAGATAGATAGCAGCGTATTAGGGTCTGGGATTTTGGGGGAGGGGTCACAGTTTAGGGGTCATGACCTTGAGTATTGATCAGGTTTTGTCATTTCCATGGCGACTGGAGGCCCTTCTCTCTGACCTGCTGGAGTACATTAGAGCTGAGATCCATAACGCCTGTTTGTTCCCTCTCTCTTCCCTCCGCCTGACATACCTGCACAGGGGTTCCAGCACACATCCAGCCAGCTGCTCATCCAAGCACAGGAAGAAACTGAATTAAACCTTAAAAACAATCTGGGTCTGCGGAGAGCACAATTCATCATGATCTGAGCGTGTCAGAGGTGCATGTGGGAGTGGGTTTGGGCTCCGGTGCTTGGGGTGAGGGAGGTGGCCGTGGCAGCTTGACTGTAGCCACTGACCAGTTGTCCACTACAGCACACACGCACTTCTTCACTGCACTGAGCTTTAAACACTCCGCATTTGAGCCAAGGTCAGCAAGATTGTAAATAAAGTGACAAAACCTGCTTTTGTGAGAGGAAAGATGAGCTGCAACGCAAGGACAGGGGCTTCGAAGCCAATCAAGGGGAAGCTTGGGTTAATTCATCCACTTTTTCCTCTCTCTCAGCGTGGAGGCATTTTCTTTATGTCCACTTTCTTTAACTGTCTTCCATTAAGAGATTCTCTAATTTGTCAACCTGTTCCCTTCCCTTTTGCTAACTCACACACCCCGTTGTTCTAATTCGCTGTAGTTTGTAGTGTATATGAGCGCAGGGGCCCAGGGCGCTCAAGGGCTGGCCCTTTGTGAGGAAATTATTTTCTCGGTGCTGAGGAGGACACTCCAAATCATCTCCAGCAATCTCAGTAATGGCCCTGAGACGCTGCTGCCTTTGTCCTGTAATGGTGACAGATGACTGGCCGGTCAGAAGGGGGCCGTCCAGACGCCTCGCAGAGGGCTGAACAAAACCTGACGTGCACGGCCTCATGCGCACACAAACACTTGCATAAAATGCCACTTGAGAGGTGGCTGCTGTGATTGTGGGTAATTGTCTCTTCTCGGCGTGCAGTGTTAGTGGTTATACTTAACGATCACTCTCCAAGAGCAGTCCCAACTATCTGTCCTTTCAAAAAGGGATGATGATTCCACTTTACAGAGTCAGCCACCTGAGACCCCCCTTCCACTGCTACAGCCATCATCTCCGCTCGACATAAGAGCATGGATAATGCCACTTTTAATTTTAGGACATCAAAGTGTTGTGGACTTCCTGTCAAACCCCTGAAAAGATGAGCATTGTTAATGAACACTTTGCTATAGTTGAACTATCACAGAAATGTATGGCAGGTTAGAGCCGTTTTTCACTTAAATTAGAATTGGATTGGGTTGGTTGGTTGGTGGTAGATAGTATGCTTCGGAGGGATGAGTGCAGTGATTGGTCACTAATTTAAATGGTTAGGATTTTGGAACAGGATTAACATTGCGCATGATAAAATTGACGGCTTTGCTAATAGGAATAGCTTGGTGTGATGGTGTAAGTTTGTTTGTATTTTGGTTATGTATCAAAGAACACCTGTTGGCATGAACTGAATAATTATCTTACCTTTATGGATTAAGGTAGACTTAGGGGGCAGTCAGACTTGTTATTTGGTTCCAATTTTAGTCCTGATGTGGACTTGGTTCGGTCCTGTTCTAGTTCTTGTTTAGTCAAGTTTAGTCCTGGTTTAGTCCCAGTTTGATGTGATTAATGTAGTCTAGTAAAGCTTGCAATGAAATAACCAATTGTGGCAGATTTGCATTATGCAGTTTCATTTTTATAACAGCAGCATTTGTCTTCCTAATCTCTTACCAAAAAAAACATTGTGCATATCACTGAAAGTCTGTTCTCCTCGCTCTGCGATTGCAGGATAGGTCTGTGGTGGCCTTGAGTCCTCCCATTGTCTCCCTGAGCAGGACATGAAAGGACAGTTTGATCAGAGGTCGAGAACATAAAATGAACGGTTTGACTTGCGCTAAAGTTCGACTTTTAGCCAAACAAGGCTCAAACACATGTCCGGGACAGAATCAATGGGTGTAAATGGAGAAAGCCTGTCGTCTTGTTCTTGGGCCCGGTTGAGAAGAGGTGTGAGATGTTCAGCGACTGTCCCTGTGGTCTTGGGCGTTACCTTCACTTTAACTTGTTTGGTGGCTACTGTATCCACCCTCTGGCATGTGAGCAATGATCCAAACGGGCCTAAGCGGAAATGTGCTGTTAACTGAATATGTTGAACCTTCGGATACCTCAGGATAACTAATCCCTGTACGCCCATCTATTTTTGAAGTGCCGTACTTATTAACAGAATAGATCGGAGGCCTTACTCAAATCCCTCATCTTTAAATCCACCCCTGCCTTTGTCTATTGATCTTTCATTCCACAATACAGAATCCTATTAATGGATGTCACCAATATGGGGATCAGCAAGGAAAGGATGTGGTCTATGGGCGACCTCTCATTAGTAGATACCCACCAGCAAGGCCTGAGGGCACATCTAAAGAACGGCGCTAAATATGGCTGAGTTGAAGGCAATTTTCTCTCCTCCTTCCTCTGTAGTCATGTTGTTTGGCTCTGACGAGGATGCAAGCACAGCGCAGTGTGAAGCTCCTCCTGCAGAGAGCCTGGAGAAGAGCTTTCAAAGGAACATACTTTTCCTCTGTTTGGGCTCCCCGCTGTGTTTGTGGGTAAATAGTGTAGAAAACAGTGTAAGATCGGCTTTACTATCGTTTTATAGTTTATTAAAGACGATGAACACAGCAGGTAGTGTTTTGCTTAGGTGTAGCTGAATGTTAATAGAGCATAATTTGGCCAAAGTAAGCAACATGTAATTTGAAAAGTTAACTTCCAGCTTTTGTTTAGCTTTTCAATACATTTTATAACTGGATAATGATTACTCCTCTTCTTTTAATACAATGATGTTTAAAGCCCTGTCATCATCAGATTTCTAAAATAGACTGAAATAAAGGCATTTGTTTCATTATGAGACCTTGGAATCCCATGTTCCTTTGCTGTGAGGGAGACGTGTCACTTTTAAGGTAGAGGATCGACCACCCACTTTACTTTACCTCGAAAATGTCAAAGTCAAATTTCAAAATGATCTACATGGAGAATATTGCATTGTTTTATTTTCTGTCTCCATAGAATCATGCTTTAAAGAAGACACATTGTGCAAGTATTAGGTATAAATGAATAAAATACATGGATCACAATTTCATATTTGTTTTTTTGTAAATTGTGATATTGTTCAAACATAGCGTAATAATAGAAATAGATAAATTGACTTCCTGTTCAAAACTGCACAACTGAAAAGATGTTCATAGTGGCGTTTCACCGTAGCAAGCAGCAGATTTTAACTTTCATCCACAAACATTTGAATAGTTGAGAAGTGGCTGCATGATGTTTTTCACAGTTACTCGGAAAACAGACTCAAATGTGACAAATCTAAATACAACAAGATGATGAGGGAACATGAGGGGGAAAGTGTGGCATTTTTTATTTCTGAAAATGTACTAATATTGCATTCTTTCCCAACAGCACAGTGTGATTCTACTGGCTCTCTCCGTAACAGTCAGACACACAGCCCTGCATTGACACCGCTATGTACTTTTAATAAAATACATTTCCCCTCCCTCGTTTAACTGAAAAGGTAAGGTTTTAAGCTGTATAAAATATAATACTTTAATGTATCATAAAAGATAATGCGTGGAAAACTGAGCTGTTTAAAAGGCTTCTCGGGAGAACGCTTACAATGGAACCGTGGATTAACTGCACTTACAACAGACCCAGACAATAGGGTTTGTGCCGGCGCATGTGTAAGTCAAGGAGAAGTGGTCAGGGCCAAATAGCTTTATCTTTTCTTGATGAATTAAATAAAGTCATATATGGCTTTTTGGAAATTTTACCACAGGATTGAAGAAAATTGGTTAGAGCAGTAATCTCCCTGACACTTTGAAGATCCTGTTACCACCCCATGCCATTCACTCTTTCCGAGCTGCAATGGAAACAAAGAGCTGGACTGTAGTTTAACTAAATGGAAAGTGAGGATGATTTTCTGTGTCTATAGCGTATTGTTTACTTTACTGAAAATGAAGTTAGCTTGATGTAACTAATTAACAGCTTCCTAGCGTCTAATCAGTTGATGATTTCCTTGAAGATTGACTTGAATACACCTTTCTTTGTTATTGTGTGTGTTCTTTTCTGGAGAAAGTACAAATAAATAATGAAACAGACAAAATATGTTTTCTTGTAGAAGGGAATAGAACAGAATAATGATATATTAAATATATTATATGAACTGTACCCTCTCTCATGAGCACCGTTGGTTGTATGAATACGAGTAGCTCCCTGTCTCTGCTGTTTTATCATGTCTTGTTTGCAGTGGCGGCTGGTGGTACAAATTATAGGGGGGGCTATTTGACATGACATTTTAAATACACATTTACAACTGAATTAATTAAGTAAACACACTTTACTTCCACTTTTGTTAATGATAAGTTAGAAGTTAAGCGATACTTAATGCTTAGCGTTAGCCTTATGCAAGTAATAAACAAAAAAAAACTGCGTGTTTGCTGTCATAGTAACGTAGATCACATGTCTCGGCTCGGATTGATACGAAATCAGCCGCTTTCAACACGAATAAAGCCAGCAAACAGTTGAGCAGCTCATTTTGAGTCGTTTTGGACATACCTTTTGTCACAGACGTCTGTAGATGCAGTTTTAAGACGTAAACACGGAAAACACGGCGTGTGTGACACTTCCGCGTAGGCGCGCGCACATGCCTCAGTCTCTAGTGTAAAAAGTGTAGCTCTGTGGCGTAACTACTGCGTTCAAAAGAGCGCTTTCTGGAGCGCCCCAAAGTCGCTATTTTCCTATGGAGAAAACCATGGTGACGTAGTCACTTTTGATTGTGATTTGATTGGCTAAAAATCCCCATTGATTTTCTATGAGGCTCTGGGGCGTTTCAAACCGCCCCACGGCTGCGTAGAAAAGTGACGCAGGCTGCGCCAGGCAGGCAAGTATACATCTATATCTATTTATAGGTTTTATATATGGATATATATGATTATTTTACACATTTACACTAATAAGAATATAAGATATTTTTGAAAAAATGATATTGTTTTTAGACACAAAAGAAATTGACGTAGTTGGCAGATTGACAGGGGGGCGGCGCCCCAGCGCCCTTAATGGACCAGCCGCTGCTGCTTGTTTGATTGATTTTCATGTATTTATTCACTTTCTGTCTGGATATTTTAGTGCAAAAACCTATGGACTCACTTTACGTAGATTATTGTACATTTAAAGTATGCATTCAATGTATGCAGGGCTAAGAAATGAGCCTTCACGTTCTCATAAATCAAGTTTACCAAAATAATATCTGCAGCTATGTTACATCAGGACATTATACCCACCATTTGTTTTATTCGATTATAGAAAACCATTCTGGAAAAAGACATATAGATATGATTGAACATAGAAAAAGCCTTATAAATATGATGCAATCATGGTAATAATTTAAAGGTTAGACCAACGTACAAATGGGAACACTATCTAAATCAATACTTGCCCTACATGAAAGGTGAATCATCAGTTATTATTATCTTATTGGCAGTTATTGGCCATAGATCCTAAAGGGCAGCAAGACATTAAAAGGCATGTAAATTACATAACTGTATTATTCTATTTGTTAAATAACACAAATTGATTTTCAAATTGGATAAAGAAAAAAAGAATAAAGAAAACGTACATTCCATTCTGCATGGAACATAGAATGGGTTGCCTGGAAATGGTTTTCATACTGTATAAGCGGACATTATGTATTTCTGTCTGAATTTGAGAGCCAGGCCATGAGTCTTGGTGTGTTTGTAAGGTGGGGCAATTTGATAAATGATGCCAAAGTAGAATAGACTGGTGTTCAGATGGCCTCAGCCTTGTAAAGATGTGACAAATGACGGAGCAGAAAGTATTGATTCCAATCTCTCTCTGGTGCAGTGTTTCACAGTGAAGGCCTTGCGTGCGCACACACACACACACACACAATACAACATGGAACTTACAACAAAAGCAAGGACAAGTATAGTGCTAGGTTAAGTGTGCGTGTGTCCGACGCATTCACGCACATGTGTGACTGGTGTGTGAATTTGAGAACATAGATTGCCTTTGTGCCAATAGGTGTTTGTGTGGAAAAGCATATGTTGTGTTTCTTTGTGCGTCGTGTGTCCCATTGTCACTTGGTTGTTGGGATGTCAGCAGGAACCCCTCGTCACACACATTAAAGACTCATCTCGCTGTGTTTTGGGGCAGCTGTGTTCCTCTACGCTGTCAAGGAACATTTCATCTCCTCCAGTCATATCTGTGCGGGTGTCAGCCGGTTTGTCAGCGCGAGCAGGGAGAGTGTGCACCGTGTTAGCATGAGCACACAAGGGGGCAAAGGTCAAAGAGAGCTAACCAGAAGAGGAGAACGGGGAGTGGAACGGATCTGGATGAGGGACACAGTGGAGTAGTCACAGTTTATGTATTGTTTGAGAAATGCTGCTGTAAAAAATCCATTGCAACTATAGTGACCATTCAAGGTGTTTCCATTGAGTTGTTCATGTTTCCTGAGAAGTGATGCGACAGGGAAATAATGGGCAAGGTTGTGCCCAATTAACCTATCCACAAAGTGTATAAACCTTCCACAAAGCATCCTAAAAAATGGAAGGACAGCAGTGATAAAGAGGACAAAATGGACCACATAGATGAAAGTTTCAGATATTTGTGTGTACAGTTTAATACATATTTTTTTTGAAGAACCTATGGTCCCTTTCATCAAAACCTTTTCATTACATTTTTACAGATCTTCCTGTAAAGTTTGATTAACGGAATGAAAATAGCGGGTTGCTGTCAGGGATGTAGTAAAGAACATAATAGATACAAGGCTCACTAATTGAGTTCACCGTAGAGGCCACATTATATTGCTGACCTGTAAATTGGTTTAGGGGATGGGGCCATGGCGGAAATTCACAAATTGCCATTATGTTGTACATTTAGAGATACATCTTCAAATTATGAATATAGAGAAAGAACAATAAGAAACAACGCATTTTGTTTTCAAAGGCCTGTGGCTGGGGTTAGGGGACAGTGCGCCCTTTTTGTGGTGAGTGGAGGGTTTTCATGTTACATGAAGGCACACATTAATTATTCAATCAACAGTGTCCTGTGGTTGATTTAAAACAACCTTTTAGCCTCCCGACTTGCCACAAAAATTCCCTTGAGCCCCATACTGCTTTCCAGCAACAACTTGAAACATGGAGGAGTGGATGTACAATAGAAATGGCGGTTCTGTTTCTATAGTAGCTACAGTACCTCAAGATGAAAAGGGCTTTGTAAGGTTGTTATACAGATTCTACTCACGGACAGATTACCCTGGTTTAGTCAAATAATGTTCATTGCAAGTGTTATTTTCTGGCCTTAGTGATGCATCGTATATGTGCAATGGGCCTATGTAATTTATAGGGCCTACCTTCAATTATTACAATATATGATAAAATCCTGTCCGTATCTTCCACCAGAGAAAAGCTGAAACATCATGTTACAGTCCTATTTGGTTTCAAACAAGATGCTCTGTTTTTGTGCTCCATTTCCAATTATTGAGCCCCTCTATTGTTTCATAATTATTTTCATA
This sequence comes from Eucyclogobius newberryi, assembly GCF_026437365.1. NCBI lineage: Eukaryota > Metazoa > Chordata > Actinopteri > Gobiiformes > Gobiidae > Eucyclogobius > Eucyclogobius newberryi. The sequence goes on along the minus strand of NW_027316167.1, from coordinate 24,547,919 downwards.
ATTATTATTTTTTGTTCCATAGTAACAACTAATCAAGTTCCTCTGAGATGAGGAGTGTTACACTAACTTATGGAAACCTATGGCTTAGCGCTGGTGCAGTAAACCCACCTGAACATCTCATTACAGCCATGTTAACTCAGTTCCCGTCAGTCCTCTGCTCCAACATTGCCCCATGCTCCATCATTACTGTTTAAAATTGTATTCAATACCAGGTATATAGTCCACAGATTAATATAGATCTCCTCAAGCTTGGTAGCGCTAGATGGCCAGATAGACCCCCACCCTGAAATTACCATGAAAACACCATTTATCGGCGCATACAGTGACTTGTACACAAGCCCATACAAAGCCAATCATTACTGTCTATCAGTCAGTGCAGGAGGAGAATGTTCCTGGGAGGGTCAGAGCAAAGGTCAAAGGCATTCTCAGGCCCAACAAACAACCCCCACCCACCCCCCACTTTTCCTAATCAAGCCCTTCACACTCACCTCTCCTCTGGCTATTTCTGCTATACGTGTCTGCGAGCGTCACCCAGGCATGCCTCAACACTGTCCCTCTATGACCCTGATGCTACGCTGCTGATGCTTTTGAGCGCTTTGGACAAGGGCAGGGGGAGGGGAGTGAACAGTGGACAGTGGGAGGGGGCATTACTTGTGACCCTTGACCTGGTGCGAATTGACTCTTCACCAGGCCTGTGGGGTCGCTCACCCCTGACCTCCGGGGGCATCCAGTCAAAGCCAACCAATCGCCATTCGCTTTAATTCACTATCTGACCTTCCACTTGGGACAGAACGAGGGCTGAGGTTGATGGAGGTGGGGGAAGCTGACCATAAAAACATAGAGCCCTGCTGTGATGGAGCATATGTCGGAGCATCTGCCTATCATGGCCGATCAGTGGGGTTTCTGCCACAGCGATACCATTTACAGGACCTGCACCGGCCATAGATGGCTGTCCAGGCCTAAAACAAACTGTATCGTTGTTAGAGTAATCGGGGTCGTAATTATGCATGAATGCACTCAAACATATATTTTATGTCGACACTAGGTCCAGGGACATAGAGTTGAGTTATGATTGTCGGTTACAATATTCGTGGATTCTGCGTCTGTTAAAGGCTTAATAGTAAACCATAGAAACCATCCTTTGAGTCTTTATATATGCTTATTAATAACATGAATCATTAAAACAGTTAATTGTAAGGAAAATCCCAGAACACGGGATTGCAGAAACAAACATACATTTGGTATTAGTTAAATTAATTTGAACAAAGTGAGAAATCCTGCTGGGAGAATTTGTGCTATAAACAGTAAAGTCGACAAGGCAAACTCGGCATGTAAAGGATTCCACAGAAAAAACAAAGATGTGTTATCTACATCAGATAGTCTGTCCACTTCCTCTGCTTAAGTGTGAAACGGAGCAAAATACAGTACTATCTATTCAGCTACAAATATATCATTTCTAAATAATAGGTATTAGTACACAAGGCTCAAGGTGAAGTTTTTCTGTCCAGGATGTAGCCACACTACACCTTTCCTCCCGTCTCTTCCTGGAGAATGCCGTTTACTGGAAAGTGATGGAGAATCCTTACGGTCATGACCGTTGGTGTAATCTAATGAGCAGAGGAGGAGCTGATGTGTGGGGGATGGTCAGCAAGATGGGTGATGGGGTTCAGGGTGGAGGGGTGTGAGCCTCTGTCCTCAGCACTGGACCACTGGTGTTGACCTCTATTCGATCAAAGCAGATAACACAGCGCAGGCACAGGCATTGTCTTGTCATGTGCCAGTAAAAATGTAATCCGCACTGGACTGTAGACACACGTTCCATCAATTATTTATCACAGACATTTTGTAAACCACATTAACCTCGTAGTCTCTCTCAGGCTGATTTGAGCGAGTTTGTCCTACTTTTGACATTTTGGTGTGAGTTATTTGTAGGTGAGTGAAGGTGAGCTGAAGCAGTTTAGCCACCTAAAATGCTATTAAAGTCATTCCGCTTTTCCTTTCAGACCAAACAAGACTTTTACATATGGAGTGGCAAGATATGGATGGTTTTCATTATTGTGGCTTGTTCTTATGACATTTTTTATGGTTGTGCGTAACTTGCCTGTTGACCTCTACAGATTTATGGGCTCCGAGTGTGAGAGCTTTGTCACGGAAATATATCTGCAGGAGTCATTGTGTTAATGCAGTGTGTGTTTGTGTCTCGTATCCTGGCCGTGTGTGTGCGTGTGTGACAGGGACTAATTCCATTAGTGCTGGAGTGCCACGGGAGATGAGCAGGGATTGACAGAGCTGGAGTCGTAATGAATTGGCTCTGGCAGCATCACTCGGCCAATAAGTTTTCTCACGCCGTGCACCCTTCCTCCTCGTGCATCTCTCCACTGCTCTGAGCCACACTTTGGTCCTGCTGCCTCTCCATAAACACACCCTCATTAGGGCTTGACTTGCTAATCACTACTCTTCATTACCGCTGTGCTGGCTTAACTAGGCACTTATATTACAAATGCTGCGTGTGCAGTATGGCAAGCTACCTGCATTAGCTCGTTTCCTCGTTTCCTCGCTGTCGACACACATTTACAAAAGAATTGATTATCGCAGGAGCACACTATCGTTTTTCTGTTTAAGGGAGGATTTCTCTATTTAAACCACATTAAACAAGTCCATCACCACTCCAGGAGCACCATAATTAGATGCTTGCAAAATGGGACTCATCTCAGCCCATTCAGAATCAGAATCAGAAAAGGTTTATTGCCATTACCAATTCTGGAACTTTATTTGACATAAACCAATGAACAATGATAAAATGATAAAATAACCTACCGTATATAAACAATTTAAATCTGCTATAGGATAAAGAAAAAAATTGGCTTACTATGTACACAAAATTTACAGTTGAATTTACAGATGTAGTGCAGAATGTGAACAGTGCAGTGAGCAATTGATTCTATTATAGTTAAAGTGTCAGGTGTTAAGTGTTCATGAGTCCAACAGCAGAGGGAAAGAAACTGTTCTTGTGGCGGGAGGTTCTGGTCTGGATGGACCGGGGAGTTGTTCACAGTGGTGCACTTCTAATAACCACACAGTTGACAGTTTAAATCCAGCTATGAACTGTGAATACTGCTGTTGTATCCTTGAGCAAGACACAATCAACTTGCCTGTGTAAATATGTTGCATTGAAAGGCTGGAGGCTGTTTGTGGATACAGAAGGGGTTAACAACACCATGTATAGATTAAAGTTTGTCAAGTAAATCTAAACCATGACTTACAATGACAGCATTTTATTAGAGCGAAATGAGCCTAATCCAGCCTATAGTAGCACCAGTATAAAGTGGCATCAATCACAACCATTTACTTGGGCTGTTCTATTGCATCTTGTGTTGAGGCTGCAGCTGGACTTCCTACAGAGGAGCAGAATGGACACAGGGCTGAAAGGCTCTGGGCAACATTTTTGACCTTTAGGAGGTAAAAGCTGCAGATCCTGTAGTGGGGACGCCCCACTGGCTTCTGCAGAGCCATCCGACCCAGTCATAAAGGAAACTGAGGTTGCAGGGGGCTCTGAAAGGGCACACAATGTCGATACAGGAGGAGGAGTGGCCGTGTGGACCCCCGCCCGTGCACCGAAGATGAGCACTCTTTTAGAGGCTATAGGTCTTTATGTGAGCGTCTTGGATCCAAGGCCTTTGTGTTCATTGTGTTGTGACAAAATGTGATACAATGTCAAGATCATGAACACTGAATGAACTTCACACTTGATGTCAGCTAATGCAGATGGTGCATTCAGTCAGTAAGCAGCTTATTCGCGAGGATCTCAATGGCTGCACAAAACAGGAACTAAGGCCCCACAAAACCAGTGTAATTAAGAGTTCAGCTGGTTCACATCTGTGTTAATACTGTCCTTTTTCATAGGACATACAGCTATCAAGGTACCAGTTTAATTTAGTCTTTATGCACAGTTTTGACAGATTTAGCGCAGTATAACAACATTGCCCCTTTTGACTTAACTCAAGCAGCTTATTCGCGAGGACTTATTTCATTGATTAATTCAGTAATCTGCCATTATACACATCTTAAGAGTATATGAATGGTATTGTCTGCTGCATTTTTTCATGAAAAAAAAATTCCCCTGGCCATTGTGACAAACAGTCTGTGCTCTCAGCTGAAGAATCTCCTCTAACTGATGCCTGATCTTTGCTATTCTTCTGATGTTGCTGTTTGCTCTTTTATAAAAACATTGATTGTGTAGGTCGGGTGTGCTGACCAGTCCCCTCCTCTGCTCAGAGACTCTTTCATGTTCCCAGCAGCAACCTGACACCTGTCCTGGCCCCAGCAGCTTCCATAATCCATACATCACACACAAACTCATGACAAGTACAGACAGGGTCCAGGAGCAGGTGCAATCCACATTATTCCTCCAGCAAAACACCTAAACATGCAGACTTTACAACAACATTGACCCAATACAAAATGTCTGTGCTCCAGTGCACCAGGGGGAAAACCAGTGCACCAGTCCCGGTTGATGGAGGTTTGTGGAGTGTTTGAACCGCTCTTTTGACGCTTTCCACAAGTTGATGGGATTCAGCATTTACAGACACACTCAAAAACTCTTTGAAAAGGGCAAAGAGAGCAAATAGAAAATGATGGAAAATGTTAGAAATTCTATATTTCTGATGCCTTTGTGATTCACCATGTTGACTGCAGACGCCATAACCTGGAGCATCCCAAATCCTTTTGCTGTTTTGCAACTGTCATACATCTGATGGATTTTGTGTTTGATATGCTAAACAACACAATGTTAAATGTTCTTTTATTGTTTTTTATAACATTAATTCATTCATTCATTCATTTTCTACCACTTGTTCCCTTTCGGGGTCGCGGGTGACTGGAGCTAACCCAGTGACTTTGGGCCTTAGGCGGGGTACACCCTGGACAGTGGCCAACTCATCGCAGGGCCAACACAGAGACATAGACATTACAGACAGCCATTCACTTTCACATTCATTCACTAGGGCCAATTTAGAGTTGCCAACTTTGCCTAACACATTTGTAACATATAACACAAAATAAAAACATACAGAACAAGACACAGAGAGCAGGAAAGCAAAAAAAGAGAAGTCCAAAGGAAGTCAGTCTGGCATACAACCCCTCTTGTAAATGGTAAACAAATATCCCAGTGTCCAGGAAATGTGTCTATTTACAGGTTCACTGCAAAAGTTAGTCTTTCCATTTCTTTTTTGTAAAGTCCTTTCAGTCCAATCCTTGTCAGCCTTATCTGTCCTTTTGTAGCTGTTGCTGCCGCTAAAAGTGCCTTCCACAGGTATCCATCAATTGCTTCCATTGTTGAAGATTTACATCCGAGATACTTTTTGTTGTTGTAAGTCAAATAGAATGCTGATATTGAAAACAGTCTGCAGTACCTCGTCAATCTCAGTCCAATATTTATGAATAATAGAACAGTCCCAAAACTGATGACTCTAGTGATGAGCCACACTTTCTCCAATGACTAGTGTTTCCTTGTGTATAATGTGCACATTGACATGGTGTTATAATATGTTGTGAGACATTTTACACACTAACAGATTTCTTTCCATACCTAAGAGTTTGTGCTTGGACAACAAAACTTGAACTCCACTCTTTCCACTCTAAATACTAATACTAACCACGATGACCCACAGCACCTTAACTCGTAAACATCAGTGTTAAGTGAGACCCTGCAGACTCCACCTGGCCACTGTATCATTGTGGGCTAATTGTGTCTTTACACCACACTTTCCGGGGATGGTAGACACTGCCGGTCTGGTACTAGCGGCTCCGTGTATATTTATATATATATATGCGAAGTAGCTTGTTAGGCTTAAGATGGTCGATAGTGTCAGCGTTGTTTGTGTGTCCTCATTAACTGCAGGATGTCCCTCAGTAGGAGAGGGGAGGTAAGGAGGCCGCTATATCGATGATGAGCCCTGTGCGTTTGTGTGCGAACCATCACATTGATCCATCCCACTCGTAATCTCCCATGACCCCCTAGGCAGCATGAATTACACCAGTGGGCAGTGTGTTTTGTGCGTAAAGGTGCGTATGGAGGAAGAGAGAGAGCGAAAACGGGGGGCGGGGCTTCTATAATTACAGCAGATGGAGATGGTATCAGGGAGACAGGAGCTCGCAGAGGCCAAGTGGATTAAGTCAAGAGAAACAAGAGGTGTGAAGCATGAGGAAGAGTGCTGGACTTCCTCTGGTGCATTCACCACAGTGCGATGCGCTCGATAGGGGGAGACCCACTGGTGCGTCCACTGAGCATCCTTAAAGAGATACGGACTTGGGAGGGCGAGGAAAACTTGGGAGTACAGTTTCACAATCAATGCACGTGCCCAAGCAATTGTTTGTGAGTCGGGTTGTGTTGATGTGGCCTGTTTGGTGGCACATGTAAGTGTTGTGAATGTGTATGAGTGACGTGCATGAGTGAAGAAGAATGAGTTGTGTAGATGTGTATATTTATCACTGATTTATTTGAATGGAAATGTGTTTTAATGCCTTTTATATCTGTGGAGGGATTTAGAAAAGCCCAACCAGGGACAGAAGTTGAAAATTTCCTCTGGCTATAAACTTTGTGTACATCACATCGGCTGCAAGCTTTGTTTGTAACTATGTATCATTGCATTGTCCCTGTCAAATAAATAAATAAATAAAAACATGTTTTGTGATTGTCTGCTGGCATTTTGTGTTTTACATTTTACATTTGGTGATATTGTTTCAGCAAATAAGTTATATCGTAAGTAAAAAATGCATTCTATAATAGGGTTGAGCAATATGATGAAAACAATTTGATTTTGTTTGTTTTTCCACATATTGATCGATCTTGATTTTCGATTTTAATTTTTTGTCTTATTAAAAACAAAGACAAATATTATACAATTGCAAAGTATATTACAATATTAATATCCTTAAAACAAACAATATAGAATCTCAATCATTGTAATTTAATACACAGGAAAACAAAAGTCAAATTGGAACTCTGCAGCAAACCACTTGCTTTTACTGACAGAGAATTGGCGGATCAAAACAGAACAGAAAACAAACAAACACGCATCGAGAGTAAAATTTGATTTAACGCACAGTGCTATTTTATAACCTTGTGCAACATTATAGTTTTAAAGGTGGTACAAAACTGTAAATTACACAGCAACGATTCTTAAACACTGAACAAACTAAAATAAGCTCAATGTCTGACTTCTCGTCCGCATAATAGACCAAGATGATAGACTTTGAAAAAACGGGTTCTGAACGGTGCACGATATTTGTGCTTTTTGGAACCATCTCAGAAGTTGAAACCGCTTCATACTGACCCAGCCTGCACTGCCATAGTGGAAATATGCCCACAAACAACTCCCAGTAGCCAATGTCACTTTTGTCCACTAGGTTTACCAAATAATTCTTTCAGGCAAGAATTTATAAACACAATATAAATCCTTTCTAATTAATCTATGGCACCTTGCAGCAGTGTAGTCCATCTTCCAGTGCTGTAATCTAAAACTTCCTGATGGGCCGAACACCCCCATGCCACAGGGAAGTGCGTAAACAGTACACACAGGTGGCTTTTATTACAGCTTTATATTTTTATGAGACAGGAGCAATATCACAAATTCTCTTTCGGTCCTTCAGCCCTTTTCCGGTTAGTTTTCTCAGGGAGGAGAGAAGGTTGGAGTTATATGAAGGTTGTCGTATAAGGCGCCTCATACATCAAGCAGGATGACCTTAGCCTTGGTGACAGTCAGGACAGCGGCGTATGTGTATGTGTGTGTGTTTTGTGTTTGTGTGTGCGCGTCTTAGCAGTTTTACCACACATAGCCCAATACTCTGCAGACTTTTCCAGAACAAAACTTTCCTCCCAAATTATGTGAGTCAGGCTATATGTTAATGAAAGGCGCTACGGCTGCAAGTGGAATTGGGAAGCCGTGTTTGTGCTAAGGGATATCCTCAGGTATAGGATTACAGCGTTTGAAGATTATTATTGATTTGCTCATGGAGCTGTCAGTCTGCACTCAGCTACAGAGCGCCCGGTGACTGACAACCTAGTGACGGGGTTGGGTGGCCCGCAGCCAACCAGCCAGCAGGAACCACTCCTCTGGACGGGCCGGGGGAGAGGTGCGGGAAGATTGAAGATAAGGCGCAGGGATAAGGGTAATTGATGATTGTTTCAGCAGTGCATTGGGGAGGAGGGGACGAGCGAGGATGATGCAGAGAGGAGGAGAGAGAGACGTGCTGATGAATGGAGAGCTGAAGAGAAATGACTGAGGCTGCAGAATAGAGGGTGATGAGCCAGACGGACTGTGGGGAAATCTTGGCCGTCTGAAGGAAGCTACGTCCACAAAGCAAACACAAGAGGAGGCTCAAGTTAAATATGAGACAACAAGTACACTTTTGTTTATGTACTCACACCGGCCTTCACAGGTCACTAAGATGTCAGAACTTTTGTAATTTATGTTTTCCATCTTGCTTCTGTACAACTTGTGTATTTTTTATTGCATGCAGTACTTATTTTGTAGTGTGCCTTAAGGTAGTTGTATTGTAAGTCTCAAAGTCACTCAACCAGTGTTCAAGGTCATGTTGATGGCGAGCGCAGTCCAACCATCTCACCATTTTCCACACTGTTAATGTGGAAAAAGAGAACTTTTGCATTTGTGCGTATTACCTGGATAAATACCTATTGCACAAATAATGTGTTGGCTGTGAAAAAGGTCAAATTAAGTGGCGGTAGGGTAATTGTACACTTTGTTTATAACAGTACATCCAAACCAAGATGCTATTGCTTTGTACCAAAAATATAATATAAAACACCTCTTAACATACTGCTTTTATACATTTGAGACAGATCAAATTATTATTGTAGTGTGTCCTGCATTATAAAGTAAGCTGATGCAACTATATATTTTAACTGAGTTTGTCAGCCAGTGCCAGACTGAGTGGTTGCTCAGTCTGGTCAAACACACTCTAATTGAATTTTCAAGCACTAAGGTGTCTTACTCTTATAGAAAACACACACTCCTTACATTTTGTCCACCAAGGATGCTGCTACATGTCAGACATGCCGTGTGATCAGAGTCACATAACATAGACATTATAAATATATCACATGTACATTCGAAATATATGACAAAATGTGTTTCTTTATTGTTGGTGAAGCTGTTGTTTTAAATTAAATTAACTTTACGGCAAAATGTGAACTGAAAGTCATTTCTCTGTTGATGCTCAGACTCTGCAGAGCTAAACTAGCTTGTTTGATAATGACAGGGGGAGATAAAGGACACTTCCTGGACACAGATTTAAAAGCATCTTATTTAAAGGATGCATTTACTATGCATTATTTGGATTGCTATTAGACATCTTTAAACATGCTCTTGAGTACCTTTAGTTTGGCATCTCATGTTTTAGAACATTTTATTCAAACAACAAACAAACTTGCATGTTGCATTTTTAAAGCTGGTATCTCACTTCCTGGCAGCTTCTTTTAGAGGTCTGTGTATGCGCTCTGAGAACAACAAAGCCTCAAGTCACACTGAATAACACGCTGAATAAACCTGTGTGGGAATCTTAGACGGTTGCAGGTTCTGCCCTAACTGTGCATGTGCAGAGAAGAAGTGAAGCAACAGCAGTCTTTATTTGTAGCTAAAGCTTTGGTCACGTTTCTCATGATTAAACCTTAGTTAGAAATACAGTTATTTAACAACATAGAATGCTAATCATTTCAAAGAAGTTGTAGTGGGAGACCACGGTTTAAAACTCACTTTTGCATGATAGTTTTTTTCGTGCAAAAGTTATCCACTAGCTATTGATGACCACTTCGAGTCTGCTTGCCCATCCATAAAAGTCACTATGCGCTTCTGCTTCCTGGTCCCAGCATGCAGTTGTACTGATCGTGATTAGACAGGAGAAAATGTTTTGACGCTTGGAGGGGAGAGGACTTTCTAACCATGATTCAAACTAGCATGACTAAAGATAAATGCTACTTTGGCTATGATTTTGATGAGGAAACCTGTGTTAGAACAAAAGTCTATTTTGCATAATATGTATCATTCAAGCAACTGTTTACTTTTTTCTATCTGTCAGGTGCAAACTAAACATTTAGCAGAATTGTAGGTATTTGTACTTTATGTTACTAAAATGTAGCATCTCTTTCACATTGTAAATGTGTTTTGAGCTCCTGCAGGAGAAAATGTAATTACTAGTCTATACATCATGTATATACATTTTTATACGCCCAGTCTCTCACTAGCAGTTAAATTACACATTAATTTTGCACTTTCCGTTTCAATTAATTTCCTTTTGAACAATCTCTTTGTTTAATTGTCATTGTGTGCTCTCCAAGCTCTGGATCCTTCAGAGTGCAGACGTAGGCACAAACAGTCACTCTGATGATATTAGCTGCTGCACTTTGGAAAACCAAGTCCTTCATGATTTTATTTGAGAACCATAAAACAATAAAACAGGATTGTGGCGCCCGCTCCAGACGCCGAGTCCTCACGTGTGACAGCACGCATTCCTGTTCATTCACACATACACTTTGACATGTCATTTTTTATTCTGTGTATTGGTTTAATGATGTAATAAGCATGGAAAATATGTTTATGGATATAGGGAAACATTACTCTGGTGTATTATTAATTTATTTATGTATCACAGCCCGTAAAATATATGACTTGCTAGCAACAATTTAGGACTCAAGTACTACTATAAACTGCTTTCATGCATCAATATCAGATGAAACACAGTCTGCAATTGGGGCTGTATTTTTTGGGCAGCGGAAGGTAATAAGAAAAGTGCAAATAAGAAAAGTGGGAACATTTCCAGATTCGGTCTATTCCACAGCTCTGTCGGTGCAGAGTTTTGCCTAAAAAAATGTGAATTGTTTTCAAATCCGCCATTGTGCCAAGGGCTGCTGTGTGAGCGGATCTGTTCTGAGTGGTAAGTGGAGCCTGACTCAGAATTGGTCTAATGTCAGAGAATCCAAACCCCTGGCCGTATCTGTGATGGGGCCCACAGGGAGCCCACACACAACATTTCAGACGCCTTTATCTCTTTGCATTTTGTCTTTAAAGTCCTCAAAAAGTTCTCAACACCGTTAGGACTTTGAGGACCACAGAATGTTAGTGAACTACTCTGAATGAGAAGCAAAATGTTAAAGTTTATTTAAAGTGTATTGATTTATTCAAGTAATCAATATACATAAACCATACATTTATCACTTTAAGAAGTAAATATTGTTTCATCATCTTATGTTTTAATCTAATTTTGTACATTAATAGTGACATAGAGAAGGTTTGTATGGGAGTTCCATGATTTGGATCCTCAATGATAGTGAATTGAAACTGCTCTGTGACTTCTTTTAAAGGCGTAATGGACGATTTTTTTGCCCCAATCTGAGCCTTATTTCCTCGTGGCGTGGACTGCCGATTAGTCCCACCACATATCAATCCTAGAACTCACCTACCGCTCACCTGCAGCCGCATGCGGCTCGTCCCCAGCAGAGCAGCACGTTTCCCCATGTCTAAGCGCATGGATCTATCACAATATAGTTCCCTCAGTGTACAGGACAAAATTAAGACAGAGAAAGACAGTTCGAGCTGACTCTGAAGAGACGGAAATCTACGGAGACAAGAGATGCGATGCGATCCGTCGCGCTAATAAACAAACGCACGTGTGTGTTTTATCAGTCCGCACGGGGGAGTGCACATGCGCACTTCCGCCTGAGTTCACAAATCGGCAAAAAATTGTCCATTGCGCCTTTAAGTAAATGCAGCTACAGAGCCTGTCTAGTAGTATAAGGGTGGAACTAATAATTGTTAATAAAATAATGCAGAATTGTGCAGTGCCTGGAATACAAATGTGCAGGTCAAAAGAGAATATCTCTTATCAAAATAATTTAAAGCTTCAATTTAAAAAATAAAACAAAGGTGCACTAGGAGTTTGGAATATGTTGCTATTCTTACAAATTTCTTCTGTAGAATACACATTTTGTTTAGAGAAGTAGATAAGGTACTTCTCCACGCAATATTACAAAATGTTACAAAATAGGGAAAAATCTAACTGTAACATTTGAAATGTACCAGATGCCTTGTAATACTTGGGTTAGGGTTGATTTTGTCATCTTTTTGCAGACATGTCCAATATGTTCATCCATACACAAAGAAAACATGTTGATGAAACTCTGAGCTGAAGATATAACAACCATCACGACGAGTCATCTGCTTTCACATAACACTAAACATTTTATATCGGCCTTTTGTCGAATGTTTACCTCCATTGTCCACAAACGGCAAACAACGGTGGTTTTATTTTGTTTTTTCAAATAGTCCTGATCAGAGTCTCAGTGGATGTGTTCTTCCCGCTCACATTATTTACAGGCAGCTGGAGGGCTTCTGCTGCACCTTAAGGTGTTTGTGTCGGTTTGCACCACGCACACAACAACACACAGACACACACTGCACGTGCCCAGACCCCACCACGCCATGTCCCTGTCCCCTGTCACACAACCTCCGGCCCCGGCTCACTCTGTCCCATTAGCCTGGCACTTCCACGGCAGCAGCAGCAGCCTCCCACACACACCGCTCTCATGTATCAGTTTGTGTGCTTCTGTGTGAGAGACTGAAATATAAGGCCACGTCTCGACACGGCATATATCTTGACTCGTCCTTTAGAGGGAAAACCTTGGTGGCTGTTGATGGAATAAGAAACAGGACAAATAGCTCTGAGATGGGTCACAGGAAAAACTAACAACAGATCACATCAACTACATAACAGAACACAGCATGTTTAAAGGGGCTCTATGCACCTTTTTCGGTGGAGAGTCCAAATCCTTCTTTTCTTTTCTTTAAGGAGATGTTATTTTGCCTGGAATGGTGCACAAAATGCCATAAAAAATAAAGGGAATATAATATGTAAACATGTTCCCTCACCATAAGGTTGCTTAAAGTTGTATTCTGTGCATGTTTGAGGAAAAAACTGTATTGTACTGCATTCAAGGCACGTGTTTCTGTTTTCGCCTACCACCTCCTGTCTCCGCCCACTTCACTAAACTTGCAATAATTGTAAATAGATTTACATTTAAAGATATTTACGTTTATACCACACTGTGGAACATTGTTTATGAGACAAAAGTGTGACCAGAAATCTAGAAGTCTAGTACATAGGGGGCCCAATTCTTTGCATGGATGTCTTTTTATACCTAATGGAGGTCTAGAGTTAGTGTTTTAATTACTCAGACTCCCTTAGTCCATGATATGTTATTAATGCTATTAATAAAATGTTATTACTTATCAAGAAAAGTCTGGCTGTTAAGTTTGTTCCCATGCAAATGCAATTTAGACCTGATGGACCAATGTTTACTTTAAAACTGTCAAAATGAAAGGTTTTGAAACTAATTATACATCCGTTACATAATCAATAGAAGCCAGATTGCTGCATAATGCCACCTCATTGTAGTTTGCATAATTACAATAAATATTAATTGTCTTTTGACAATTGAGTTTTTGATGACTTCAGTGTTAAACATGTGCAGATCATAATTACAGCTACGTTATCCTTCTTGTTCTTGTTAACTTTGTTTTTCTTAAGGTCAGATCAGAATATTGTAATTGGTTTGCCCTCATGTGTTGTGAAGATCATTTTCTGTATGGTCTCTGAGTGTAGATAATGGGGATGGATGTGTTGTTAAAAGTGTGTCAGTCGGACCCATAGCTGCGCTTTATTCTTTGGAGTGTGTTGTGTCGGAGTGCTCAGGGTGACATTAAAAGCAGCTCATCCTCTTTTCAAAGTGTTTTTGTGTTTCGTACAGGCATGGGATTGACTTTCCCTTCAAACTGTTATGCCGGCGCTCTCATTAATAGCACCACAGATGACCAGAGCTTTGTTCAAGAGCCCTCGACAGGTCTGCAAGTGTGAACAACTAATGAGAGTATTGTGCAGTAATCTTCGATGTAGCATGGCGGCTCTTCAGTAGATCAGTTTGGTCTCAAGCGTGATTGAAGTGAGTTATGTTGCAAAATGGACACACTCTGGATAGGCCCCATTCAATATTGCCCCGGATGCTCTCTCAGTTACATCAGTAATCACAGTTTTGAATCAAATCGATAATCAACATTTTCTACAGGTGTTGAGACAAGTCAGAACGTTGAGTGAAAATACAAATATATAATTTGGCCTGTCATCTCCACGGCCTAACTGTTCGAGACAAGCTGCTATCAAAAGCTATGGTTTATAATTGTCATCTCCTGAATGTTGTTTACGTTTTACAAAGTCTTAGAACTTTTTCGGCATTGAGGTGTAAATTATTCTGTTTGGAGGGAAGAGTGACTGGTTGAATGGTGGGATGTGTTAATGAAATGCACCCGCTCATATGCTCCTGCACACTGGGGCTGTCAACATATCGAGCGGCCTGGGTCTGGGGATGCCTCCCATAGCTGCTTCAGAAACAGGATTTACCAATCAGCCCCAGGCAAGTCTATATGAATGTTTGTGCATTTGTTTGTGTCGGACAGTGGGAGTCATGCGTGAATGTTAGAGATGCAGCTTCATGCACCTGTGTTTAACATGGTGACTGTGACGGCTGCAGGGAACACATTAGAGACTGATGGAATGTTTTTCTTTCTATCGACTAGAAAGAAGGGTGCATTTGTTATGTCCAACCAAATATAGGGTTAGGTTAAGTTAGTTGACGTGTGAATGTGATGTACTGTAATTTTTAGTTTTGTAAATTGAAACTTGTTTACAATTTGCATATTACAAAATGTTTAAGTAAATAAATGTTTTACTTTTTTGACACTGCAAGTCCAGGTTTAAAGATTAGCAGCTATGTAATGAAGACAATTTCAGATCTGAAATGACCAGAAGAGTCTGTAAAATGTGTCTTGAAAAACAGAGGAGCAGTTCCTGGATAACAACAAGCATTTTGAACTCTATGCATGGGTTTCAGACGTTGCCACATATTGACGGTTGGAAATAAGGCTTGTTGTGTCCGGCTCAAGTAGGCTAACCTTAATTAGCATGGCCACTGCATAGCACAGCTGCTAACTACCTGAAACAAACAACTCACTCAGTCTGGTGATTTCTGTATGCACTGGTCCCTCCTGACCACAGTAATCCATTTCTGGTGACAAACAGGATCTTTGGGGATGTTACGGAAGATGAATCCTTTGTTTTGGTACTTTTAGTTGAAATAGCCCACAATGCAGCATGCGTTTTTCATCCTCAAGATGGCAGTAGCAACAAGTGTGTGACGTCACTTCGGACCCATGAATAGCGGGAAAAAATGTACTCAAAAAAAACAACTGATGAATGTTGCGATGAGGAAACATGGTTAGTTTTCTCCCGTAAGGTATTTTCTAACCCTAATGGTTAGAAAATCCCCTAAGCATAATATAGGGCATATAAACATGGACAGATATTAGTTTTCTTGTTTTCTTCTTCTTGTCAATGCAGGGTTTATGGGCTCCACCACTGCCATGTTGTTGTGACAGTCCCCTTGCTGTTGCGATGGAGCAGAGCTAGAGGGAGCTCCCCTCCGTTTTTTGCACCATTAGTTGACCCAACCCCCTTCCAGAGTCACTGACCCCCTCTCTCTCAGTCCCTCAGCCTGTGGGCAGTGAGCAGTGCTTCCAGGGCCAAGGCCATAGTGCTGGACACACACGCCCCATGGGACTGTAGTGGGACCTGCCAAGGCCTAAGATGTGGTCAGCCTCTGCTCGGACAAAGAGCCAGGATGCTGGAAGCTATCTGACCCAGTCACTCACCCAGAGAGTGCGAGGAAAAGGACGAGGAGGAGGACGAGGCTGCGAGAAGTGTCAGGAGGGAGGCAGACAAATGTGAAGCCCGACAGAGAGCACCTACCAGGGCTGAACGCATTTATCAATACACTTGAAATATAGAAATATTAAGGCCAGAAATTATTTTAGAGTCTGTAAAAAAGGAAGCACTTTGCAGATTTGGTGTTTTGTGTAAAAAAAAAACAAGGTCTAAGCACGTCTGCAGTGTGCGCTCTCCAAAGCCATTCTCTGAATTCTGTTCTTTAAATGGGGAGAAATATTGATCTGGCTCAGCTGGCCCTGTAGTGCTCCCCATGTATGTGCGTGTGCGTGTGTGTGTGCGTGTGTGTGTGCTTTGTCTTTTAGGAGCCACTGGGGGTGGTGGCGGGATGTTACCATGGAGACGGCCTCACCCCCACACCCTCCAAAAAGGCACATACATACAACATACACAAGTACTCAAACACTTCCAAGCAGTTGAAAACACCAATTGGCCGGCTGATAGATAAGGACAATATGAAGGGCCAATACCGTTATTCAAAAGCCTTTGTCCCTTGCAGTTTATTTTAGAGCCTTCACAATTGTTTTTTTCATTTGTGAAATATATTTTAGTTATGCCCATGTCCTTCCCATGTCTGCCTCTTTGCACTGATGAATTTGTCTTCATTTTATTGATTGTTGGATAAAAAGGATTGAAAATAGAACAAAAAACATAAACAAACCAAAATTTAATGTTCAACCGTTATGCTTGAGACCTTGGATTTTATTCTACTATTCCAACACATATTTTTATAACAAATGTCACGCTTTCAGTAAATGTGTACAACCATTTTGACATCAATACACCCGTTTACAAAGATGGACATGGTTTTTAATACGTGCATACATTGTCCATAATAAAGTTGAGATAGATCCCAAAGGAAGAAAAAAAAACACCACTTTTCTTCAAGGAAACATCACAGACAATCATTGTGAAAGAAAAAAATCCCAGAACACTAATGTGGAACCTAGACTCATCTCTCATCATTTCCTTTCAATTTAGCCTCTTTGTCTCTTCCACCTCAACACACCCCCTGCTCTTTCTCTCCTTCACTCTCTCTCGCACACAAACTGTCGTCTTGCGCTTTCCTTATACCTTTACCCACTTAGAGGCACTTATAGGCACAGCTATGTATTTTGGCTTCTCTAACAGATGCATGGACACAAACACACGCCTGTCTAGTTGAATGAGACATGAGCGGAGGAGATCAGAGTCGTTTACTGCCAGGTAACTGATACAAATACCCCTTATTTCAATGGTGACAGGGCCTTCTTTTCTTCTCCGGCAATATAGAATCATTAGTGACCCGCGCACACACACACACAACACAGCCACCTGCTGCCAGAAGATGTACATAGAAAGAAAAAGAATAGCGTGGGTTAAAATGGCAAGAACTACAAATGACGAAAAGGTCGAGCTAGTTTTCATAAGTGATGATGCACATGTACATAATGATAAAGGGGTTTTGCTGGGGTCGTTATGAGGCCGGAAGTGGCAGCGCTCGCCGACGCGCGGGGATCAATACGCCCAGGGTCAGTTACAATATTCAGGGTCACATGACTCCGGCACCAAAATAAATCAGGAAGTGAATTATAGTTGGGTGCCAAGCAGGGACTACAAGTCAAATGAATGGTGAAGACGGGGGGGAAATAATGTCTGGAGGAAGGGGGAAAATTGTGGAAGTAACAATATTGTACAGAAAATATAAATGAAAAATCACCAGTGAATCAAAGTATTATTATTTTTTCATCAAAAAGCAACTCTGATTGTATTTGGTTCAATTTAATTTGATCTATATGTTGACACAATAATTCAACTATTAATCCTCCTGTGTGTTCATTTTAAATAGGAGGTAGATTAAGAGTGCATACAGTTTTTTGTAGGTTGGTTGTATTAATATAACAGGATGATGGATCCTCTAAGTAATATTAATGGTCAGATTTTAATTATTTCTTATGATAAAACCCAAAGTTGCCACATTCTCAGACAACAAGCAGCCAAGCGGCCAAGCCCAAAAGAGGAGGTCCAGCTGTACAAAAAGAAGTTCATAAAATAAGCAACTGGTTGAAAGTGTGGCGCAGCTGTAAAAGCGCTAATGACATGTGCATAAAATTAATAGCATATTCAATATTGATTACTGCTTCAGAACATAAATTCATTGTTAACAGTATTTCAGTCATTACTGATTCTATTGCTGTGAAAAAGACCTGACAAAAGGCTAAACATTTTATAACGTGAAAGTACTGCTCAGGAACAAGCCAAAGAAAAAAAACAACTAACTGAAGTATTTTATGAATACGATGCACCCATTTTACTTTGTTATGTGTTTCCCAGATGTTGTTGAAATAAAGGCTTAACCTTCTGGTGATTAGTGATTTCCTCCTGACAAGCCCGATATTCAGTTGAGCCTGAAAAACACATGAGGCCATTTGACACAGAACAACCCAGTGTGACGGCCTGTATTTATTATTAAGGTACATGGTGCTATTTCACAAGAGCATGCAAAATGCATGATTCTAAATTCAGTTGCTTTGCCACACAACCACAGTGTATACATTATTAATTACCAAACCGTTTTCTTCACAAGACATGAAAGTGATATCGCTGCTGTAGCAGTAAAATCACTTTTTTATTTAGTGTGTTCATTGCCATTTAGTGTGGACATCTTTCTTGGACACTTCAAAATCCGCCTACATAAAGCTTTCCTTTTATCAGAAAAAGTGTTTTTATTAATTTCTCAGATGAGGAAAGAAATGCAAAGTATTGCTGACTAATGCTGCCACAGTCCAAGCAGGCACAGGCAAGACAGATGATCAACAAAAGCAATTATATTTGGATTGTTATAATAAAGCTTTTAAACTTTTAGCTGATTCAAACATTTTTCTATTTGGCCTCGGAGGAGGGCTGCGGAGAAAGTCATAGTTGAAACTAAAAAAATGTAGTTTTAAAGCCACACAGAAAGATGTTTTTTAGCTCCTAAGTCTTGGGACTGTGTTTACTGAAAATTCCTCTTTATCTTTGACTGATAGTCAATTCACTGCCCCCTTCAATTCATATCCATTTCACTTAACATGCCACCTTGCAAAAATGTATTTTCTTATAATAGACTAGCTCAAAACAAGCCGTGCGCGTGTGCTCTTTTTGTCTGCGTGCCCCTGTAAGCCCCGTTATACTGTTTGTGTATGTGTTTGCGTAATTAATTGGAGATTGCTGAAGCCTATTCAAGAAACAGGTGACCTCTGACCTTCTTAGCACGGGCCACGCCCCTTCTGGCCTCTCGAGTCTCTCAATCTCGCAACGCATTAAGGGAAATTAGTCACGCACTTAACCACGCACACCCTGGCCATTGTTAAGTGACTGCAGAAGTGTGTCACCCAGGGTTTCATGGTGGCCTTAAACAGCCCTGCAGTGGAGGCAGCAGGCACGCTCCCCATCAGCACACAGACCCCCTCTTGACCCTTCAGAACAAACACACAGTAAATAGGGAATGGTGCGCCGCATCTAGTGGATTTCGTTTAGACCAGATTGGTGCGAGTGTAACGAAATGGGTTCGCTAAACTTTTGTTTCAGTTGATGTTATGGCAAAATAGCTTACAAAACTCAAATGGTCATGAAAAAAGATCCACACTAAAATCAGACTTGGTAAGACTTGACTTTACTGATACACCACCAGGACAGGCTTGAAGAATTTATATTGTCCATTAGTATTTTACCTACAGTTAGGAGGTTTTTTAGAATAAAAATAATTATCATTTTCACCATCAGCATCGTTCACATCCTGCTTTGGGCCTACCTAATGCAAACACAGCGCAGAATAATTAAAACAAATCACACAAACCGACTTCTTTCCATTGTGCTGAAGAAATGGCTTCGGTTAAACTCGGCGGACTAATTTGTTGCCCTATTGATTTGTCTAACTGATTTCAGATGCAGTAGCTGGCACTTTACAACTGCTGCCGGGGTGCGTTTACAGGCTGTGGGCATTTCCACTTCCTAAAAGCTTCCTTCCATATCCACCGGGATGCCAGCTGTACTTCCTGACACATTTGCGGACACCCGGATCTGCTAATGAGCCTAATAACCGTGCATGGAGGTATCCCCGAGGTGGAGTGGGAGTGTTTAACGCCCTCAAATGAGCCCTTAGAAGTGAAGCTGTATTCATCGGAGCACAATCAACATGTTTCTATAAAGCCATTCACGTGCTCTATCTGTCCACACAAAAGTACAATTGTGCGAATTTGTAAGTGGACGCGGACCATGGCGGTGATTGAAAGTGTCTGCAGATTATTGATTTCTCTGGAGCGAAGTTGCTAAAAGTCTCGCTGCTAATCCTGGCGGGCCGAACGCGCCATAGATAATGACGTGTAATGAGCTAATGACTCGCTGAAATATTTAGTAGAGCCTCAATAAGGTTGCACTATTAGAGGTGGTAGGGGTCGTTAGGGGAGCGGCTGAGGGACGGCACTTCGATTAGTGACACCCCGAGCCCCCCGCACACACACCCTTGAATACATATACAGGTACAGGGAACAACGCCATGGTCAGGGAAGGCGGACAGAAAAAGCAGCGTCTGTCAGTGTTAGGAGTTGGACCATTGATCGGCCAGCTTTTAAGAGAGTGACCTTTTTGCCGAGGGCTCCACTGGCCTTGATAAATCTGATCTGAGGGCCATCTGTGTCTGGGTGGGTGCAGCCTCGGTAGGATGGGACCCAAGAGAGGCAAAAGGGAAGGAAGGAACGAGAAGGATCAGAGGATTCAGAAAGTACAAGAAAGCAGGAAAGCGAAATATTATAGGAAATAACAAAGACTCAAGCGGTAGAAAATGAATGAATGAATCAGTATTTCCCTTAATAATAGAGTATTCTCACGCAATAACGACCAATTGGACCAAACAGTGGTATAACACTTTCCATATTATAGATTATAGATGATTAAAATGTACTCAATTATTATATTATTACTACAATTATTTAAAACAGGTCATTTCTGTTTAGTTACATGATAAAATAGTTTCATAAGCGAATGGAAATAATATTATTCTAGGGACCAAAACCCGGCTTGAAAGTAGCATGGAAGCACATCTGCTGTAAAACACACCTGCCTTGTCCATCAATACAAGTCAATGCAAATAGAAAGATTATGTTTTATGGCAATCCAGAAGGGAATAGTTTTAAATTGTGGTGTGATATAAATTCAAATAAATTATAACATTGCAACTGCATTTTTGGTGATATACAAAATAGCACATCTGCTTACTGGTGTATAAATGTGTATAAATGTGTATAAATGTCTATAAATGTGTGGTTCCTTCAGGTAAAGTGCTTTGAGTGCCTTGAGGATAAAAAATGTCATGTCAAATGCCAAAACAAAATTTGAAGATTTTGCTAGTATTTATAGTATATACTGAATATTATTATGGGGAACTCATAAAAGAATATCAAGCTACAGTTTTGTCAATTTACCAAGTCATATTTACACAGTAACAGAGAGAGGTTAGAGTTCACGAAGAATGGCCAAGAAAATGTGGGACAATGAAATAGCGGTAATGAAAGGAAACAGGAGACAGATAGTTATTAGTTACAGATTGTTAATGAGTGCTTTGCCAGTGTTTATACATGTTCAATAAGTCTGGGAGCATTCACACAGCAGTTTATAAAAGGCTGGAGAGAGCCATCTAATAGGCTATCGATACAAACAACTTAATTGCACAATGACTATTGACAGTAGCTTTAAACATGGCCGGGTTTGCCAGAGAGCTAATGATCAGACGTCTGAGTTGCCACTTTCAGCTGCTTTAAATAGAGTTGGCCTGGCCCTAAATGCACAGAGTCTATCACAGGCAGAATGAATGCGCTGTCAATGTTCCATCAACATGTCCCTAGAATAGTGTTTTTATTATTAGTATAGCATGCCGCAGTGGTTCTCAACGTGTGGTGCCGAACACTAGCTCCTTCTTTCCTTTGCTTTCCTTTAATTCTGACGTTGTTTTAAGTTTGGAGTCAATTTAATTCACATTTCTGTCTTCTTTTGGGTTGGTTTAGAACTACTATAGCAAGTGGATGGTCTTGTTTTAGCCCAGATTTTGATCCAGTGGTAAACAAAGTCGAAACATTTTCTTAGGTGGTTCTTGGTGTGCCAAGTTTGAGAACCACGGGCCTACGGAATGTCATGTACGCTGAAGAAAAATAGGAACATTTGTGAAGCATTCTAAAGACCTAACAATGTGCTTTGATCAAATAATCATCGAAGTATTTCTCTTGGACATGAACATGTATAGAAGAAGGCTCATTCTGTTCACCAAGCAGGACAAAAGCCCAAAGGAAACGAAGACTAGTGTTCTGGCTGGGATTAGTACATGTTTTCATTAATTTTCTCTTGTATGAGTTGTACGAGTAGTAAAGAGGAGTTGAAAGTTTTAAAAGTGTAGTTTTGAGCCCCTGATAATCAGAGTTATTGATACATGTGAGGTGATGGTGGGTGTGAGAATCCTCGGGAGGTCCAAACCCTGCTCTGATTCTTTATGGCTGTTTTGTTCTGTACATGGTTTATTTCTCGATAAGCTTTGTGCCATGAGACATCTAAGCCCACTGCAACGTTACAATAAATGAAAGTTTGGATGAAGCAAACTTTTGGAAAACTCCAAAGGTTGAGTGTTAAGAAGATTTTGAGTTGAGTGTTAAAAAGATTTTGAATGTACTTTATGTCCTTTCTAATGCAAAACTTTCCTTTTGTTTGACTTGAGACGACACAGAATTCTTCATTAAGACTTTTTTTTTTATTTAGAGACGTTATCTCTTTTGTTGAATTTTCCCACGTCAGCACATAGCTAACTAAATCTTACCAGTATCTTTGGTGGTTTGCACTTCAAAGCTTGTGGAGATAGCGTCTGTACACAGTCCTTTATCTGAAACAGCTAGCTAGCAGGCGCTCACCTGCCAAACCAACCCCCCTGTCCTACTGCCGCTACAGCATAACTTCCTTTCTAACACACCTAAGCAGGCACACACACACACTGGGGCATAAACACACACATGCTCACACAGACCATTACTCTTTCTTTCTCTCTATCTGCTACGTTTAATTCCCTTTGGAAAAGACAGGTGCAAACGTTGATTGAGCCAGAGCCAGATTTAGCCCCAGCTCTCCGTGTGCGTCCAGCTGTACTCCCCAACCCACAGAGATCAATGTCGAGCCCAGCGCAGCCCAGCCAAGCCAGCCAGCCGTCCCAGAACCGTGCAGCAGGCCAGGCAGGATATAGCCAGGGCAGGAGTAGTCAGTGGAGCAGGCATTCACCCAGCGGGCAGAGGGTCTTGGTTCGCCCCCACTCCCCGAAAGCCCATCCACCCCTCCTCCTAAGCTCCTGATGCCGGCGCGCTTCACTGGGCTCATTGGAGGGCTGACCACAGCGGGGCATCGCGCAGCCAGTGCCAAGCCCAATCACTGTGCGGCTGATGCAGGTTTGCAGGCGGGACAAAGGGGAGGGGACCCCAAACTCCCCAGGTTTTTTACTCTGTTAAAAGCACCTTTCCGCTTTTGGCTACATCTTAACGCCTTGCACCTTTAGTGAACCCTCCTTCCTTTGTTTCCTTCACTGGCTTCCTCTCCTCGCTCCATCCATCTTGGAGCTACTTTGATTCGGGTCTCTCTCTCTTCTTTTTTTTTTTCATCCTCAGCTCGAGCCGTTCTCCAGCCAACCACAGTTTCCTATTGATTTATTGATTGCTGTCTGCCTGTGGGAGAGCGGCCGCAGTCTCCCTCTGCTCTCCCCCTGTTCTCCCCCTGCATGGATTTGTCTTCCCTTTTCCCCTCCTCTTCCTCCTCGCTCTCTCTCCCCATCAATGCGGCTCTGAAACATGAATTAGAGAAAAAGCACGGGAGTCCAATTTACCGAGAGAAATCGGATTCACCTTCTCCTATATACGCTCACTCCTTCTTGCCCTCCCTTCCTTTTCGTATACCGTCTTTCTTGTTCTCCTCCATTTTACAGTTTTGCTTTTGTTTCAGCATCTGGACCGTGTGCATGTTCCTGTCCGGCCTTAGCAAGGACATGACAGCCAAGAGTGCAAAAAGTAGTAGTGAGAGCATTCTGTAAGAACTCCTTGAATTAAATTTTATTTCAAATGTAAAATTTAGACAAACATTGATAGCTTTCATTTACACACCTAAGACTCGGAAATGTGCAATTTTAACAGCCTTTTAATATCTTTATTCTTTTTTATTCACATTTTATGGGAGGCCAAATTGTGTCTCGCAAGCACATATCTGCATATTGATTCATCATTTATCCAGGCTGGGGAATATCTGCAAGTGTGCCCGGGCTTGTGGCTTCGTTGTTCCAAAATCCCTATTGGAATATCTCACTTTCCAACTATAACCTATAATCTAATCCAGATTATTTTCTGAATTGCCCCACATTTGGTTGTATTACTTATCCCTAAAAGCCCTCCTGCATTTTTTCCATTGTCCACTTGCCCAGTTCATTTATGGTCCTGCAGCGAGCCTCTATTAATTGAGCTGCTGCTGCTGCTGCTGCTGCTGCTGCTGCTGCTGCTGCTGCTGCTGCTGCTGCTGCTGCTGCTGCTGCTGCTGCTGCTGCTGCTGCTGCTGCTGCTGCTGCTGCTGCTGCTGCTGCTGCTGCTGCTGCTGCTGCTGCTGCTGCGGTAGCGTCCGGCCCAGTGTCCCCTGAACCGCAGGTTAGTGCGGGTCACAGAGGAGAGCATCTGATTATCTGACCTGTGGGGTCAAGCTGCAGCCTCCCAGCGCATGGAACAATGGGATCAGCTGTAATGGATGGACGGACAGAATGACAGAGAGAAGAAATAGGAGGCTCAATCTATCAAATTTAGCCTGTAATTCCCCCAGAACTGGGGGGCACTTTGAGGATGATCTGGGGGGGCAATATAGAATTTTATATTTACATTTGGGACATGAAAGGGAGGTTGGGGTTGGTACAGCAATAAGAAGGTTAATAGCCTCAACTCTTCAAATCTGAGTTGTAGACTGTTCTTGGCTTAGGATGCAAATTGATCTTTTCAAAGATCTTTTATATTTACAGTAATCCCAGAGCAAATTAAGTGTGAGTATTTTGGTTATGTGGTCTATACTGGAAGGTAACTCTTTTTATTTGTACATTTTAAAGGTAATTTAAACCTTTAATTTGATATAAGTTACTGTCTTCTTTGCTTGTTGAAATTAGGCTTTTGATGATACATATACAATAAATACACACAGATTCTTCATATAATCAATTTTCATTTACATTTACATAAGGTACATTGGGCAATCTCTGAGGGGACAAAATGGCTGTAACTGTAGGTGAATACAAGCCACTGCAGCAAACACAATGCCTTTATTTGACAATAAAGGTCAATGTTTGATGCTATTTTTCTACCTCATAAGTCACATTTCTGCTGTCGTCACAAACAGTTTGCTGTCACAACAAAACATGGACATCCTGCTCAAACAAACATAAGCTTCGTATATAAATCGTGGATTCTTTACTTGTTCACATTGGTGACTTTGCTCGCAGTGTCGCTGTTCTGATGACAAAGCCTCTGTGTCTACCCAAGCGAAAGTTAACTGGATATATTTGTCTTCCCTTTCTCTGTGGGCAAACGCAAAACTTTGAAAGAACAGAATTAAGTCCAAAGTGTGATTGTCAATCCAAACCAGTCTTACTTCTGATGTTTAATCAATGCATAGTGAGCATGAAGTGCGGATCTAGTCATCAATAAAAGCTTGGAGAGTACTTTTGGATTCGGCTTTAACCCCAGGCAATAAGGCACTTTGGCGAGCAGTTTACAGACTCCAATCTGCAAAACTAGGCATGCAAGTGAATCGAGCCTATATTCAACCTCCCCCACAAGCCACTTTTAGGTCCTGACCCAACATTCAAGAACAACTGGTTTAAGCCACTAAGTATTAATTATATTGGGGGATGCAAAGGTCCAGATCACTGTTTCATTTACCCCAATGTCAAAGTGTAACTTATCGCCTCTTAGCTCCCTATAAGGACTAATGTTATACCTGACATTGCTTCCCATCACTATATTACTTTTGTACCTAATATGGACATTTCATTTAACTCATATGACCACCAATATGACAAATCGTTAATGATTCCTGCAAACTAAAACATAAATCTCTCACATTATTACAGTACATACCACGCGGTTCCATGAAGTGGCTAAGATTTAAAGCAACCACAAGGTATTAGTGTTAACCATTTGTAAATCAATAGTACAATGCTCTCAAAGGAGTTGTTCAGCCAATGAGTACTTTCACGTTCTGCACATTTTTCCTGATCATACATCGAACTCTTTTGATTGCATTTCACGTTTTTTCTAGCACTCAAGGTGTCTATACATTCCTATGTGGCTTCAGCAGACGAGAGACACTGCCAGGGCTGTTTCTTTTCCAGGAAAGAGATTCTTTATTAGGAGCCCAAATGGGGATAAAGTGTTATACAGGGGGTGGGAGGAAGGATGGTGTTCTGTGATGGGGTAAAGAGGGGAGGAGGGGAGGATTTTTCTGTCAGTGGGTTTGACAGCAGCTCTGGCGTTGGCTCAGTGCGCAGTGTCGCCGGGTGTATTGATAAAATCCATAGTGGTGAGGGGCGAGTGCGACAAGGAGCGTGAGATTAGTTTCCTGACTGGAACCTAGTTAATTCCACAGAGGAGTCGACGCGGCACACCTGAGGCCCCCCGAAGACGCAGGGGTTGGCGACAGGCAGGCTACTTACAGGGGAAACCTAGTACACACGCACCAGTACTGTTCCCTCCGATCTGACGCCACTGTCCCGCGAGGAGCAGGGGGTTAGGTGTCTGCCGGCCCGAGAGTGGCAGCACAAGGACAGACGTCTCCCTGGCTGTCTGGCTGCCGACAGGTCTGATCGATCAATACGCTGCTGCTGCTGCTGCTGCTGCTGCTGCTGCTGCCTTTCTCTCTCGTTCTCTCTCTCTTTCTCTCCCTCCTCTACCGCCTACATCTCGCACACACGCTCTTCCTCTGCTCCAAGCGCACCTCTTTCCTATGCAGCATGCTCCAGGTTTACTTTTGGTTTGACATACTCAGACTACACAAGTGCAATGGCAAGACAGTTATGCAGATTCTTGTTTGCAAATCTCATAGAGCAAGTGGAAAACGGCAATGGATTTTCTGAGCAAATTTACTGCTGTTTAAAAAATGTTTTATTGTCAGTGAAATTGATGAAACGTTTGTGCAATATCAATGAGGAGATGCTGTAGCAATTTGACCGCAATGTCAGATTGCTGTTTACATATGGGAACTATAAAAGAAAAGAGTATGTAAGATGAGAGAGAAGGGAGACGTAGTAAACTATCGGTGTCGGGATTCCAACTCACAACACAGCGGCCGGCTGCACTTGGAGCCCGGCATATGTGTGCTGTGAATTTATTTGAAGTAGCAATTAGAACCTTGATTAATAACTTAGCAACAAGATAAGGGGTTAATTAAAACACACTCTTAGTAAATTGTCTGATGTGTTTCTGTGATGGGATTTAACTCAAATCTAACAAAATAAATATTTATTTCAAACTTATGGGTTATGCAAATGTAATGCCATCTCTTTATCTATAAATATATATATATATATATATATATATATATATATGTATTTTCTGATCCTATTGCATTTTATTTTACCCACTGCCTCATTATGGATGTACTTTGTACCGTTTCAGTGGCCTGCTGTCATTTTCTTTATACACCACCTTTACTCAGCGCTTCACGACTAGAGCTGGCCGAGGTGACCTCAAATCAATATCACTATTCATTGAACTTTTTACACGCCTATTACATCAATTATCCTGCTAGTTCTCTAAGCCATTTTGTAAAGCAATACTAGGGGCAAACACTTAGTGGGGACATATACTGACAGCCAGAACCATTCACTTTCACATCCATCTACTATGGGCAATTTTTATTTAAGATTTCCAGCTATCTCTGTTATTGAGCTGTGGACGGCAGCCACAGAAGCACAGGCTCCACATGAGATGAAGCTGGAGGACCAACAGAATACAACTATGTTACATATTAAATACATAACAGATTTCTCTCAATATTTTATTTATCACAGGTGCTTTTTGATTCATTTCAAAGTAAAAACTCTGGGCATGCGAAGCTCTATTTCTCAACCGTCATAGATAAAGTGTTTGTGTATCAAAGATGATAAAATATGTGTTTCTCAAGTGGATAATGCAGAATTACTGGAGTAACTTGAGTTCACACACAATGCTAATAATGATAATAAAGGACTGTCTGCAAATGTCATTAACAGTTTCCCCAAAAAGAAAGAAAAGGTAAATCAAATATGTTGCCAAGTACTAATAGGCCTAAAATATAATACAAAGCTCCTCTGTACGAGTAGTTTTTAGAGTAGAGTGAAAAGCTGTTTTGTGTGGTTTTACTTTCACTTGTTTTATTGTCCAGCATCTAGTCAAAACACTTATAAAGATGTGTTGCTTTTTACAGGAAACACAGGTCATATTTTGTGCCCTTTTCATTCAAGTCCTGACCATTACGGGCCCAAAAGTACTATAACGCTCTCTGGACAGAATGCTATATAAAAAAGGAAGTCTGCGTCCTCTTTTTGCTCACAACTTTGATGTGAAGCTACAATAAGCGGTACTAGATATACTATACATGCATGTATGTTCACCAATTGAAATTATTATGGAGGATGTTACTTTTCACAGTATCAGTAAGCTAAAAAAGAAGTTTAAAAAACCCTTTGTGAAATGTTTATTTTTCTGTTCTTTTATTTTTTTTGAATTCTTTTTTTTACCGTCATCAAATTAAAGGGTGTATTCATTTGTATTTCTTGTTGGAAAGAAATCGCACAAGGGGCCCAAACTTTAATCTGTGTGTTTTTTGTAGCTATTACATGCTTTTGGCACATTTTAGTCCATGACCTCACCACAGCGTTCCCACTCACATTCTCTAATCTGTTTTAGTCAGAACACCTCACTTTAGCATCATGTGTTTTTGCCCCTGGGTAATAAATCTAATGCTCCAAACTTTTGCTACATCTACTCAGCACTAATCATCCACAAAACTCTGCGCTTTATGTTCTCCTGAACTTCGTTACGCAGCGCCAGAAAGCAATGATTTCACAGGAAAATGTACATATCACCTTTGATTTTTGTCTACTTTCTTGTGGAAAGGGCCGGCTCTAGTGGAATAAACATTGATTTTTAAGCTTTTGGTGCATTAGCTTTTAAATTCAAAATTGTATTTGCAGAACATGTTCTGTGATCAATGGGAGGAATCAAGATTTATAGCTCTGATGTGATATTGAAGAAATGCATTGTCTGCCTGTCTGAAAGGTCCTGGATTGGACAACTTTGTCTGTTTTTATACTCTTTTTATGTTATTCAACAATAGAACATATGAAATATTGAATGTTTGTACAATTTCATGGCAGTAACACACAAATAATGGAGCAGGGCAGGACTTTCAAAGTTTTTTTTTATTTTATTATATGTGGAGTTTTACATTTTTAAGTTTTCTGTATCTTAAATGTGGTTTATCTTATATGTTATTTTTTATGTTTGACATATCATGTTTAGCAAAAAACATTTTGATGGATCTGTGGTCAAATCTCTGGTTTATGTAATTTCCTTGCCAAACTCTGAAAGATGTCCACAGTATATGACTTTGCCTCTGATCTCCTCCTAATTACTCTGCTCTTCCTCCTTGTCTTCCTCACCTGCTTTTTTATTCCGGTGAAAGGCTCTCTAATGACGGGGTTTGATGTCCTGCCTGCCCGTATGTCTGTCTCCAACTTCAGAGAGCTTCCTTCCTTCATGAGCAGACCTTCATAAATACACTGCATCAAAAAGTAGAGTAAACAGGGCCTATACTCTGAGGCGCTCCTTTGTGCCTGTCTGTAGCCTTGAAGAAGCTTGAGGACTGTCTTAAAAGCCTGAAGGGGGTCCTAAGAGGGACAAAAACACACTGACACACACTAATGGGCTCACATTAGCCATCTCAGGAACACTCTTAAAGAGCTTTCTTCAGAGTCCATAAGGGCAAAACATTGTGTAAACACCCAAATAGTTCACTGTGTATACAATAACAATATACAAAGACTTTGATACTTCTACTTTTACACAGTGCAATTCTACTATATTTTTCAGTTGCTTATCTTGATATCAGGTCAAAAGGTCAGAAGTGAATTCATAGAAACTGTACAAATACATTTCAACATATATTTATGTACCTCTGGACAGTTCAGGTGATCTCTCAAAGTATTTCTTCAATAACAAATGTGGTACTATCCAAGGTCAATGTACATAAAACATAATATCTACAAAAGATTGTTATACCTTATTCTTTTAAAAATAGAACTTCCCATAAATAAGGTACATGAATGTACCATTCATGTACCTTATTTATGGGAATGTACCTGTAAAAGTGTTTTTTTCCCCAGAGGCTCCTGATTGGCTGATTGGACCAGACACTGTCAATAACATTTGGACAAGTGAATCATCCTCCAACTAGAGCATGTAAACAAGCAGCATTGGGCAACACACTTTGGATTTTGACCCCAGATGTCCTCAACACTCCAACATGCCAACAGTGTAATTTGAGATCAAACATTTTACTCAACTGTATTTGTGTACATAGTAACCCGATTTTATTTTTTCCTATAGCATATTTAAATTGTTTTTCTTTTTGACTTATATTGGAGTTTTATCATTTTATCATTGTTCATTGTTTTATGTTGCACCAAATCACCAAAGCAAGTCCCTATGTTTGTGAATTCTGTTCATTGACAATGGCAAAAAAACCTTTTCTGATTCTGATTCTGTTATCAACAACTAATATCAACAAATATTGTCTCCAAATGTATTATTTTGAATATTCCTTTCCAGAGATGGTATATCGGTTATTGGTTATGGGTTATTATTGATATTGGAGAGTTTATCCAGGTATTGGTCAGTTTTTTTTTAATTGAACTGATGGTACCAATATTTTTTCCTGCACTGCCAGTCTGAGTGTGCTCAGGTGTCATCCCCAGTTCATCCCCAGTTCATCCCCAGTTCAGCCTCAGTTCATCCTCAGTTCATCCTCAGTGCTGCAGATTTGGGTTTTTTAAACAGACTTGAGAGTCAAAAAAGAAGGCCAATTATTCTTTAAAAAATAATAAAGAAAATGGCTGTACTGATACACAATCATGCCAGAAATGGTTTCATATCCCAGATAAATATATTCTTATTATTATTTTTACAAAGAAATGAAAATTTAATTAGTGAACATTAACATAACTTAACATAAATATTATGTGGTCTTAATAGCTGTTTCAGCAAATATTGGTTATCAGCCATGGCAGTAAGATGTATGTCTGATATTGGTATTGGCTCAAAAACTCACATCACATCCCTAGTGATTTCAGAAATGAGGGAATCCTTTTTTTTTGTTTGCAAATCATTAAAAAATATTTATTATTATATTTTCACCTGATGCAACAAGTAAACAAGCAAAGAAATATTAAAAAGATAATAATAATAATCTCGCTGCATGTGTGCCATTCTTCCTCTCTCCATTCTCCAACAAACCAAAATGAGGGAACAATCCGGTGCTTTTGCCATGTCACCTAAGCAACAGCTACGTTTTTAGTTCCACCCATGCACGATCAGGCAGCAGGAAACAACAACCTAAACTTAAATCATCTTTACCTTCTATAGCGTCCTCTGTAGTAAACACAATATATTGTAGAGCCCACTAGCCGCTCCCCTCAGCGCAGAATCAAATAAACAGATTTCTAAACACAAGGGCAACTTTGTGTGATTTTGGCCCCCTACTGTCTGTGTATGCGTGTGTTGACGTGTGTGTACTGGCATGGCGGCGGGCCTGCGAGGCTCAGGGCACTGCTGCATTGATTTTATTCCTCCCCCCTCTGTTTTCTCTGGGATTTTGACAGAATCATAGCACCATGGAAACAAAGAAACTACTTTTGTGACAGAGGCAAACCTTTCATTTGGACTGAAGTGAATGGCGGCTTGCAGCTGATAACAGCATGGGTAATCACGCACACACATACACACACACGTACAATACAAAGAAGCACATATAAGGTTAAGGCATGATTGCTACATGCGATTGTGGAAATAAACAACTCAAAGGTCCCTTCGCAGCTCCAGCTTAGGCACACAATCACAGTTAATACTAGCCCCCGCAATAATAAATGTCAGTGTGCGGCTTATCTTGCACATTTGTAAACACAGAGAAGAAGACTTACTTAAGGACATTGCTTCAGAGTCAAACACTGAAAACTGAGAGAGGCACAAAAAAGAATGGTGTGGAAAAAGAAAAGGTAATCGTTTTTCCCCTGAAAATATAGTTCAATATCAATCTTGGTGTTTGAAGATATTAACTCCATCGGTGAACAATCCTGCAGATGTAAAGAATATTCTAATTCACAGGAAAATATATGGTCTATGACAGTGAGCTATAGGAATCACAACCTTTTTTTAAATACATAAACAGAAAAAAAACATTGCAATCCGCAAATTGAACCTCTTTGTTACAAATTACACAACATATTAAAAACTACTATGTGTGTTTTATTTAACAGGGTACCACCTGTTTTTTATTATTCCATTTTGCCAGTAATTCATTGTCATTCAGTTTCTTATTTTTTCTTAATAAAGATGGGGCTAGTATTTATGGACCTGTCTTTCTGTGTGAATAGAATGTACTTTTAGTTTTCTTTTTTGTCATTTTACTTTTTTATTTATTTATGTTTTAGTGAGTTTTGCAACGTTATTGGTTCGAGAAGTAGGCTTTTAGTACATTGTGAGTTTGTGATATGAATGCTGATTTTGTGCCATCAACATGTTTTGTTTGTGAAACCTTTGTGAAATATCCTTAAATCAATATAGACTTACAAAAGCACAAACGTCAATCCATTTGTTTTAGTTTTCTAGTTGACCCCATGTCTGGCTCTTCACTCTGCGCTTTGATATGATTTTCCGAGCAACAGTCCTGGACAACAAGCTCAATTATCAAATGCGATTGTCCACTTAACCCGGTTAGGTTAAAGTTCGATGAACCCATTCTGCAGCATTGTCTTACGCTTACCGTAATCTAACAAAACATGCGCAGGGCAAAATAACAAATAGCCAGTGATGCAGACAGTGAGAGCCGCGAGTCAGATTGCTCTTCATTAAACGATTTGACCCCAAAATATTAGATTTCCAAGATTCTATTGCATTTAGCATCTTTTCTATCATTATTGAGATGACGAGGGACGACATCGATTGTGTGTCAAATTAAGTTGAGGAACACCAGAGGCAGACCCGGGCTTTCCTTGTCTTGAGCATAGCCAGTATTTTTGTACATGTGTTCCGGCTCATTTAAATTAAATCAGTGTCTGTGTGGAGGCATGTCCTTGTTGTTTTCCTCGCGCGTGTGTGCGTGCGTGCGTTTGTGTGTGTGTGTGTGTGTGTGTGTGCCTTTTGCCGCATTGTCTCTATTGAACTGTTGGCGTAACTTGAAGAGCTCCACAGCGAAGATCCTGAACCTGACCCAGGACAGACGGACAGTGATCAGTGGTGGCTGAAAAGTAATGCCCAAAAGGGGGACAATCTGCTCCAAAACATAACTGAGCCAGTGGAGGTTTCAAAGGCTACGGTCATTAGGAGCTTATTTTACCGTCAGAGCGTCCCCAGAGAGAAGCCTGGTGATGATGGGAAGGCCCTGTGAGTAAAAATACACCACTGCACTGGAAACTGTCTTAACTGGAACTTGGTGGAACATTTGTGGAGGAAAATAGCAAGAGCGAATTTGCAAAAAGCTTTTTGCTTGTTTTTTTTATTAGTCTGGCTAATGACATTTACTTTACAGACATCATACCAACTAATTAAGAAGGTATAAAAGTATCTCTCCAGTTAGCTGATGTTATTCTTGACGTTTATCTTATTTTGGTCGTCACATCCCTTTTGTAAAATTTGTCGTCAAATCCTTTTGGTGACAGATTTATTCTATGGAGATAAGTTTGTTACCTTAAGTTTGGGAGCAAGACCACACCCCTTTCACGCCCCTTCCCGCGGCTACACTGTTTAGGCATCCAGGTCACACACATCAGTGTTCGTGACTTCGTGCCCCTCCCTCCCACCCACTTTTGATAATTCTAATTAATCTCCTAGATGGGGCCCGGGAGCCTACAGCCCTCATCGTCAGAAGCCCTGAAATGGTATCCATCTCTGTAGACTCGTGTTGTTCAAATTTCTCGTATGTCAATAAACACTTTGCATCGTAGCTGGGGTTGTGGTCCGTGCTAGTGATAGTGTAAAGAACAATCTTTGCAAGCTAGTATCTATGTTTTGCAAATTAGGCTACACACATTATTCTATTATGTTATTCTTAGATGTTTTATTTTTTTTAATACGATTGGTTTTTATGTAGTCAATGATTCCTGATTTGAGAATTTCACTTTTTTTCCCAACATGAATGACCATACCAGCGCAAATATTCCCCATCCTATTTTATTTTGTTGACTTCATTTTTTAATTTTAGTGTTTGGCAGACAACACATAAAACAAAATTGAACTTGGAGTCAGTGGAAGTGTCGTTATATGTTTAACAGTGGGCATAACTCCCAAAGAGCTCTTGTAACTGTTGCTGTGCAGATACAATAAAGGACATTTCTTTAAATGTCTTTTGCTTCTGTAGAGCCACATGTACTTCTGTTATGTTGCAATCCTATAGCACTAATGTTTACCACTAACTTCTGGGAACTGTTGAGTGGGTCTATGGTTCAACTTTAGTGTGATAGAAATGGTCCTTTGGAGACTACTTGTGTGATGTTACTGTAACTTTAGTGTATCTAAGTTAACCTGGGGGCAACAGTTTTCACATATACGAGAAGCATGGTCAACTTCAGCCTGTGGACTGTGACCCCTTACACAACAGTATCTGTCTAAATAGTTTTGTTGCTTGTTTTTGTGGATAGTTCTTCAAATGTACATCCCGGGGTTTGCATTGTTGATAGTAAATATTACAATTTGTAATTTTCCCCTTTGTTGGTTTGTGTTACTTTAAAATATGGGACTTTTATTGGTCTTTTGTAATACAATTTGTTCCAAAGAAAAGAAAAGAAAAAATATTTCAGTCTGAACTAATGTTGGCATAATCTTATGCACATATTTAACCAATTATTGACAGCAAGTTTCACCTTATTTTATTAGTAGATTCTTCCTTTAAGCATGCCATATTTGATTCTATATATTATTAATATTTTATTATTCATATTCATTGTTCTATGTTGCACCTTACCCCCGAAAAAAACTTCAATATACTATCTCTCTCTCTCTCTCTCTCTCTCTCTCTCTCTCTCTATATATATATATATATATATATATATATATATATATATATATATATAGATGAAAGTATATATATATATATATATATATATGAATATATATATATGTGTATATAAATATATATGAATATATATATATATATGTATATATATATATATATATATATATAGATGAAAGTATATATATATATATATACTTTCATCTTCACATACCTCACATATCAGTGCTCTGTTGTAAATTCCTGCAGGAAACTCGTGGTACCTATTTGTTGTTTTTATGTGCAGTGGGCGCACTTCGCCAGCCTGGCCTTTTCGGGGATGACTCGTCTCATCTGAAGCCACTCACAACTAAATGTCCCATCTGGTAACATTTCCACGTTTCTCCTCCTTAAATCAATAGCAATAATTTTCCTAAGACCCTGACGCACATACACGCACACACATGCACACACACACACACAGAAACACACACACGCACTCATACACCCACACACACTCACTCACTCACTCACACACATACACACACACACACACACACACAGAAACACACACACGCACTCATACACCCACACACACTCACTCACTCACTCACACACATACACACACACACACACACACACACAGAAACACACACACGCACTCATACACCCACACACACTCACTCACACACATACACACACACACACACACATACACACAGAAACACACACACACAGAAACACACACACGCACTCATACACCCACACACACTCACTCACTCACACACATACACACACACACACACAGAAACACACACACGCACTCATACACCCACACACACTCACTCACTCACACACATACACACACACACACACACACAGAAACACACACACGCACTCATACACCCACACACACTCACTCACTCACTCACACACATACACACACACACACACACAGAAACACACACACGCACTCATACACCCACACACACTCACTCACTCACACACATACACACACACACACACACACACACAAAGCACACTATGATACAAGGACGCATCCGTAGATCCACTTTTGTTTCTGCTGTCATTTAATTTGATTGTGTATCTCTCTCTCTGTCCTTTGACCAGGTGGTTTTAAATGCACATTGAGAACAAAGCCACGTCCTGGTCGCTCCCCACTGGGCCACATGTCCGTCTCATATTCTCATCTCAAATAAAATCATTGATTGTGTCCTTTCCGATATTGTCGTGGTTACATCTTGGCGCTGGTGATCTATCATCAATACAATACAACTGTGGCTCGCGTGTGCGCGTCTGGTCTCCATTTTGGCTCGATCGAGCTGCAGGGAACGCTGTGATGGCCGAGATGTGTTTTTCTTGCTTTTCCTTCACATACATATGCAAACAGACTGGAGAGGCGCATTGATTGATTTGGAGGCAATAGAGCCTGGCCTAACACTGAGGGATGTTTGCTTATTAATGTATCCAGATGAGATAATTACTGGGCCCTTCTGCTCCTCCGCTGGTCGGCCAGTTAGTTAAACACGCGTCAGGGATTATGATGTCAACTAGATTAAATGATCAATTACACACATTGTGTAAGCGCTCACTCTCACAGACACAATGTCAGTAGTTCTATTGTGGCAGTACCATTACTTTGCAGTACAGTTCTGATTTACTTTACTTCTTGTCAGTTTTCTTTCAGTTTGAATTTTATTAAAAATATTTACACCTGTCTGACCTTGCTTTAGTTTTGTTTGTTGTGTTCACATTGAGCAGTACAGGTCATAATTCTAGGGTGGAATTTATTGTTTTGTTGATTGTAGTTTTGTTGTCCTCGTTTATGGTTCATATCTCTGTAATTACTGGGTCCATCTACATGAAACAAAAACTGACAAAGTAAAATAATCTTTTCATGTTGTCTTTAGATAGTGATGCCATTATTTAATGTTAATATTTAATGCCATTATTTTAAAGTAATCATTTGAAATACCTACTACCATAGTCAGTTTATGTCTGGGAGTTGCCCTGGTTACATTTTCTTTAGCTGAAATTCCCCTTTTGCTGGTTTGTAGTTTGTTATATCTTGCCCCTGCAGTCTTGGTTTTTGTCTTATGTAATCACATTTTAGGAATTGTCCGAAGAATTGGCAGTTCATGCATAATTTGTGTGGTGAACATAAAATCTAAATAGATCCTGATAGGACTCAGGACCCAGGTTTGCCTTGTAAGGCTAGTGGTCAGTGTCCGGTTGGTTGAGGGGCCAGGGTTTTTGACCTTGAGTCCGTGGGGTCAAGCAGCAGACGGCTGGCCAGCTGGACATTTCCATCTCAAAGACCCCCGAGGACCCCCTCATCTCATAAGATCACCCCTCCCTTCCTCTTTACTTGTATCTCATTTTCTCTTCTGCTGTGGATGTTCGGACAGTTTATGAGCGTGCACCAGCAACGACCATTCGTTTCTTTCCTAACTGGAGGTCTAATGGAGAGGTCTTACACGGAAACCTGAGCTCTCACTGAGTAATGAAGCTGAGCCTTTACTGTCCACGTGTGTGTGTGTGCGTGTGTGTGTGCGTGCGTACGTGGGTGGGTGTGTGTGTGTGTGCGTGGGTGGGTGGGTGGGGGCGTGCGTGCGTGGGTGGGTGGGTGGGTGTGTGTGTGGGTGGGTGTGTGTGTGTGCGTGTGTGTGTGCGTGTCCGTGTGTGTGTGTTGTGATTACGGCTCTGACCCTGGAAATGATGTCTCTTCTGCTTCATCCACTCCAGCTCTTTACTGCTAATAACCTCTGATCTTGATGTCTCAAGATGGCCGAACCCCTCACACGGCCCTGCGACTACTACGCTCCAATCAAGCATGGGTCTCTCTGTCGGAGGGTTGATATGAGTTGGATCTATACCTAAGAAAAAAAAAATGAGAGAAAGGGAGGGAAAGGGGGGGGGGGGGGGGGGGGGGGCTGGACAGGTCACGCCCCCCTAGCTTACAGTAGTAGGGGGTAGGGAATAGGAGTAAGCCCCTTCTCCACAGTCTAATGTAGTTAGGACCAAGCCAATCAGTCATCCCGACCAATACTAACCATGTCGCCAGGACCGCTCCACATCTCATC
This sequence comes from Eucyclogobius newberryi, assembly GCF_026437365.1. Classification (NCBI taxonomy): domain Eukaryota; kingdom Metazoa; phylum Chordata; class Actinopteri; order Gobiiformes; family Gobiidae; genus Eucyclogobius; species Eucyclogobius newberryi. Next base: position 24,509,661 of record NW_027316167.1, on the reverse strand, counting down.
CGCTGCACAGGAGCCACATGCTGCAGCGCCGTACATTTACCTGCAATTAGATTTGGCCCCAGTATCCTGCTGGGAATGATGGAGGCCTCGCACTCCCCATCATGGCAACAACTCCCCTGCCCTGTGTGTGTGTGTGTGTGTGTGTGTGTGTGTGTGCAATATAGTGCGGTACATACATGTGCGTTCTGAAGTCTGTCTTTATTTTTGCATTACGCTAAGGTCAAACTAGAATTTACTGCACGCCCAATGTTTTTTAATGGTCATGGATTTACAATATGTCCAGGCTGTCTCAAGAAAACGAGTATTTCAACTGCTTTGAAAATTGTATGTACATTTTATGTGGTGTGTCTGTGGTATTGCAAAAGTGTCTTGGACTATTATCATATTATGAATGTTAATGTTCCAGAAATGGTCAGGTATGGATATCAGTCTTCTGTTCACTTTTAGCTGAAGGAGATGAAGAGAAATTTAAATGGCCATTAATTGAGGGAAGATGAGTTGTAAAATGTAAAATGGAAATTGGGCATATATAGTCACCACTTTTGATTGGATATTGTTATACATTATCATATTATATAGTTGTGAAGTAAACAATGAAAAGACAAAAAATAAGCTTTACAAATTATCCATGACACAATTTGAAACTATCTCAGTAGGTTCCTGTTCTAACTTTTGATCCTCTTGTCTATCCTTTGTGAAGCAGATAACCTTGTTAGTAACTGAGTTTTTTCCAACTAAACCACCGCCTGTATTTGTCCTGCGTTTGTGCTTTAGTAAAGTATTAAAAACAAACACTGCTCTATGATAGTGAGTGCACAGTAGTGTTTGCCTGTCCCTCTGCAAAGGTGTGACGCTGTAATGATTTAACCAGTGATGTTAGTGATCAGGTGAATACAATAGTGGAGCTGTTACCTGCTTCATGTTTGCTTAGCTTCTGACATATCCAGTGCAATAACAGTATTTTTCTAACTTCTCTTCTGTTTGATAGAACACACATGCAGGCTTTGTTGTAAAGTGCAGAAATACAGGGTATCTTACCTGGGAAAGCCTTGTATCAATTTATGTTATAATAATTTGCATGTTTGGTTCAATAACTCGTTCAGTAACTCGTTCAACACAAACTTGTTATTGTTAGAAAATTACATGCAATTATCCCCGCAATCCTTGTGCTATTCCCAATAATACCTGTTATATATGATCAACCTTTATTCCATATCAGCTAGATAACATGCTGACTTAAGTAAAAAGTACCAAAAGTGATGATGACTATACATTTACACCATTGACGTTTTACCTTTTCACAACTTTATTAATTTAACTATAAAAAAATGAAACTTGAGGAAATTAGTTGCATCTTTTTCCTTGGTTTGGATTAAATCCATTAACTTTGTATTTCGACTGGCACATTCTAATATGAGCCTTTCAATGGCTGCTTAACACAGTGTGTACTGTATGTGTAAAGGCATGTACGAGGTGGCGTGTGAACACACTCTGTGTAAACACGCTCAGTGGGGACAGGTCTCTTCAGAACACACTCATTTAAGCCTCTAGTAGTCCCTCCATCCTTTTTTTCCCATCCCACCTAGCTTCTTATCCTCTCCACTCCTCTCCAATCCCCTCTCGCTTCACCTCTCCTCCCCTTTTCCCCTCCTCTGTGTGATTTACTGTGCACGGCCCCTCCCCACACCTCGACAGCACATTAAGAGCATTTAAACTGTGCCCGTTACTAAACAGAGGTCTTTATGGAGCCCGTCCACACATCTAAAGGCCATTATGGCTACATCAAAGCGGGATAACAATGACTAATGAACAATAGATATCATGAGAGAGTGTGGCAAATCAGCATTCAACGTTACACTGTTAGGGGTGGTTCTATTGTGTTCACGGAGCAATCATAGCCCCATTCATTTTTGAACTCATAAAGCCGTGCCTGGTTGTGTGTGTCTCATGTGCCCCCTGAGTACATTTATATTGCCTTTTTCAGGTCAATACTCGAGTCTGTCATACTTCTTATTGTGGATTTTGAGGGGTTTTATCCACCGACTTTCCACAATTACACATTCCCCCTCAGATTAGCACAGCAGGAGCCAGACCTTTTCAAATCCTTCTCCTATCTTGCAGGATTCTTCACATTGACCCAAAACAGGAGCGCGCCTACACCCCCTGTGCTTCAGCCTGAGCTCTGGTGCAGTGGTTTTTGAAGGCTTTACCTAGTGCTGCATTGAAAAAGTGGAAGTGGTGTCCGTAATCCCATAATGGCAGGTACATGATGACAGAGGGAACCCGTGTAATCCTCTTTGAGATTCAGCTATCATTGTCCTCTGAGCCCTTTCACTTTCACTGGTGTGAAATGTGTAAGAAAACAAATAGACCTGTTAACAGTTTGCCTGCTAATGAAATCACAATGGCATGTATTTGATTGTGATTTACAGCTCTGTTAATTGAAGTCTGTTGCTTTCTCCTTGAGGTAAGGCTAATGGAACATGGCTGCTTTTATAGCACAGGATCAAAATAAACTAAATTCCAATATATCAAATACACACAAATAAAGGAATTCCAAAATGCCTCTGTTATAAATAATGCAACCCCTGAATTTTGCTCTAATTTGGAGTGAAACACTAATCCCATTGTTATTTGTCATTTTTACAAGGTAGCAGTCACTGAGCTGATATGTTTAACCCAAAGATCAGCAGTTCAAACCCTGGTCTCACCATGGAATACTGTTATTGTGTCCATGGACAAGACACTTGAGCCACCTTGTCTTCAAAGTCTGTTTACATTGGTGTATGAATGTTTCAATTTGTGATCATTGAGTGTCCAAGAGAGATTAATGCGATCTTTTACCTACTTAAAAAAAAAAAAAAAATCTTTCTCTGCCAACTTTTACTACTGCTATTAGATATTTTGCTTCATTTTCACTTGGTTCAGCATTCCAACATGCCCTGGAAAATAATTTGCTGGTTGAGAAATCAGTTTAATAGATGACCTTTCATCTGGCATCACAGTTAAAAGAGCAATTTAGTTTTTGAAACATCTCTGAAATACACTGAATGGAGGAAATTACACCTGTTCTTTTAATGAGATTTCCTGGGTGAGGACCCCCAAACCCACACTGAGCTTATGATTGTTTCAGCTACATGTGACTTTGGTTTAAGTTATATACATGGCAGATTTTATACACCTTTTGTAGAAAAATGTGTCATGTATTTGTTGAGGCTATAATCACTTACTTAAAAAATACTTTCAAGTGAATTAAAGCATTTGGGTTGTGGCTTCTCCATCTATTTTCTTTTATACAGTGTGTATAGATATAATGTTTGTATTACCTAATGATATGCCTGTAGTCAGCAGTAGTCAGGGCCTTAATAACTCTGAACACAACCTAACTTGTTTGTTTGTTGCTTAAAACTAAACTGTGATTGGTTCAGATTTCTGCAGTGCTTTTCCTTTGCTGACCTATAAATTCAGTAAAGGTGTTTCAAGCATGTATTTAAAGATGTACTGGTGTTTCAGAAGATGGCTCAATAAATCCATACAAGATTCACATACAGTAACTTCACATTGACAAAGCAGAAATGGTGCATAGTGTTAGCCTCATGTTCACCTGACACACAGACAATGGACACTCTTGTTGACATAAAATATATAATCCTTCCCTTTTCTCAGATATGGATTTCTAAGGAACAAGTAAATGACAGCAATCCTTGACCCATAGAGCGCCTCGTTAAATCCGCACAGATTGAGCACAGAATCAGCACTCACTTTTAACAGGTGAAACATACTTATTAAATATGGCACTTTCCGGTGTGATGGGGGAGAAGACAGCTGATGAAAACAGGGCCACAGTCCAAACCGTTAAGTCTGCAGACATGGAAGAAGCATTCAGACCTTTAGTAAAAGCACTGTCCTTTCATGTAAAAGAGTATTAAGAAATGTGCTTGTTGATATACAGTAACAACAACTGCTTTGAGCACTTTTAGGCTCGTGACAAATGGGTTTTCATTAACAATAATAAAAGCATCTTGGATAAATAATGACACCGGTAATTGTTAATCATTTGAATTAGTGTGCCACCAAAATAAAATAAAAAGTAGCTTGGGTGTATTCATTTTCTCAATAAGGATATCCAAAACCATCCCATGTAAATAAAACAAATGCTTCATATAGGAGGTACATTGTAAGCACTGGATGAAAGTATCCAAATGAATTACCGATGAGGTTAATAAAGTTTAAGGCAAATCACAGCAGCACATATACCGGTATTTATTTGTACAAAATGATCTCCATTATTATTACAATGACTCGAAGTGTCTATTCAAATTATTCTGCTGTCAATGATCCGATCAGCTTCCTGTGCATTCAAAATTCTTTCTTCCTTCCCATTTGACTTTGCCAGTTCATATTTATGATTTTTGTGTATTACGTGTTGTTTTTGGTGTCTCATCTTTTCCACACTGCTCACCTTCTTTCTATTTCCCTTTTAATCTGCTCCAGCTCTGCACTGACCACTGCGCCCAGGGCCAGGGGGCTGTGTGACCTCTGCCCTCTGCCCTCGTTCAGCTGGCCACACTCTAACCCCTGCGCAGATGGATAACGGAGCGAACGCTTTATCACCATCCTCCCTGCCTGGACCCACACGCGCCGCTGCCTTCACCCCTGTGCCCTCCTCCTCTGCTCCTCCATGTCGCTCTTGTTTGGATCGTATCGTCTTTTCTTCCTTTTGCGCTTAACTCCTTCCTGCTTCCTCGTGGCTCGCCCTATCACCTGCCTTACCTGTGGCCTTTCTGTCTCTTTTCACAGCGACGTCTCTGTAGTTCCGTCTATGTGTGGATCAAAAGAATCATGATGTTGGAGTCACAGTTTGGTTGGTCAGTTTGGAATCTGCTATGTTTAAATCAAATATGTTTCAAAACACCACAAATTTAAGATACACTGTATACATACAAAACCTATGGTGTAAATTAAAATATAATAATAATAATAATTGTATTCTAAATTATTATACATATTGCATGTTACTAATATTTATGCAGATTATAGTGATGTTTTGTCAATAGTGTCATGTAGCTTTCAGGAGGAGCATTTTTGTTTTAAGATGAATAAATGAGAATCTAATAATTTATCAGTAAAGAGTCACATGCTTACATTCTCTAATAAATTGACACAGATACCAAAACTTTGTAACAAATTATAGTGATTGTGTTTGGACTTAAAGGTCTTGTTATTCCCACTGCATGACCAATTTCTGTAATATATATTAATTATTATTTTTATGATTATTATTATGATCATGATTATTATTATTATTATTATCATCATCATCATGTTCTGATTATTATGATTTTATTATCTTGTTGGTTTTGTTGTTGTTGTTTTGTTGTTGCTGTTTTGGGGTTTTTGCCTTATTATTTTTTCCCTTTTCTAAATCAAATTCTCTTTAAAACAGCACTTGAGTTACATATCTGCAGGATCAAGTGTTTCCTCAGATGTGCTGGCTAATACATGGGATCATTATAAACATTTATGCGGTGGTGGAGCCTCTCGTGCCAAAGGGGGCTGACGCTCCAGCGGATCGAACCTTTCGATTGATACTGAAACAATTTGCATACTGATTCTCTTTCAGCGCGCGCGGATCCATAACAACAGCGGCTTGCTATTCAAATGCGGCTGCATTTGAGAAACGGAAAGAAGCACGGAGGACAGAAGCACGACAACGCGGCTTTAAAACGATGGAAATCAGGGCAAATGGACAGAAAATAGCGCGGATGATTTGCAGAATGTTTGGCTGGACTACTGCGCCGGAGAAGACACGGAATGGAGGACACGCAGAGATGTGCAGGGAGAGAGTGGGACGTAGACGCACGAAGAAGCGCGCACATTCTGCTTTATATTTCATATGTTGGAGTTATAGGACTGATGGATATTGATGGTTGAGCTCTGTGTCCACCGCTGGTCTGTAGCTATGGGAGTGACCTGTTACAGACGCGTGACAGCTCCTGCGGTAAACCCTGTGCGTTTGTGTGTGTGATGTGTCAAGAGTTTGAACGCGGACATGTTGTGCACTGACTTAGACTAAATGATCCTACAATGTCATAGTGTTCGTCTCGTCCATCTGAGAAAGGGAATTTTACACGTATTTTTGAACGCGTTAAAGACAAATTAACTCGCGACTTTTTAAGTGAAATATCTGTACTGCGCCAGAGTCGTGCGTAATGATTACCTGTCATGGTTTGAGATACTAAAGACCTAGCGTAAATTACATTGCGTATACTGTACATTGCGCCAAAACGACTGAGCAAAAATACATACAAGATCCTGCATCGAACATGGTAGGGATCCAGAGAAAAACATGTTGGTTTATTATACAGTATACGGCTGGCGCTCTCTTGAATCCTAAAGTAGGCTATTTTGTGTAGGCCTATATGCCTCTTTAAATATTTAATTCATGGCCTGGCTTGGTTAATTTGAGGAAACTAACACAAGTCACAATTGGGCTACTGAGATCAAATAAAAACCTAAAGGTCTAAACTATATCCAAAAACGTTCCTTTTGAATTAATACTTTAAACCAAATGTGTTTCCATGACACAAATACCTACAATAATGGAATACATTATGTCACATTAACAATTGCATAAACAAAACTCAAATATCGTAAGTTCTATTTTACCTGTTGTTAGGTTATTGTGTGATAAGTTTTCGAGGCTGTGAAAACTAAGTGACTTCAGACAACGCTGGAAACTGATGACGGGACATGCAAGTGACAGGCATTACGTCATAATTCGGGTCTGTCAAAGTTAGCGGAGTAATTGTGTGGCATATGGACGTGTTCATGTAAAGTGATGCCTTATTAATTGCACTTGAGTGCGCGAATCCGACCAAGTGACGCGGAATAACGTACGGGTGCAGGCAGTTGATTTGGCCCTGAACAAGGCAGCAGGCGCATCTGCTGTGTGCGCACACGATGGCATTTTATTAATTACAACATAATGCAATGACATTCCTCACTCACATGAAAGACAAGTTATTGTCAAAGTGTAGTGTGTGTGTGTGTGTGTGTGTGTGTGCGCGCGCGCGCGCGTGCGTGCGTGCGTGCGCGTGCGCGTGCGGAGAGTAAACACTTCTTTATTCCAAAGTTCTTAAAAGTGTGAGAGGATTTAGTGGATTAAAATGAGATTATCCGTATTTAGCTATTAATTCTGGGCTTCTCCCTTTAACTACTGAGGCAAACACAAATTAAATCCAAGTGGCAATTTTGTTCATCCTGAAATAACAGAAAATATATTCTAGTTAAATTGCATAGGATAAATTTATCTTATATGTTTAAAAAGGTTAAATGGCTTGATGAGCAGTATTTGCACTCACACTGGAGAATGGTTTGTTCTTAAAATTATTTCTCAGCCTGTGCCCTGAAAGGGCCATAGTGGCTGCAAAATTGTGTATTTTTATCTTTGTTTATTCTATCAAATCAAAGGCCTTAGCCTGAGTTCCTCCCGGAATTATAATTTTATTCAGTATTGATTGGTGCACGGTGTGTGTATTCAGGGCCCATGGCTGCTGCAAGCCTGCTCCAAAGGCCAGCCGCCTACACTGCTCTGTGCTGCTCTGTGCATGCGCTCAGAGCAGACAGGCATCATTTAGCTTCTCTTATTTGTACAACAACAGGTCGTTGTGATAATCAGATTTAGAGCATAGGTTTTATTGGAGTTGAGAGTTGACAACGAATCATTGAAAGTTCCAAATAAAAAAGCAGCAACAATATGCGATGTTATATCCAAAGGCTAATTCACTTTTCTATGCAACTTTTCTTCTTTACGGCCCCCGCCTCAAAGAAAGGAGCTTTACGGGCATGTATGTTCATTTATAAAAGTTTACGTTCACCACATGCCATTTAGCTATATGCCTTCTACCCAAACACCCTTTAACTGTAATTTTGAGCATCTATAACACGTGCAACATATTGTAGGGCTGCCTGAATATTGATCCACGCTGCTCTCTGTGAGGCTGTATGATGTTTGTGCTGTGGATATGCTTTAGGACTCACACAATCAAGCGACATGATTAATTCAAAGAGTTTACTGTGTTCCTTCAGCTATCCACTGCAGACTTGAACTTCTGGTGCAAGTAGGCTTCAATATTCATATGGTCCAATATTGTTAAACCAAACCAAAAGTGAAGCTTATTTAGCTCTTGTTTTATTTGAAGCCTAATTGAAGTAAATTCTATTTGAAACGTATCCTCTTAGCGTTGTGCGTCCCCACAATGTGCGTAAAGCAAATGTCAGCGGCTACAGGGCATGCCTATTCTCGGCACAATGGCCACAGAGGCAGCACATAAACACACATCTCAGGTCGTGGTGACATGGCAGGAGCATATCGATCCGTATGAGAATGTGTAGATGAGCTCTGCTGCCATGAGAGGCCAGAGCCTGGCCTTTTAGCTCTCTGACGCTGTACGCAGCAGAATCACAAAACATGAAATAAGATTAATATTATTAATAAGAAGGATAATAATAATAATAATAATAATAACAATAATAATAATAACAATAATAATAATAATAATAATAATAATACATAAACAAGTAATAAATAAACAACAGCCTAAAGCCTTAAATTGTACCAAAAATCCTCGCATTTTGCTGTGCGTAAAACACGCAGCCTAAACTCATAAAGTATGTCTCTCTTAAATTAAATGTGCATATATTTAATGCAAACTAAATTGTTGTCGACTTTTAAGGCACTAGCCCTGCCCTTATCAGTCCATTATGTGCAATCACATAAACACGCCAGTCAGTTGGCCAGTCACATTTGGAGGAATTAATGTCCCATTGTCTCGACACACGTCACACACACGCCGTTGACATTGACTTCACATCAGAGACAGTTTAACTTCTTCTCGTTTTTTCTCCTTCTTTTATTTAACTCGTTCAAGCGAGTGCTGCCTCTATTGTGAGGCCCCTGACAGATGCAGGGCCCCATAGCAGGTCCAGGACAGGGAAAAGTCTGAAAGGTTAATCTGTCCCCCCGCAGATGTTGGCTTTGGGAGTCTTGAAGCGTCACCTTTGACATGTCCCCCATTCAGCGGGGGGTCCAGCAGGACACTGACCGCTGCAAGCTGTCACTTTGGCCGGGCGGAGGACGCCCTATGCGACTGCTTTATGATAAACGACTGACCTGTGCTATGGCCACTCTGGAAACACTTGTCAGGACAGTCGCTCATGCTGCATAGGCTACGTGTCATTGTCATATAATTTTCTCATCGTCTTCAATTGTTTGCTTTATGTACCTGCTTTATTTATTTCATTTTTTAATAAAAACTCAAACAACCATTCCAAGTCTTACTTCTTCAGTGGTGAAACTAACTAAACACATAAATAGGCTAGTGTTTTTACAATTACATCTCATTCTTCACAAGTGTGCGCCCCTCACACCACAGCCTGTTGCTGCGCGTGGTTCGTTAGGCCTAATGGCTGAACAATAGACACATCTGCTCATCATTTCTATCAAAAGAAAAGGTACTTCTCATGGTTAAACCGCCACAGTGGGGGTGCCACGCATCTGATCCAGCACTCACCAAGCAATGTAGGGCTGCTATTTGAGTGTCTGAACTATGGGAAGGTTTATGTTTATTACCTTGCCATCATATTATAAGCTTACACGATTTGAACCCATTGAGTTAAGATCAACTCCAAATGAACCCGGAAATGTGTTCCCTAATTTTCTAATAGTTTAAGGAGGAGCGAGTAGGGTTTATTATGCCTAATGGCTTAAACATTTACAGAAATCATATAGACTATTAAATATTGAGCAAACTTATTCAAATATTTTTTTTCTGACATTAGTTTTTTTCTTAAATCTGTCTACCTTTTAACAAGCAGTTTATTATGGCTGATGTGAAGCTTTTAGCAGGCGCTTTGATATGTACCGTCCTTAAAAAAGGTACGTTGCGTCACCGAGGATGGGCGTGTATATGAGAGAGAAAGAAAGCGAGCTTGGGCGAGCTTGGCAAGCTTGGTGCGCATGCGTGGCCATTGATCTGTGCCGCGGTGGAACAGGGGTTGGAGACACACTACTAGAGATGGCGCGGCACCCGACCGGAGCGCAAGGACAGCTGCCTGGCGATGGGGGGGCTTAAATCGTAGAAGGAAAAAAACTGGAAAAAACGCAAACAAAAAGAAGATTTGGAGTTTATATTTCTCAAATTACAACCGAGGAAGGAATATACCGAAAGCGCCAGATAAAGGGACCAGGGGAACAATCTGCTGCGAGAGCGAAAAGCAACAAAGACAATAAGTTCAGTGGACGTTCTGGACAGCAGCTAACTGCGGTACGTCACATAGATGATTGGTCCACAGCGCTGCCCGGATCATGAATGCTCAGTTGTCGATGGAGAATATAGAACTGCACGGATTGAGTCATGAATCTTTAGCCAACCACGGAGATCTGTTGAGCGGCCACAGCCCGCATTCCCGTCCCAGCCAAAGGGGTTTGAGCCACCGCGCGATGGGAATGGCGACCCTTCTGGACAGCGGCGACTATCATCCCGGACATCCCGGACACCTGCACTCGGCCATCAGCATGTGTGAAGCCCCCCCTGGCATGAGCGCCAGCAGCACTTACACCACCCTCACCCCGCTACAGCCCTTACCCCCTATATCCACCGTGTCTGACAAGTTTCCTCCGCATCATCACCACCACCACCACCATCACCACCATCCACACCATCCGCACGCGCATCCGCACCAAAGGATCCCCGGTAATGTCAGCGGCAGCTTCACGCTCATGCGTGAGGACCGTAGCCTGGCTCCTATGAACAGTCTGTACCCCTCCTACCATCACAAGGACCCTTGTATGGGCCAAAGCTTATCTCCGCTGTCCGGCTCCGGTCTTGCCAGCATACACACGTCCCAGGCGGGCATCCCACCGTACGCACACCCTGGCGCCGCCATGCCCGGGGAGAAGATGCTTACTCCAAGTGGCTTTGAGGCGCATCATCCTGCCATGTTGGGCCGCCACGCGGAGCAGCACATGAGCTCCTCGGGCATGGTCCAGATCAACGGTCTACACCACCATCCTCATGCGCACCTCAGCGCGGCACAGGGCCACGGCCAGGGGCTGGGGGGCAGAGGAGAACAGGCCTCTGGGCCCGGACAGCTAGGAGGGGTTGCCTCTGGAGGGGCAGTCGGGGGAGGGGGGGCTGTTTCTGGGGGACAGATGGAAGAAGTAAATACCAAAGAGGTAGCGCAAAGGATCACCACAGAGCTCAAGCGCTACAGTATCCCTCAGGCCATCTTTGCGCAAAGGGTTCTTTGCCGGTCCCAAGGGACATTGTCCGACCTGCTAAGGAACCCTAAACCCTGGTCAAAGCTCAAGTCTGGCAGAGAGACCTTCCGCCGTATGTGGAAGTGGCTGCAGGAGCCTGAGTTCCAACGCATGAGCGCACTCAGGCTCGCAGGTGAGCGAAGCCTCGGTAAAGCCCCCTTTTTTGCTTTTAACACATCAATGTTTACACGGTTACTAGCCTAGATGAACACTGGTCCTAGATGTTATAAATAATGTTAATTATTTTGTTTGCATGCAAGTGAATTATCTTAAACCACAAACATTGAGGACTGATTTATTTATTTAGGTTGTTCTGGTAACAACCAGAAAAAAGTTTGAATAGTTGTAAACAAGCTAAAAAGTTAAACCTTCTATTATTTATTCTTTGTAATCCCTCAGTCGTGCAGGGAGCGTCCATGGCAAAAATAAAAAAAATAAATAACTTATTTGCTAAGCTACTGTAAAGCAATATGGAAGAAAAATGGAGTAAAGAATAATTTCAGACATCAGACAAAATAAATCAAAATAAAAAATCCCGACTAGACTTGAACAAAGTTGTGTCCCGAACCAGTGGCTGTTTATCAATAGTCCGCGCATCCGGTTTCTGTCTTTCCACAGACTTGGGGCTTGTGTGAAACAAGTGTACTCTTGTCATTTCACCTCAAAGTATCGACCGCCGAATTGTGTACGTAAATTGATCCTTTGCCCAGAAATCGTTAGGAATGTGTTTATTTTTGTGCACAGGCAACTGATCAGGCCTTTCTGTTATTGTTGTTGTTCTTAAAGTTAGAGATCAGTTCTGTGGAATTTACTTTTCAATCAAAATGTGGGAGGAATACAACATGCAAATGTATAAGATGTAAAGGGATATTGTTGCATTTTATTTTATTTAATGTACATATTTTACAACATAATCTGTCTGAAAACCAAGAACCAAAACAAACCAGGCTGGTATGATTAGCAGATCCAGAGGCCGTTATTCATTAGTCTCAAAGGTCTACACGTGTCAATTAAAGCCATGCACAAGGAGACCCAAGTGTAGTGTGTTTATGCACAGTGCCCCATAGATTTCTTTACGTTGTGTAATCGGTGACCTATAAACGGGCTTTTTGACTTTATTTAAAAGTGAGGCCTCATCTTTACGCGTCTGTGGAAAGTGCGTGCGCCTGCCAGTGTAGTCTAACCACAATTGATTACTTTTTAGTTTTTCCATCTGCTATTGGCCTGGTGTTTATGCAAAAATGGTGACCAATATTATACTTTATATATTGTGTTCAATGTATTTTTTCATGGCCTGCATTTTGACTGCACTTATTAGGATAAGCTTAACAGAATCAGTTATCATGGAGATACAATTATTTAAAAACGGTCCTACTTATGCCAGTATGCCAGTACCAGATTTTAACAATAATATTCAAATAATTGCTCAATTTCGACTGTTAAGGGGGATCCAGGGATACGAGAATAGGCCTATTGATCTGCATGTGTCTAGGTGAGCTATGTGATCGGGTGCTGAAGTAGATGTGATATACGTATTGATTTTAGGCTTCTGAAATTAATCTCAGGTCTATTTCTGCTTTTCCCACGTATTCAATTATCCTTTGACTGGACAGAAAAGACAGGTAGCAACTTAAAAATGAAATAGGGCTTTTAACCGAAAATGCCCCTGTTCAATCGCAATTAATATTAATGTATTTGTTATTTACGTATGCTGATTTTAAATATTACCTCTAACCCAGTGAAGTAATGGGTCGAGGGTCCAGTTGAATATTTGCTGCTACAGAGGTCTGTTTGCTGTTCCCTGTGTGAGAACGCGGCTCTATCACCAGAATGTCAGCTTAGGCCCAGACCTTATGTATCCATGTGACTGTCGAGTTATCTGACGCTGTAATGATTAGCCGGGAGCAGCAGTGGTGTGTGTGTGATTAGTGTGATAACGAGGTACGTTGTTTTAGCCCCCTCCATGACCTGACTGGAAGGCTGCGTGGACCTCTTATGTATACCTGCCCTGTCTTGTCCCGTGTGCTCGGCTCCAATAGCAGGTCCTGCCTCTGTCTGCGGTGGCCTTCACTTGTACTGATTTATAGCAAGCCGTTCATGAATGACTAGCCGCGACACTGTTAATATTTACCAGCATTGGAGCCAACGTGCTGCCCCTACACTGAACTGTTGTTGATGGTGGTCGCACTTATGTTTTCAAATGTGCGCGCTAAAGCAGACTCTCAGTCAGTTCTTAAAACCCAGTTTGTTGTTTCATAATTAGCCCTATATACAATTTCAGTTTTAATGAAGCTGTTGTGTTTGTACTTTCATTAACTATCAGCGTAAACGTCTCCCACGAGTTTAGCCTGCGCATATGCTAAACTTTTGCATGCCTCGTTCCTTGTTCTGTTCTGGTTCACCCTAATCAGTTTAAGTTATTTGTCATGACATTACGCATTAGAAAAAAAAAACAGACACAAATCGTAGGTGCATTTTCGCTTATTTCTCAAACAACGTTTCACCTAAAGGCCTTGTGTTCTATGTGACTATATGCAGCAGCTCAATTCTGCCCCCTCCTGGCCAAAATGCACTACAGAGCCGCATGGACTAAATGGGGGTGTTGGGGCGTAAGGTGGGATCATAATAGAAAACAAAAATCGTATAAGGACAATTTGATTAGCTGTCAAGTGGATTCTTTGAGAAGACTATTCCAATATAAGATGATAGGTCTGTTTTGTGTTGTCACAGCGGCGCAAGTTGATTTCAGCACCATGGATAGCGCGAGCGGTTTTAAGCGCCCGGGTTTATCCCGTCTCCCTGGGCCTTGTCTGTCTGTACTGTGGCAGCTTCTCTGGGTAGCTGTGTGTGATAGACACAATCACAGCCTCTTTCAGCTGACAGAGGCGTCACTAAGGGGCAGTAGAGCGAATAATAGAACAGGGAGCCGAAAATGGATTTAGTTTTAGTCGTTTAAAAAAACAAAATTGAGTTGAAGCTTAACATGAATGGACCAAATTTGATTAACTTTGTACTATGCAAATATCGTAATGTATAATGCATGAAAAAACATAAACTCTTATTTAACATTTAGTATCATAATAAACTAGAATAATATACTAGTATATAGTATCGTCATAAACTTTTTTTTTAAATTGACTTGAACACATTATTTTTCAGGTTGCCTTAAAATATCTGTTATGTTTATATAAAAGGATTGTCATCTATAACTTAGAGTATCTGGACCTTGTGAAAACTGGCTAATAGTAAATCGTAGTTTTCATAGTCTGTGTGTACAATGCAGCATGACGCCCTCATAATAGACATAATGTGTCTCTGAACACCTCAGCCAAATCATAATAGCTCTCTGTTTGATACTTTTGCAGCATGCAAGCGCAAAGAACAGGACCACGGACGGAACGATCGGGGGAGTGTTTCTAAGAAACCTCGACTGGTGTTCACAGACGTGCAGCGGAGGACTCTTCATGCCATCTTCAAGGAGAACAAGCGCCCATCCAAAGAGCTGCAGCTTACCATCGCGCAGCAGCTGGGCCTGGAGCTGGCCACAGTCAGTAACTTCTTCATGAACGCGCGCCGCCGCAGCCTGGACAAGTGGGTGGATGACGGCTCTGGCCACCCAGGCCCAAATGCCTGCACCAAAGCCTGAAGACGAACTGACTTGACCAACTCATGGACTGACTCAACCTCGGTGGAAAAGCTTTAAAACTTAAGTGAAACTAAGAGAAACTTAAAGAGACCTTGAAGCAACGTTTTGCCCTTAAACCTGTACTATATTGATATTTATAGTATCCAAAGATGAAAAAACAAACCAAAGACTTCTTGTTGACCTGCTTTGAAATGTTTGTTTCAGCAACACATTTCTATGTATACATACTGCAAAAAGACTATAGTTTTACCCCTCTTACACACACATACTATCACTGGTCTTTAGCTTTACTACACCTACACTTTCCAAGTAACCATCTAACATCACCATCCTTACCTTTAATGTAAATGGTTGGTTTTGATGATGGGTCCCTAAATGAGGTTTAGTCTGCATGATCTGCAGCTGTCCATGCGCTAGAGAAAATAGCCAGAATGTGGAGCTTAGTGGGATTGGCCAATCAACTCCAAAGAAAACAAATCCCACAGGAGCTTTAAGATTGTTTTGCAACATTGTCAGTGGACTGTCTGTCTTTCTGGCTGTCTGTCTGCCCGGCTGTCTATCATTCTATCAACACATTGCAGACAGACAGAGAACTAGCCCAAACTACTGTAGAATGCTAACCTTAAATCAAAGATTGACTATGGTAGTGCTTTCTTCCAACATGCTGAAACGTTAAATCATACAAAAGTCAAACCAAAGCCTTCTCTACCTTGTTTCATCACACAAAGACACTCACACAAGAATGTAATCTGACCAAAGAGTATATTTTGTAGTGGATAATCTTGAAAGTTACTTTACTTCACTTACCTCCAAAGAGAGACTGTTATGTCTAAGCTGTTTCCACCTATCTATTCAACTTCTATAGCTTTAACTCTTAGTATGTTCCAAAGAATCATTGCCTTATAAATGCCTTCTTGAATCAATGAATACAGTTGTATCTTCACAATCAGTCTTATGAATGTTACTGTGATTGCTTATTGTGAAGATGCATAATCAGTCATTTAAATCGTTACTCTCATTATTATTATTGTCAGCCATTTGTTATTTATTATGTAATTTATAATTCACCCAAAGATAAAAAAAAAAAAAAAAAAAAAAAAAAAAACACCATAAGGAGATGTTTTTATTTGTTTATGGAAAATAGTGACCTGATTTAGTCATTTGCTTTTGGAGCATCACTGTGCCCCCTGCGCTTCATATGTATCTGATTTTTATCTCCTCATCAAACATGTTGGTTGGAGGGAATGATGTCAATGATAAAAATCACTTTCTGGCACTTACAGAGCAATGTCAGTTGACCACTTGAATACAAAAGCATTCTCCCACCATGCCCCTCCCATTCTCACTTACTATCCTGGACATTCCCGCACTCAGTCGGTAAAGCTATGCATTTCAGCACTAGGAGGAAAGCACTACACACACAAAGACCAAACAGGGCGCAGAGTAGCATTAGATAATATATTAGTTTGGCCCCTTTGCCGTCATCCTCCTCCTGGCCAGGGTTAGCAGCTCTACATTTATCATAAATACAAGCGCTGAAAGCAAGGAGAGGCCAAAGAGAGAAAATGAACAGCTGCTTCTTCATCGTCATCCTCTTCATCATCTCTGAAACCAAAAAAATTATATACAAAATTTTGTCAAGACCTGCTGATGTTTTATAGTGTGAACCAAAGATGCTACCTCACTCAAAAATCCATTCATAATTTCTATCACTTTGATGATACCAAAGATAACCAAAGATTTTTTCTCATTGCACGGCCTCCACGAGTGGTGTTAAACAAAGGAATATGTTGTATGTTTCCCTT
Organism: Eucyclogobius newberryi; assembly: GCF_026437365.1. NCBI lineage: Eukaryota > Metazoa > Chordata > Actinopteri > Gobiiformes > Gobiidae > Eucyclogobius > Eucyclogobius newberryi. The sequence goes on along the minus strand of NW_027316167.1, from coordinate 24,492,887 downwards.
TTTCTTACCCTGTACTCCCTCTTCTCCCTAACCCGCCACACTCACAAACACGTGCGTTCTCTCGCTTCATCTGTGCTCTGATTACAGCTCCATAGATAGTCGTGGTGATGTAGCTATAGGCAGATTTTCTGATTTAGCTGTAGATACACACACAACAGCTTCACGTGGCTCAGATGATGGTTGGATTTTTCTTACTGTTGTAAGGGTCAATTTATCGATACCAAAGTGATGTACCTTTAGAAGTCTTTCTACCATCTCTTCTTTATAGCTTTATTTCCACTTGCCCTTGAGTGTGTATCTATAGGCCGATGTTACTGATTTAGCTAGTAGGCAAAATGTTTTCATGCGACAATAGGCCGATGAGCATCACATCCATGGGCAGAATCAACTATAGGCAGACATGTTCCTGAAAGTAGAAGCAGATGTGTTGCAATCTTTCTAAAACTCCCAGGACGAGTGCCTTGCTTGAACCAAAGTGTTAAACCGCTGTTGACCTCTCACCTTTGACTCTGTGAATACCTCAGCCTGTAGAAGGGCCACTATTGAAGAAACAAGGAAAAGTCTTTTTTTAATCACACCGTGGTGCTTTCGCCAGCGCAACCATGCAATGAAAAAACATACCAAAGGAGTTTGTGTTGTCCACTTCTACAGATAAAAAACATACAAAGGAGTTTGTGTTGTCCACCGCTACAAATTAAACCAAAGGTTTCCTCCTGTCTCCCTCCTCTTCCTGTTGATCCTCCCTGTCTCTGCTGAGTGTAGAAGGCCCAGCACTCTGGCCGTGCATGTCTTTTCCAATGTCTCTGAATACCTCATAGTAATAAATCTTTTGAGTTCTGCATTGAGACGTCTCTCTGTGAGTGAGGCAGAACTTCTGTCGTGTGTTAACTGTTCTTGTTATTTCAAAATAATTATCTATTTTGTTGTTGTTTGTTTATGGCAGATATGCTCTGTTTGGAGTCACGGCGGACAAGTTTCAGGGTTCATGTATGAAACTTAAGGCATGGAGGGAGAAGCGTATTTTTTATCAGACATTGGGTTTTGCCAATATTATGATGTAGACTATTGCTTTTACAGGGTAAAACCAACTGCTGTGATATTGTGTTCATATTTTCCCTTTTCTCTACTTCTGTGTTGTGATTTTATTTAATTGCATTTTTGTATTGTTTAACCACTGCTTTAATTTATGCATTTGTAGAAATTCTAGATTTGTATATAGTAGGTTTTTGAAAAAAGAAAAACAAAAAACACAATTTATGTTACAGCCTTATTTCCCACGCTTAGATATGACAACAGAGTAGTTTGTATTTCTCAGCTAAGTCCTAGCCGGCATTTAAATGTGTGTTTTAACACTGCCAGAAAACTGACAGTTGATTTGCCAGTGCCAGCAAAGTCATACAGGAGCTACTTTGTTGAACCACTGGCAAAACACAGTGTGTATGTGTGTGTTTTCTATTCTTTTGACTTTTTAAAAATCTGTTATTTTATGGGTATAACTGCACATCCAAAGATTTTTAAAACAAACCAAAAATTTGGAAAAAATATGTATAATGTTGAAAAGCACTGGCATTTGTGAATTAGAATTGTTGAGTTTTGATTTGCCATTCGCACGGGTATAGAATGTAGAAGGCGTAGGGCTATGTAGACAAGCTTACTCTACCATGTGGGGAATCTCCTGGTCAATGTACAATCGGAAACATCCAAATCGAGGGCTGCAAGTCCTGCTCACTTTGCTGTCTCATGCACTGAGTGGGGTGGAGTGGAGGTTGGGCAGCCGGTCTGCCGGGGGTGGGGCCATGCACCTGGGTCTGTTTTTACTGCCTTGGCCCCGCCGCCTTACTCCACCTAGTATCTGTTCTTTTGGTACATACTCATGTAATGACAATAAGCAAAGTCTAATAAAACTGCTAACACCTTTATTATGGAATCGGTGTGTTTGCAAAAAAGTAACTGTCAAGTAATGTACATCCTTGTGAGAGTGTGTGCGATTATGTATTTGTATTTCTTAAGTATACATGTATTTTGTATTGGGACAATGGAATTCTCAACTCAAGTTGGCACTAGTGTGTGCAAAGTTACATTCCCAAGGTGTCAATTACTATTTACTGTTCTACAAATGCTCATAAGATCATCTAGTGGCACAAAGCGACTGGCCCTAGATAGCACTTTTTGAGTCTGCTGTTTATTTTATATTCAATCTGATTATTTATTTTTTAAATATTCCTGGAGAGTCAAAATAATAAATTTGTATGTGTGTGCATGTTTTATGGGTGAATAGTGAAACATTGTAGACTCCCTCTGGTGTCACATTCAGACAGCACAGAACCCTGGGTCATACCTGAACAAGTACAGTTACATATGTGATGTATAGGCTTATTCACAAGGCATGGACTCTGCAATATGAGCCTTTATCTTCACCATTATTACACACAAAGCTGTTGATGTTAACGAGTTCCCATTATGATGGATATAGCTTCCCTACAAGTCTGGAAACAATACTGCGGCGCCTAAGACAATCATCTGGATCTAACGCTGGGGAATTTAGATTGTCACCCAAAGAGGGGTGAGCTCCAGCGGTTCATATACAAAAATGCTTGAAGGGTTTTGATAAACAAGCATATTTGTTGTCATAGACATATAGAAATAGAAATCAATGGTAGTTCATCTTGCACTTGCATTCAAAAAATAAAATCTCATTGCTCTTGTCAGCCTTGTGCTCCGTCGACCTTGACCTCTTTGTTTTTGTACCCTCTCAACTACATTGCTTTTCTGTTAGGTATGTGTGAGAGTGCGTGTGTCTGAGGGAGCTCTCAGATGTATAACCACATGTCTCATGACTTGGTTTGTCATTGCTCTTTCCCAGTTTTTGCTACTGCTTTCTCAGTGCCGTGCAATATCATCTGTTGTGATTGCTAAGCAAAAGAAAAAAAGAAAGAAAATTGAGAAGCGAGTGATGATGTCATCCAGCTTTTTTCAGTGTTCAAATGTTTCAACATTTCTGTAGTCGCAAAATTAGAAATAAACAGTTGGTATTTCCAGCTTTCAAAAACTGTCTTCTATTATTCCTTAAGTGTGTGCTTTTTGTTGTTTCTTCCCTTTCCAGGCAAATTTGATAACAAATCAAATCACATAAAGACGCAGACGACAGAACAGACGAAGGCATAAGTCTGTCATGTTAGAAGACCTGCATGACAAATAGCTGCAGAGATTCATCCCAATGCACATATTCCAATCTGAGAAAAAACATTTTGATCCAAACAAAGTCATCACATGAATCCAATAATGTTTCTTTCAACTCATTAAAGATGCTCAAAATGATCACTTGAGTGTGTGACATCAGCAGCAACACATCCCACCAGCCATTTTTGTTCTAAGTGAGCGTAACATTCCTGGAAGATCTAAAAAGCGGATGTTGTTGAAAAGGTTAACATTAATGTAATGAGGTGCTGAGAAGCAAGGCCATGTTGAATTATTCAAAAAGATCAAAGTCATAATTTATAGATGAGCAGAGTCTGATATAAAGCCTGTCTAATCCTGGCCTTTGCTCATGCTTTACTATCAGTATGAACTGTCCTTTGTAGACACATATAAACGCAAATCTACCGTAGGCTAGTTTATTCAGCTAAGTAGGTATGTCATAATTTTGAAAAAGCTCAAACCTTTTCTGTTTGTCTGTACTCGATAACAAAAGTCTGTGTTGTGTTAAATCGGATTATGCTGTATTGTTTTAACAATACAATAAATATCCTTTTACTATTTCAACCCTAACCCACCACTTTTAAACATTATGAACCCTGCCCAAGGACACACTTCGCTGTACAAGTAGGCCTACACTTCACCTCATAATTATTCCTTACTATTGGTTTATTTGGTGGGGATGGACATACATGGTATATGCATAAAAATACAGTCATGCTCAGAAACACTTTCATTCATAGAGAATCAGAATCAGAATCAGAAAGGGTTTATTGCCATTGTCAATGAACAGAATTCACAAACATAGGAACTTGTGATTCGGTGCAACATAAAACAATGAACAACGAATAAGTCAAAAAGAGAAACAATTTAAATCTGCTAGGGGATAAAAATAACAATCAGCTATATGATAAAAAATAAGAATACAAATAAAAAATAGGCTTAATATATACACAAATTTACAGTTGAGTTTACATATGTGCACTTCAACACTGAAGGCAGTGTGGATGAAGTGTCTTGTCCGGTATTAACCAGGCCAGACTCTTGATTAGCTTTGCAGATCTGAAAATAGACCCTAACAAAGAGTATGGTCTCATTATGCAATATGAAGCACGATGCATTATATAGATCTGGCCAGCAGATGGAGCTGTAGCATCGATTTTTCTAAACCCAGATTTGTACATGAAAAGTGAGACATACATACTAATAATAATATGGATAATAATAATATATCATAAAATCATAATAATAACATCGCCTCTTATCAATTCATAGTCATTTTCTGTCTGAGATTGAAATTATTCTGGTGAGCCACAAGTTAGTAATACAAAAAGAACCTCTTTTGAAATCACATTGTGTGCTGTAAAAAACTATTCCGTGCCTTTGTCTAGTAATATAAAAGAGTAAAGTATTCCATTTTATGCAACAACAAAAAAAGGGGGGGAGAGAAAAGAAAAAAGAGGTAGGCTATGAATAATATTTTGCAAAACGTGCAAAAGTGCTCTTCTAGACATCTTGCGAGCATGAAGTGCAGACGAGTGCAAATGCCTAAAGCAATTCCACGTGGCTCTGGGGAGCATAGGTCAATGTGACTCGTGACAACAGTTTACCAACATATACTAATAACTAGAAATAGCCTAGAAACGTGATGTCTTTTCATGCTGATGCCTTGGGTCAAGCCACAATCATTCATTAAATAGTCATACGTCTCAAAACTCTAAACAGTAGTAACTTAAAATACAAAGTCTTTGTCTTCAGGCTTAACAAGAACAAAATGTTCACGTACGTAATTCACGTGCATACATGAACGCGGGCTGCTGACCAATCAGCTCAAAGGACTTCCCCTCGTGTCACGGGCCCTGGATCTGTTCACAGTTTCACAGACAAACTTAGGCAGGTCGAGGCTGGTGAGGTTTTCTCACGGACAAAGCAACTGCAGTTCTTCAGATGTGATCATATCATCATTTTAAAGTTACAAAGTGCTATGGTTGTGGGTTCACGTGAGGCTGGCAAAGCAGGAAGTGACGTGTGGGCTGTTGTTGGGACACGTGACCTGAGCTGCACTGATATGTTTTGACAAGCAGCAGAGGGACCAGGAGGGCACGAGCTCCGAGCATCACGACCTGGAGACGCGCTGCTGTTTTCATCACTGCTTCGCTCTTTTGAGTATCGATCGATCTTATAGTTACAATAATGTTATTTCAGTGATAGAAGAGTTAGAGCTACAGAGCATCCGCTCGTTGCTTCGCTACCATTTGCGCAGTCGTGAGATTTGTTATCGGTAAAAGTTTTAATGAACACCACAAAGGAAGTCGGTGAAGCAGGTATTTCCTGTAATAAGTAGATCGCAGTAGCCCCAGGATTGTTTTGGATGATTTAGACCCGAGCGAGTACAAAGTTAGCGGTGTTTATGGTCTTGCTTTAGGGGAGAATAAGCGGAGTGTTCGGTGTGGATGTGGGTCGTGGAGCCGCGGATACCTGCGCTGCTGCTGCTGCTGCTGCTGCTGCTGCGGTGGTGGGGGCTGGGGTCCTTAGCGGGGGTCTTTAAAGAGTAGCTCAGTTCAGTTAAAGCCTCCGCGTTTGGTTTAGGGCTAACGCCGCTGAGTTAGCTAACGCTTTCTGGCTCTGTTGCCGTGACGATCCGACATTGGTATAGAACGGACTACAATGCACCGCGGAGGAGGCGCAATGGTTCAGGTGGAGGAATTCGAGACAGACTGTGAGAGCAGACGGTTTAAATTACCTCTCGTCAGACTCATTACTTACTAACAATCTCATCGATCCTCCAGAGTTCACCGCTTGCCATCAGCTGTCCTGGTGTTGGTGAACAATACAGTGCTGGATGGACGCGGACTGTAGCATGCTAACAAAGCGATGCTTTGTTGTTGGTTAGGGGCAGCTGGCACCAAAACGTGCTTCCAGCTGATATTATTGCGTCGTTAATTCGGTGACATTGTGGGTTTGGGGCTGAGACGTTGCTGTAGTGCGAGAAAAACACCAGCGCACGAGCGAGGCAGACACTTGAAGACAACCTGATGACTCTGGACAACATGAAGCCCGACAGAGGTAAGTGCAACACAACAGCACTGGTGTTTTTTGTCTGCAAACCTAATGACCTGCGTGTGGATTCACTGTAAATGTACATCCCAGAGGACCCGTTCCCATTTCCTCCAAATAAGGAATTAGGCCAGTTCCTTATGTAACAGCTGCTGGCCATTGGTTACGTGGATGACCAAAACTTGACCCACGCAAATGAGGACATACACGGTGATAATGTGGAGACTTTGTGATGTTTGGGTCGCTGAAACGTTTCTCTTTGCCTGGGTTTGTTTAGATCGTACACCACCACGGTACTGCAAAATTCACACCCACTCAGCAGTGGAAATAAGGCTCCTCTTGTGCTCTGCAGACTGTTTACTTGTTGACTGTATCTGCAGCAAAGGCAAACATAACTTGTGGATTGTCTGCACCAACTGAGCAGGTCTGCGTCTAATGCTGCCAAAGGGACTAACCCATTGTGTTGGCTGTCTGGTTGTGTAAGCCTAAGAAATCATTTGGTTATTGATTGTGTGCTGTCCACATCCAAGAGAACTGACTTGACTTGATATTTTCTAACATAATCAGATCCGCGCCACTGATCTTTGTCATGATGAGATTAACACACTAGTCTGTTTGTTAAAGCAAGTCTCTGCTGGACAATCTGATGTAACGTGACCCCAGTGCACAAACATGACTCCATTGAATATTTTCAGCTCACTTAAAGCTGGTTACTTGTTTTTTTAACTGAGAAAGGACAATGTAGGTGCTTGAATCTGTCTAATTTGTTCCATGCGCTCACAAACTTTTGGCATATTGCTCGTATTCACATGCATGATTGGTTTTAGCGATTAGAACTGCTTTTTCTGAAGTAAAAGTGAAGCTGGGAGGACAGCCAATCTCATCCCAAAACGTATGGCTCTTTCTTTGCCATTGACACTTTTGTGTTCTTATATGATGGCTTCTAGTGCCATTGGTTAGAATTGACTCATTTACAAGAAGAAACAGTTGGTAAATGCCGCTTTAAGACTATGGAACGGCATTCAGAACATGCTGATCTGCTCCACAGCAAAGCCATGAAAATAAGACTAATGTGGTTCTTTGGTTCCTCCTGTTTATGACCTGGGCTCCTAATATGACAGAGCTGGGGGCAATCTGTCTTTTACTACTCCAATGATGTGCCATCTCCCCTTGTTTACAGTAAACAGAAGAGAAAATGACGTAGAACCACAGCCACAGAACCAAACGACCTTGTGATCCATTATAAGTTGCTCTTTCTCTCTTATTGAGTATTTTGTTAATTACCAGCCCAATTTTCTGCTAGCTCTGAGCCAAATCATCTCTGTAGTATTGCCCAGGGGCATAATACTCCACCAAAGGAGTGTGTTCTTCACCCTTCATGGATTGTAATGTCACCCTGTCCAAATGGCTCACCAGCTTTTATGCTCTAATTAAACTTGTCCCAGTATAGAGTGCACTTCACGAGGAGAGCACACCATTCTGACTGGCAGCTAGTGGAGTGCTATTGTTATTTGGAACATACTGTACTGCACCTGTGATGTGGTGCCTGAGACTCGCTCATTCTTCTGCCTGGTTACCTTTATGAAAAAAAGAACTGCAGCAAAACTGACAGAGAAGTTGTTTACTTAGTTGCCGGACGATAGCAAGGTCAGCACACTCTGGACTCTGTGATGTAAACCTGTCATTTGATTGTTTTGAGCGCTACAAACTTGTCAATCAAACTAGTTGGGGCATGTTTCTTATGTGACCGGCCTCTGAGACTTTGCCCTTTCAGAGATACAGTTGGATTATTTTGGTGTGAATGTAGGGCTGGGTACTGTTCCACTGAGGGTTGCACATTATCAAATTATTGTGTTATTATTAAGTAGAAAATCTGTTAAAACAAATATGTTCATGTCTGTATTAGTCAAACTCTGTCTAAAACTTAGCAACCCACAAACTAAAACCAAGGTTAATTAATCCTAAAGAAAGAAAGTACTAATAAAATATAAGTCTTTTTTTAAAACATGTTTAAAAAGCAATATATTTCTGTCAGCTGGAGTACCTTGGTGATGTATTGCAGTGTATTATTTCATTGTCTATTGATTATTGCGATATCGACACTTCAATTTATTCAGTACCAAAACTTCAACTTAACACTACTTAAAACATAATTTTATCAAAACTCTACAGACATGGAATGGATCTTATATTAGTTTATCAGATCACATCAGTCTTCTCATAAATGTTACTTCGCCTGGATGTGTTTTAAAATGTTCACTTTAAACTCGATCTTGATTTGAAAACATGGCGTCGACGTGTTATCGTAGAAAACTTTGGCGTTGTGAATATAAAGGACATACTCTACTCTCGGGGGGGCTGGACCAGAGTCATCTGAGCCCCTTGTTTTTCCACCAGCCGGCCCTGAGTTAGCAAGGTGTTTGTTACTGTGCGCCTGTGTTGAGGCAACAGATTGCAGTTGGCCCTAATAAGCACCATGCTGTCGGGCCATGTGGTTCAACTGACAGCTTTTACACGGCCTGTAAAGGGCCTTTCGGGCGCGCTGGGTGCAACACAAAATCTTAACTGGGACTATCAAATTACAAACTGATTTCGACAAAGTGTGGTTTGCTTGGGTTTTGTTTGTGTTCCTACTTTCAGGGTTTTTATGGAGCCGTTTTGTGTAAAGTAATGAGGAGTTCATAACCAAACAAAACGGCAGAGAGGCTTCGCGACAATGGCTCAAGTATAGTCGAGTGGTTGCTCCGTTATACCACACTGCGCTCTTTTCTCTGGCTCTTTCAAAACACAGATGACCTCACAGCTAGTCATACTGGACACTGTTTTTTGGAGAGGGGTTTTGGCTATGCTTTCTGTTTGCAGCCTGTTAGCCCTTGATGTAGGAGTTGGAACACTAGTCCACCACCCCCACCAGTGTTGCACTAAAGCCTGTCCTGTGCCAGATTACAGCTGGCCTGAGACGTCCCCTATGAAGGGGGGGATCAGCGCGTTCGCTTTCACTGACACGAGGGGCCGGCCGCGCTGCCCTGAAGACACCTGTCCCGTCATGTGCACTGTCCCGAACCCACACCGAGGCGACACGAACAGTACTGTGCTTGTACTCTGCTTGCAGTTTTTCTAACATTGATTTTTACCTTTCGCATCGCTTAAAATAATATTAGGTTTGCCTTCATTTTGATTTTCAGTGGTAGAGAGATTTTGCAGATGTTTACGCAGTCAAATACTGCAAGCAATGTGAAGTACTTTAACCAATGACGCAGAAAATATGTCCGTCATTTAGTTTGTATTTGTACATTGTCATAAAGGGGACACATAATGCAAAATCCTCTTAAATGAACAGCATTTCCTCATCATTATCTTACTCAAAGTTGTATTTTAAGTTATTTCAGTCATACTATAATGTCTTGCAACATCCTATCCCCAACTACATGAAAAAATTAGACTGAATGAATCAAAATGTAACAGGCAGTTATTCAAAAATAAAAGCACATAAATGACAATCCGCAGCTTGTTATGGTGAAATGACTCATTGAAGAGGACTCATTATCCGTTCTGCATTTTTGAACAATAAGCCAATTAACCGTTTTTTATTATTAAGCCATTTTAGATCAATATTGCGGTTTACAAGGAACAAAATGTAAAAATATGATCTATCGCTCAATACCAAGAGGCTGAAGAAAAAAAGCATAATGTGCCTCCATTAATTGTCAACAAAGCAAACGCTACCTTTTCATTTTCACCCATTGAGTCCCTCTTTGTCACGCGATATCTTGCTCACGCAGGATTCCCAACTGAATATCTTTTATCAAAGCACAACATAAAGCTTTGAAAGGACATAAATCTTTCTCCAATACTCAATGACTTTCATGCTACAATGCCGCCGGTTGCTGAGCAGGCGGAACCGCGAGTAGCTCCTTGACATTACGTGTACTCAATAGATATACGACGACATTTGTTGATTCCACCTAGACGTACAGCTCCGAGGTGCTTTGCCATCCCTCAGTGTTATCGGACTCAATCAATTGTGGCTGTAAAGTAGCCTGGCTGTGCCCGTGTCTGCCTGCTACACACCACGGGGGCGCCCAGTGCTCCCAGTCCACTAATACTCTTACATAAGCCCGGGACATTTCATTTAGCTCACATGTAGATAAGAGCACACGGTAACCTCACACCAGTCACACTCCGGCACATGGGCGCAAGGAAGGAGCGCACGTTGGCACGTTGGAGGACTTGCAGCGCTGCACGCAGGTCGCGATGTCAACATGGGGTCACTGCTGGGCCGGACAGAGCTGAACGTGGCAGAATGGCCGAGGTCGTCACATCCTCCTGCCCTGGCGGCTCCTGACGACCAACCAGCAGCGATCGCTACAGGAAACACAAACAGCCATCTGGTCCTGGGCAAGGGGCATTGAGGTGTGGAGTTTGTTTTCAATGCTGTGCAGGTTTTTTGCAGTAAACAAGGAAAATGCCAACGCAAAACTTATCTCAAAATGTAAAGAATCATCTTGACTTTCTCAATGTGAACACGGTGTACTGTACACAAAAGTATTTGCCTGAACATTTGAGGTATGTCATCATGCCTGCTCTATGTTTGGTATGGCAGATTTTTTAACTGGAGCAACCACAATAACAATTTTGTTTGGTTTATGCAGTATTAAGCTAAACAATATGCATATTGTTTTACTCCTCAGTAGCAATAAACGCACCCAACTTATTCTTCATTTATTATTAACAAAAAACAACTTGTTTTCTGCAGTTTTTTTTTTTTTTTTAACAAAGCGAGCATAATGTTGCAGCACTTAGTTGTGTTAAATGACACAATATCGCCCTGTTGGCAAGCTGTCTATTAATATTATCACAGCTGGCCGTGCAGATTGAGAGAGGTTCGTTCAGTCATCAGACACCGCACGTCTTTTGTTTTGCCGAGGACGTTATGTAAGCGCGCACTTCAATCATGTTCACACACCTACGGATTGTTCTGGCGTAGTAACTGCACCACTTCACCACGCCGCTGCGAGCTAAATGCTAATGCAGGCTCGGTGTCCGAAAACGTCGGGCCAGTGCTTCTAGTCTCGCTGATATATCGCTAGCACTGCCCTGGATATTTTCTCAAATGCTAAGCAGGCGATGGGGTCAAGTGAAGGGAATGATTAGAATGGCCGTAAAATAACAAGTCTGTCACAAGGCTCCAGCAAAGTAGGTCACAAGATTTCTACCAAATGGTTTTTATATGTCCCTAAAGTGATTGATTTTGAATGGAATGATGATTACAGAACAAGTGCGGGAGGAGTAGGCACCGCCGGGGCTTGTTGTGGCCTAAGTACATTGTTTATTAACGACAGTGAGGCTTCTCTGGGTCCTCTTTCTTTTTTTTCACCACTGTCTCGTTTCATTTGAACTAACAACAACTGCTACCTCCTGTGCGCTCGCATCCACTTGCCAAACCAGAGGACTGCTGGTCTGATCGGATCAATTAGGTTAATGCATTTTCCACCCACTTTGAATTGAGCCTTTTTCAGCTCGCTTTGTTTCGTGGTAAATCTCAAAACTCCAAAAGTTATCTGTTGCAATGCCCCGAACAAAAAGTGACCGCTTGCGTTGCAACTTTTGTCCCGGACAGATATTTCCACTGACCAGCTCCTGTGGCCCACTTTGACACAGCTGACACACTTCTCACTTGGCCTCGGAAGCGCTCCTCTCAGATGTCTCCAGTTGGACGCTCCTTGCTTGAAATCTGCCCAGTGCGATCGGAGGCCAATGTCCATGTCTGACGGGGGGTGCTCTATGGTTATCTCTGTGCTGCTGGTTTGTCCCACTGCCCCAGAGTCTGTTGACCATCAATACTCGGCGCCGGCCACATTTTTAAACTATTTTTTGTCCCACAGGCACTTCTTGTTTTTAGTTGTGAACTGGTTTTATTTCCCCCCAGTTTCACAGTCACCCATGTTACATAACTGGTCCTACAGCGCTAATGCTATAACAATGCACTGGTTGAATAAAGGCGCATATGGGCCGTGTGACCGATGTGCACGACTCCAGGGCCAGCTTAGGTCAACAAGGCTACTGTGTTTTTCACAGAATTTGTTCTCTGAATTTTCAGAATGTGTATATAATATTTTTAAGATAATTTAGATACACAATAAGAGTAATGTTGTCTATGATTTGGCAATAAAAATATTTGGAACTTTGTCAGCTGTGGTTACTTAAAAACGGTGTTTGTTCAAAGTTGTTATGACATTGTATTGAGCTCATTAAGAGGACATAATGTTTGGAGAAAGCAAATTAATCAGCTTTTTCCCCCCAAGTTGCTCAAAGAATGTTTGTTGTTCAGCTGTTACACAAAGGCCCAGTTTATGTTTGTTTGTGATGGGAGTGTGAGAGAGAGGGCAAGGGAAGGTGGTGTATAGGTCCGGGTCTCGTTTGTTTGTTGGCAGTGGAAGAGCAGCAGCCACGCAGCTGAGTTCACAACACAGAAGACGACTTCTTCTCGGCTCAAACTGTTACAGCCCCTCAGCCAATCACAGCCTGTTGCCATGTGTGCTGTGAATCTGCCCCTTTGCGTTCACAATAGAAGAGAGGAACTTCAGACTCTACACAGCCTAATCTAAAACGAGGAGGAGGAGGAGGAGGAGGAGGCCTGCCAAAGTTTTCCAATAACAGACATGCATGCTAGAGTTTTATGGGTAAGAATACTGAAAAACCTTTGTTAGGCTAAGCAGATTTTTTGATACAGTCATAATGTTATAACCTCATTAAAAACTTTGTAGCCCACCGAGAGTTCTGTTTCAGCCAACATTTCACTGTATAAGTTAGACATGACTGTTTTTACTGTGTTTTTGAAGGATGTTAGGCAAAATCAACTTCAAATGGTTTATAATGATTTGCCCATTATTTTACTCCCAAGTTTTATTTTGAGACTATGTTTAAATAACTTTATTGTTCTGCATTTGAGTTGCCATTGCTCGGAAAATTCTCTATTCTACTCTGTACTTACTTGGCTCTTAACTTTACCAAACAAAAAGAAAACAAGAGGGGGATATACATGTAGATATTAATGTGGCCAGTTTGGTGCGAATTTATTAAGTCATTTTAAGTCGGTAAAACTAAGAAAATGTAAAATAATGTGTGTTAGATTATAACTATATACCACAAGAATACATAGGTCTTCTTTAAAAGTCCATGCCCATTGACCAGACCTGTTCATATTAGTTTGTCAGTGCCTTATTGCCACCTCCTAAGCAGCTTTAAAAAGTTGACCCTAACTGACCCTTGTATTTAACTTGACACAACCTGTACTGAAGCAAAAACAGGATAGTCGAGGCGGCACACACTGTGATTCAATGTTATGAAGTGCTATGGAAACACTGCTGACCCTATTATTACAAATGAGTGCCAACAACAGTCTGCCGCTTCTGTTATTAAGACAATGGATCAGCGACATGCTCCTAGACGACGTGACGCATAAGCAACATGAGCGCATAAAGCCCATAGAATACAAGGGTCTGTTTAAACATGCAGGTTAGTTACACACTGCGTCACTGTGCATCTGTCTTAGGCCTCAACGCGCTTATATTCCCAGCTTAGAGGGAGTTACAGTAACATCGTGTTAGCTTTATCAGTCGCCAAACGGGAAACCTAATTTTGCCCGGTAACACAGTGGAAAACAATAACAAACTCCATGCCACAATACAAAGGCTCGTCGTCTAGGCTGTAACCTCATCACTCCCCACAAGGAAGCTGCGAGCGAGCCATGCAGGAAGTCTGACAGGCTGTGATAGAGTGCAGGACTGACTTAGATCTAACAGGGGTAATGTGAGGAGAGCGGAGCACAAAGTTACCCTGTGACCCATTTCAGACAATAGTCATTCATTTAATGTCACCTAAATTAAACTGTACGGTCACCAGCATTTCAGATTTCCAAATGTGTGAAATGAAGAATGAATACATTTTCCTTCCCCCTTTTTAGAACACAAGTACCTAACATAGCAAAATGGTTTAACGTCTCTGATCAAATAGACTTTTTCAGGTGAGGAATCTGTCAAATTAGACTTTACAAAACTTATTTTTCATGGGTTATTCATTGTCCCCAAAACGTGAGAATTGACTGTATTTTCCGGACTATAAGTCGCACCCTTTTTCACAGTTTTGGCTGGGGTGCGACTTATACTTATATTTATACTTATATACTTATACTCCGGAGGGACTTATAATTATGTGATATTATTTGTTATTTTCACACTTGCAACAGCATTTCATACTCCAGTGCGACTTATATATGTTTTTTTCTTCTCTATTTTGCATTTTTTGGCTGGTGCGACTTATTGTCCGGAAAATACGGATAGCACAATAGATGTGGATTCAGTGTTTTCTCCATCACCACACAGGAAGAGAACATGCTGCATCAGTCGTGCAAGATGTTCACTGAAAAACACCGACCCACAAGACTACATCAAAGGCCCGTTGAAGCCTATTTACATTGTTTTATGTTTGATTGATGTACACTGTCCCTTTTTAAATGAAACTGTGAATACAATGAAAGCATCAAAGCTTAAATGTGTACATTTGACAAGGGGTGTGCAATTATTCTAACTTTAACCAAATGGAGATCGGATCAATTCATTTCATATTATTTTTCCACAAACTTCCAACTAATTTTTCACTCACAAGCATGATTTTGTACGATTGAGTTCATATTTAAATAGAGCTATTCAACAAACTGTCATTTACTTTTGAGGGAAAATCAATCAATTATTCTTATTTTTCAATTGAGGCTGAATTTGTTCCTTCAGTGTCAACTTTAATGCCCGCGTGACAAAGGCAGTGATTTATTGCCCGAAGTCGCTGAAATCAAAGCTTTCGTTGCACAATACTGAGTTTGCATAAAAGACGGCCACACCGGCTGTGTCAGCATTCAAGTTGTCCTAGTTTTAAAAATAAGTTTATCTTAAAGTGCAAAAGTCTGGCAGTTTGCTACATTTGCTGTTTAAACATCTGCAGCTTCACAGAATCATCAGATATAGTATTGTTTGTGCTGTGGACCTGAACTTTAAAGCACAGAGAGAGAAAACAAAATTATACCAAGTTGTATCTATATTTATCTCATCCGGGGGCTGCAGGAGGAGATTTAGCGTGGCAGAACTGTCAGTGTAATCTACCAATGCACCTTTTGTAGATTGTGCAGCATGTTTGCTTTGATTCCACTCTTCCTGATTTTGTTAGTGTCTGAAAAACATGAAAAACTGAAATCGCTTTTAAACCATTCGCAGCGGCCTGAACTTCATACTAATTTCCTAACGCATACCATAAATTTTTCACTTTGATGCATTTTTAAGCACTTTTCACAACGTGCAGAGGCCAGAGGAGACTTTAGCTCTTGCGATAATGCTAACAACTAGTATGCTATCAATCCAATCCAACTTTATTTATAGAACGCCTTAAAAACAACAAGTCGACCAAAGTGCTTAGCACACAAATGCACATAAGACAATGTAAATAACAGAAAAAAAACCTGAGAGCCGCTTTTGCAATATATTACCTGTACTTGGACAAAAGGCATTTCATTTTATTGCATTCCCATTAATAAAGTTGGAACAGGATGTGGGTAGCCAATAATTGTTCTCAAGTAAGAGTAACGTTACTATGTGCATATAACTGATTTAAATATTATGAGTGTTTATTTGACCGTTATTAGTAATATTTGGTCTTACGCTAGCTGTTTTTATTTTATCTTTATTTTCCCCCTCCATTCCTTTTTAAGAAATGAGAGGTTTTGTCTATAGGAGTTTTTGTTTAAGTTTTGTTTATAAGAGTTCTTCTATTAAGAGTCCTATAAGTTATCTGTCCTTTTCCCCTGTATCTATCTGCGTTGCAACAATGAAATTTCCCCATGTGTGGACAATAAAGGAATATCTTATCTTATGTTATGTTACCTCAAAATAATAATTCTCAAGTAAAAGTACAAAGTAGTGGTCCAAGAAATTACTCAAGATGAAGAGTAAAAAAACGTAGTAGTAAACTACTAAAGAGTATCTGATTCATAATTTGTTAATATAAGGACAGAACATTAAATATTGACACAAAAAATAGACTTACTCAAGTAAGAGTACTGTGACATCAAACTGAATATGACTAAAGGTATATAGTCCAAAAACTATTCCTGAGAAGTGCACAATTTCTTCAAAATGTTACAAGAGAGTTAATGTAGCCGAGTAAATGTAGTAAAAGTAGCCGAGTAAATGTAGTAAGTAAATGTAGTAAAAGTAGCCGAGTAAATGTAGCCGAGTAAATGTAGCCGAGTAAATGTAGAAAATGTAGTTAATGTTATAACTGTAGCGTATTGTATTATCCACCTCTGGTTAGAACCCATTTTGTCTCTATTAATCTGACGGCTTTTATTGGCGTAATTTCATTTTTATATGAGAGCAGGATATGTCTTATAGGCTTGTTCATTATGTTTGTTATTTGTGTGTGTGTGTGTCTTTTTTTGTACCTCCACCATTTCCTGTCTGATTTGCATATGGCAGATAGTGACTTCTCTGAGGACATGCGTCAGTCTGTGCTCCCGATAAAGGCTCTGGCACTGGGGAAGGTTAAGCCGCCTGTGTTTGGCCCCTCTCAGGACGAGCAGATATCATTGTGTTAAGCCGATACACCTCAGCAAGCGCAGCACTTTGCAGCTCTGGGGCCTTTACCACTGCAGCCGGCCCGTTATCTGAAGTCCACACACCCGCACAACTCTGAATTCTTAACCAGACATAATCGTTTGGACGAGACCAAAGGCATGCATATTAGATCTTAGAAGTCCTCTTGTGCCATACCCCGTTTTTAATTTTTAATGACTTGTTTGTCCTCACACGGTTGATTCAGTCTCATTGGGGCCATTACAGCTGATCGCTTTTGTGGAGAGAAAGACAAACACAGGCTGTGCATTTGAATCCGTCCAAGGGAAAGTTTGTTTAATTATGAACGAGAAAGAAAGTTTAATAATTGACTTATTACATTGGGCACTGTTCAAACATCAATAACTGAGGGTATTGAATTTACAAACCAAACAGTGAGTGCTTTGAATCTACCAGTTTCTTTTACCTTTCACCCAGTGACACTAAATGATTAACTTTTGATTTTAATTCCAAAAAGTGTTGATTATGAAGGAGCCCATGAGAGTATTGTTTTCAGAAGGTTGAGTTTTTCCAATCCCAGAAAAAAGTATATTTGTTAAAAACTAACCTAAATATGCATCACATTATTAGCTGCAGAAAGGGGCGTGTGCCAAAGGAATGTCTCATGTAAACTGCTGGAATAGGGTTTTGAAGAAAAGCAATACCCAAGATACTAAATCAAATCAAATCAATTTATTTTTGTAAGGCCCAAAATCACAACAACAGTTGCCTCTGAGGGCCACAGGGAGAAATGAATCAACAATGTCTGTGGTGGCGATGGAGTCAGACAATGTCTGTGGTGGCGAGGGACGATGTCCCAGGGTCCTCTGTCCTTAGACTCTCCTTCTCGGCCAGGAAAAACTACAAAAGAAACCTCTTTGGGAAAAAAGCGTAGAAACCTGGAGGAGTTCCAGTGAAGGAGAGATCCGACTCTCACAGACGGACACGAGGGAGACTGGAGCTGGACCCACTCTTCAGGCAGATGAGGGACCGTCGGGGGCGAACTGGACCCACTCTTCAGGCCGATGAGGGACCGTCGGAGGCGAGCTGGACCCACTCTTCAGGCAGATGAGGGACCGACGGAGGCGAGCTGGACCCACTCCTCAGGCAGATGAGGGACCGTCGGAGGCGAGCTGGACCCACTCCTCAGGCAGATGAGGGACCGTCCACACAGGGCAGGGACCACTTCACCAGGAGAGGGACATCTGGGTCCACAGGTCCTCAGGAGTGAGAGAAAGAAAAAGAAGGCGGTGAACAGTTTGCAAGTGGAATTAAAAAATAAATATTGTTTGATAGAATAAGTCAGAAGAAGAGGACAGAGCTCAAGCTGTCATACTTCTCACAGCATAGTTACTCCTAGGGCAGCGTAGCTAAAGCTGTGGGTTTATGTTTCTGTTCCTAACTAGTCTGACCATAAGCGATTTCAAAGAGGAACGTTTTAAGCCTGGACTTAAATGAAGAGACTGTGTCAGCATATTTAACATGGGTCGGGAGCTGATTCCATAACACAGGCGCTTGGTAGCTAAACGCTCTACCTCCTACAGTACTTTTAGAGACTCTTGGCACCACCAGAAGGCCGGCATTCTGAGAGCGAAGAGCTCTGTTTGGATGATATGGTTCTATAGCATCTTTGAGGTAGGATGGGGCCATGTCATTTATGGCTTTGTAGGTCAAGAGTAGAATTTTGAATTTGATTCTAGACTCGACGGGGAGCCAGTGAAGAGACTTCAGCACCGGCGTAATGTGCTCTCTTCTTTTTGTTCCTGTTAGTAATCTTGCTGCTGCATTTTGAACCAGTTGAAAGCTTTTTATGGAGCTTTTAGGACACGCTGCAAGCAGGGAGTTAC
The DNA here is from genome assembly GCF_026437365.1 of Eucyclogobius newberryi. Classification (NCBI taxonomy): domain Eukaryota; kingdom Metazoa; phylum Chordata; class Actinopteri; order Gobiiformes; family Gobiidae; genus Eucyclogobius; species Eucyclogobius newberryi. The sequence goes on along the minus strand of NW_027316167.1, from coordinate 24,474,130 downwards.
AGTAGTCTAATCTAGTCGTTACAAATGCATGGATAAGTTTTTCAGCATCGCTTTTAGGCAGGATTCTTCTGATTTTGGCGATGTTGCGCAAATGGAAATAGGCTGTTTTACAAGCTTGATTTATATGAGCTTTAAATGAGAGCTCCTGGTCAAATAAGATACTAATCCATACTAAAATGGTATCAGACACTTGATGATGAAAAATGTTTGATATTGTAAACTAATTTAAATTGGACAAAGCAATCTTTTCACATTTGTTTTAGAATTTGAAGTAGAATAAGACCGCATGGTAATTGTACAGAAACTATTTCTAGTTTGTCTAGTTTTTGTTTTTTGAGTATTCAGCCTTTTGATTAGTATGAAAAGGTAATTGAAAATGTTTGTATTCTGACCACGCTTTATTGGATATGACTCTGAATGTGTGATTTGTGTTATGACTGTTTGTTTTTTTGGCATTTCTCCCTCTGCATGCGTGTGCGTGTGTGTTTGTACTCCTCCAGTTTCACCTCCTTCAGCTGCTGCAGACCTGCTATAGCTCTTTTATAGCGTGTGATATCAGCAATCTGTGTGCACCATCAGGCCCCGCTCGTGGTGAGACCATCATTATTATTATGTCCCCGCTGCCTCCAATGCTGCCCTTTGTCTCCCCACAGCAGCACTGCAGCAAGGAGACCAGCAGGAGCAAGCAGCCGTGACTAGTGCCACGAGCCTGATTTACATAAACAAATGACAGGTATAGAGTAGTGCAGTAGCGTGTCTGAGGGAGCAGCAGGCGAGGGGAGTGGCTGTGACCATATGCGTACTCGCAAAGCATTCAAAATGAGCCTGTGTCTGGTTATAAGAGAACGTTTGGACTAGGAATAGATGAGCTCATCCGCATTGAAAGTGGCAAATGTGATGACGATGATGATGGTGTGTGTGTCTATGTATGGCATGCAGATGCAGATACACATTCATTCATCTTCTTCAGGTACATCTCTGGATTTTCTTCATAGGTTAACTCGATGCAGTGTTGTTGATGGTAAATTATTACCCAGTTGCAGCATTCAGTTTAGCCCATTTTTGTGCCATTCTAAAAATACATAGTCACACTTGACATGTCAAGTTGCTGTTTTTGTATTCTGCACGCGCCTGCTGTAATCGAAAATGTGTTGAGCTTTTTAAATCCATCTTGCTCAGAGCCAACAACTTGTCTATATTAGTTAAAAAGTGTGTTGTCCCCCCTTTATTGATTATTTATATATATATATATATATATATATATATATATATATATATATATATATATATATATATATATATATATATATATATATATATTATATATATATATATATATATATATATATATATATAAAAACATTCACAACAGGGTGCACCAGTATATTTAGTTATTGTTGGTGTTAAAGAGAAACAATTGTTTTGCCCAATCAATCTTATGGAATTTCACAATTACCAAAACGTTTTACAGTGTTTTATGTGTATCATATTTTGTGTTTTGGGTCGTAAGTCAATTATCCAATCACAAATCCAATCAAAATGAGCTGCTTGCATCCTACATCTCTAACCAGTTGTTTGTAATCACCCAAAAGAACAGCTCCTCTGTGTGACAGCTAACCGCATTCCATGTTTAGTTGCAATTATCAGTGTTTGTTTACTTCCATAGAGTAAGACTTCATGTCGTTTTCTGACTTCTAGCTTTAAGTGAGAGTACATGAGACTAAAGCATACCTCCCATTGTGTACACAAATAGCCTTTCTGCTATCAAGGCTGACCGGTTTGCTCTTGTTCTACCAGCTGTAGTTCTTTTTTCCATAGCACCTGGTTCTCTACTGTCTTTTGGCCTGAAGACATGGAGACAGCTGAGAGGTTAGCGTGTGTGTGTTCAGTGCCCACACCTGATCTGCCGGCACCACTCCAGCTATTGGGGCTAATAATAAAAAGCAAAAGTCTAAATCTGAACCGTTACATAATTTACATCGCACATTATCTTGTGACGGGGGAGAGGTGACCAGGCAGCAGAGAGACGTCTTTGTTTGCTGATTCAGTTTAGAAGGTTAAAGTGCAGGATTTGTCGACACAGCTTAATCCAACAATCAGGTTTGTCTACCTTAGAAAGCCCTTTTTTTGCATTTCCCAAAAGCACAGCAAGTATAATATGAGGTGTACAACATGACCTGGCTCAGAGCCCTGGGTATTCATTAAAACTTTTGACATGATTTAATAATTTATAGGAGTGAGAGGACTGAATAAATTGGTGATAGCCCAGTGGGAAAGATTTTTTTTTTGCTGATGTTGAAACATAATTTGAAAAACTCTTCATTTTTTATTCCTTTGCAACTCCATATGTGTTGGTTTATTGGGATGTTGTTCTCAGGCACGGCCCCCTGAAGAATGACACCTCTCTCTGTATGCGCAGGCCGAGCCTCTTAATCACAGGCCCCATCACTGTTCTTTTGTTCTGTCTGCACATGTGTGTCAGGAGGAGCCATGTGCAGCCCGTCCCCACATACAGGCGTGGGTTGTTGTTTCATTTCACGTTTATATATTTCTGTATGCTGTAGGAGACCTTGTTTTTTTGCTTCCTTGGCAGTAATCGGATACTCGCACATGTTGTACTATGCGTTGGGGTGCACTTGGCAGATCCCGCCTCATCCTCTGTTTTTGCTTTCAGAGCTTCACCTTTAGCCCAAATCCCAGCACAGCAGTATTTCACAACACCGTATCCATAGGTTCTCATTCGCAGCGTCTATTTATAATTCTAGTATATTTGAATGCAGCTCCATGTAAAACGAACAAACCGTGTGACCTTGAATTGTGACATTAGTTGTAAATAATTGTGCCGTCTCTCTCCTCTGTCTGCTCTCTCTGCATCTCTGTGTGGCTCCTTTTGTTCCGAGCTCTTCCTTTTGAATAAAGAGAGTTTACCAGGGTCTTTCACTTGGTTCTTTTTTATCCTACAGTTGGTTAACATACCCCCCTGCTCCCGGAACCCTGGAGCCCCTCATGTTTTGTGTAGGACTGTGCCTTGCTCCACGTGCCGAGAAGCTTGTAGGAGGAGTTCCCTTAGAGGAATGTGTGTGACTGGCTGTCTGCCTGTGACGCGTACACAGAGCAGCTCTGCAGAGCCGACTGAGCAGTTGGGAGGGGGACAGCAGCGTGCCTGGAGATGTATGTTTTCATACATCATGAGAAATCCCCTCAACAAGGGTTAGGCTTGGCTTTTTAGCTTGTTCCTCAGCATTTTAGAAGCCTTGGTGGTTCATTTAAACAACATAGGATTTCCTCTGTATTGATTGGCACATTCATAGATATGAACATTGTTTTTTTGCTCCATTTCCTAATATAACCATACTCCAGATGTTGAAGAATCAAAAGTTTGTTGGTCTTTGTATGTGAATCCTGTTGGATTCCAGCATTTATTCCCAGTAGAGCTACAGGAAAGGAAGAAGCAGTCCAGACTGCTGCTATAAATACCACAGTTTTAATCATCTTGTACTCTATTCAATGGTTATTACAAAAATATATAGAAAACCTTGTGTGACTTTTATAAAAACAGCCTAAATCCAATTCAGACTACAAACTTTACAAAGACCAGCTTTGTTTTGTCCGGTTTGTGGCTCAGTACTACACACCCCGCCCAAGTACAGCCGGTAGTAGGATAATGCACTTTTTCCTATCCTCAATTTTTTTCTCTGTTTTACTTACTAAAACCTGTCCAGCGTCCCCAACTTCCTCTTACACACTGAAACTGGAACAATTTTGTCACACTTTTTCTAAATATAGCTTTTACTCAACTTCCCAGAATTATATTTTACAAAGCAAATCATGAATTATGTTGTGTTTATATTTCTTGCCATCAAAAATAGGCTTATGTTTAAAATATATCTGATCTTGCTGTACATCTGCTTTGTCTAGATGCCACTGAGGAGTTCTTTGAGTATGATGCGGAGGAGTTCCTGGTGTTCCTGACACTGCTCATCACTGAAGGGCGGACCCCCGAATATTCTGTGAAGGGCAGAACTGAAGGCTTGCACTGTCCACCTGCCCAGTCTGCAATGCCCCCTCTGCACAAGCACGAATGCAGTGACAAACTCCCACAGGTAAAAATAATTACCAGTTACAGTAGTAGAAAAAGCTTCAGTTGTAGTCATCTGGACTCAGTTAGAAAAAATAGACGTTTCGACTCTCATCCAAGAGTCATTGTCAATAACAGAATTTAGGTCGAGAACTCCGATATTAATACTGTTCTGAGGTAAGACCCGCCCATTGGGCGGAGCCTTCCTGAAGTAGAAAGAGTTGTTAGTTTCAACAGAAACTCCCCCTTGTATCTACCGAGCTAACCTATTCAGAATTTTTAATGGGCTATTAGAATCCTCTTTGTCTTTGTGAGACCCTGGCTCAACCACCCTGAGTACCTGATTAGCATCTAAATGTCCTTAAAAATTCTGAATAGGTTAGCTCGGTAGATACAAGGGGGGAGTTTCTGTTGAAACTAACAACTCTTTCTACTTCAGGAAGGCTCCGCCCAATGGGCGGGTCTTACCACAGAACAGTATTAATATCGGAGTTCTCGATCTAAATTCTTTTATTGACAATGACTCTTGGATGAGAGTCGAAACGTCTATTTTTTCTAACTGAGTCCAGATGACTACAACTGAAGCTTTTTCTACTATGGAACACGCCTGGACGAATGAGGGATTACACCGACATATTTCCAAGAATTTTGGGCCAGATACAGTAGTGACTGTGCATTGCAGAAATCAAAGTCCAAACACACAACATTACAAATGTACATTAAACAAATTGAGCTATGCATAGAAAAATATGTAAAAATAATAATAATATTTTCTAAAGTAATAATAATAAAAACAAAAATAATAATAATGATAATAATAGGGGTCGTTGGGAGAAACTACTCTTCTGCAGAAGATTGTTGGATCTGTTGGCATAAAGTTGGCTTCTCTTCAGTGACGGGCACTGAACAAAATATTCCACAAGTGAAAAGAAAATATTCACACAAATTGAATCCCCCCCAATAATATCGGCTCTCGTTATTTATTGACCAATAAGTCGATATAGTAATTATTGTGACATGCCTACAGTAAGGTCTTATTTTTAACCTCTTTTTTGGCCTTATAAACGCTGACCAGCCCTTCTGTTTTATGTGCTCAGTGTCGACAGGCACGACGAACCCGATCTGAGGTGATCCTGCTGTGGAAGAACAACATCCCCATCATGATAGAGGTCATGCTCCTACCCGACTGTTGCTATGGTGACGAGTGTCCGCCAAGTGACCTTATCAGCGACCCGGTCATTAAGCAAGATGCTTTACTGCTGGAGAGATGGACCCTACAGGCAGTTCCAAGACAGTAAGACAGACATTTACCCCTGCACGCCTGGACATTAACCTCAAAAGACACATTTGCTGCTGTTTAAATGACTCTATAGCCACGACTCCTCAAACAAGAGCTTATATGTTAGTTATATGTTAGTTAGTTTGTTAGAGTTAATAGTTTCAGTAAGTTGTTTGGATAGCAAATTATGGTTCTTTCATTTAACCAGATAAATAAAGTGGTTATTGTGTTTTTTTGTTATCATCAAGGTACCTTTATAACCTTCTTGATTTGATGTGATGGTATTAAGTATTATTTTTGTGCAAGTACTTTTATTAGCAGAAAAGCACTTACCTCTACCTAATTTATATAACAATACAAATTAAAATTGCATGCAGCGGCCTTCGGAATTATCTTCTGGAGGAAGCCTTCCGTGTTGTCCCCCTCCTCGCCCTCCGGAACTCCCACAAGTCTGATATATTATTCTTGTTATCCACCTGGAGTTTAACCACCTTGGCTTTCAGCTCCCGTAACTCATCCACAATGTCCGAGATATATTGCTCCGCCTCAGCGAGGCGTGCGTCTGCCGCCTCCTCCGCTCAGTTCCAGTATATCGGCTTAGATTCTGGCGAATCTTGGTTTGCTTTTCCCGGCTCTGACTTCAACTCTCAATGGCGCCATGTCATGTTGCATTTCACCAAACACGAGGGCCACCTGTAAAGTTAATCCACCTTTCTAGAATGTGAAGATGTCATAATCTCAGATAGTGGGCGGGCAATTGTGAAATGGGTCTTTAACTTTTGTTTGTTCATTCTGAAAGATAGGACGCTGAACTCTTTGCCAGTATTTATATGAACCACAAACCAGGTCAACAAATCTGCTCCAAATTCCACCATAGAATTCTGATCTGTTCCAGCTCAATTTTAAACTTGGGAGATTCTTGATTGCTGTGATGTCAGATGGCCACATGGGGGCAATAAACACATATGTCGAGGAGGTTGTGTGTGCCGAATTTTGTGTCGAGATGCTGATGTATTTTGTTCCACAAGGGGCGCCACTGAGCAATTACAGATATTTTTCACTTCAAATTTAAAAAATCACCAATAAATGTCAATAAAACAAATTTACATTTTGTTAATATTCAGGGGGGCAAATTTTAGTATACTTAAGTGAGGAAAACTCAATTCTCATCTATCAGCTCGGGCCTAAAAAAGCATTATATTTGTCCTTTAATCTGTAAATCTGGAACGGCACATTTAAAGGGTTAAATATTCAACCTACTTTTGGTACTGTTGATGCACCAGCTTGCACCATTTAGTTTCTTCATACTGAACACGCAGCTTTCCCTTAGTGCTGTTTCATTAACCCGACACACTGACACACTTCCACCTCTGTGTGTTTTTAATAGATCTGGTGACCGTTTCATTGAAGAGAAGACTCTGCTCCTGGCCGTTCGATCCTATGTCTTCTTCTCTCAGCTCAGCGCCTGGCTCAGTGCCTCGCATGGCATCGTCCCCAGAAACATCCTGTACAGGTCAGACTTCACACTCACTAAAAGCAGACACACAGGTGGGTTGAAGGCTTTTTACCCAGATTAGAAAAGATTAGGACACGCAGTTTCATTTTCAAAGTGATACAAAGCGATTACATTTTCTGCTGTTGTAGAACAAACTTAGAACAAACCCTAGTAACTGATCTCCTGTACTAAAGCACAACAAAGTTTCAACACTGGCATATTGGTTATATTTTTTTATTCATTTCTTCCAATAGGATCAGTGCAGCTGATGAAAAGTTGGTGTGGAAGTTTTCCCAGCCGCCCTCAGAGCACATCTTCCCGGTTCCAAATATATCACACAGTGTTGCGCTACAGGTCCGTGTGCAGTCGTTGCCCCGCCAGCCCACCTACCCCACCCTGGCTTGCAGCATCCACACTGGCCTGCCTCCACTTTATAGCAAAACTCCAAGCTTGAACCCAAACTTGAATAGCCATGGTGCACCAACCAGTCTGAAGAGGAACCAGGACCCCAGCAACGAAAACCTGCTACAAAACACCAACATGTTCAGCAAGAGCTCAAGCTCAATGTCTGGCCTTCTCTTGAACGGATTTCCTGTTCCTAATCTTCCCATTAACAACATCCCAATTAACAGCCTTCCACACACTGCAGTGCCTCCTCCCTATTTTAAAAAAATTCAGGAGCCCACAGAGAACCACAGCAGTGTCCATCAGAATGGAGAACTTCCACAAGTCAATATCCCACCGTGTCAGGGCTCTCCCCGATTCAATAGGTCAGCCCGATCCCCCACGCCCTCACGCTCACACTCGCCCTCTCCGCTTTCAGCCAGTAAGGCAGGGAAATGGCTGTACTCTGCCCTCAATGGCTCATCTGACAGTGCTCCACAAGTCGAAGATTACAGCCTTGGTATCAATGGCAGTGATCAAACTAAAGGTCCTTTAAATGATCCACTAAAAGCATATAAGAATTTAACTCTGCCGGAGACTCCTCGATGCTCGTCCCCTAGAACCGTTTCAAATGAGACAAACCCCCTAATTGGCTCCTTACTTCAGGAAAGACAGGAAGTTATTGCTCGCATTGCACAACGACTCAACTTCTGTGACCCCACAGCACCACCACTACCCCCTGGACTTTTTGCTCCAGAGAACCCTCCCAAAGCCATTTGGGGCAGTAACCATGACAACCTAACTGCCACTAAGACCAAAGAGCCCCAGGTCCCCCCGTTTGAGTCTGTGGGTCGTGTTTGGCCCAGCCCTTTCAACACACCTGTGTCTGAACCTTCTTTCAGCAAACGAGAGTGCGCATCACCAAAGCCCGGTGCCTGCAGAAAGCTTAAAATGACTGAGGTGAGAGAGGAGGATCGGGAAAGCTCTCTCATTGCGCAGGCTGTTCAAGACATTACAAGACTCATTCAGGAGAGGCTGTCTGTCCCATCACTGTCTCCTATGCAGAGCAGAAGCGGCAGCCCGCTGCACCAAACTCACACGACAACAGTCACACACACAGTCCGCACATACTCGCACTCCTCACAAGAACCACAAGCCTCTCACACTGCCACCAATGGCTACAGTAATGGCCACATACCCAGTCATACAACTCACAAAGGCACACACACAGTGGCCGCACATGCACCTTTTTGCACAGACAAGCCCGGAATCGAACCGGTGACTGATCGACATTTTTCCCGGGCCCAAAAGGGTGCTCACTCTACACTTGAAGAAAATTCATTTAAAAAACAGTCCCATTTGGAGGCTGGACAGTGTTTACGAACTCCACTGAAGGAAAAAAAAAGCCGAGTCCCTATACATTTTAGCCAAGAAAAGGCCTTGGGTTTCGAAAACACACTGAGGAACGATCAATTTTGCCGTTGGACTTGCAATGAGAGCAGACCCACACTGAACTGTCACAACCACAACACGCCTCACTCGCCCCACTGCCAGATGCAAAGTTGTGCTCCTGCACAAGCATCTGGGCCACAGGACGAGAACCAAGCACCCCCCAAGTCTGTCAGCTTCAGCCTATCTAGCCCAGAAAGGACCCCTCCTTCCACTGTGTTGGTAAGTTACCAATGGCAGAAATGATTTTAATTACAAAAAGTTAAAAAATATTACCGTATTTTCCGGACTATAAGTCGCACCAGCCAAAAAATGCATAATAGAGAAGAAAAAAACACATATAAGTTGCACTGGATTATGAAATGTGGTTGCAAATGTAAAAATAACAAATAATATCACATATAAATCGCTCCGGACTATAAGTATAAATATAAGTATAAGTCGCACCCCGGCCAAAACTATGAATTAAAAAATCCGGAAAATACGGGTAAATTATTTGTCAAAGCACATTCATCTAAACTAGTTTTATGTCTTTCTCTATGTCTTTGTCCATCAGCGAGCTCAAAGCCCGACCCCACTGCGACCTTGCAACAGCTGGAGGAAGCAGAATCGCCACTCCTTAGATGCTACAGCGACCAAGGCCTTCCACCCGTGTACTGGGCTGCCTCTGCTCTCCAGTCCTGTAAGATCTGCAATACAAATCCCATATTTAGTATTTCAGAAGTTGCATAATAGTTTGTGAAGTATATGAATGCTTGAAATAAACTTCCATAATGTATTATTGTGTAATGGTACATTCAGATCGCGGCGTCCAATTCACGCCCTTTGGACGCAAAATCACTGGACGCACATCTACCATAGACTTTACATGTAAACTGCATGTTTTGGACGCTGCGGTGTGAATGCAGTATAATAGTTTTCAGACTTTTTGAAAACTATAACTTTAATGTGTTTCGCAGGTTCCTCCGCGAAAAAATCAAACTGGTTATTTTGACCTTGACACATCTCTGACAAGCAGTAAAGGTTTACCATGGACCTCTGGGAAAAGGTATCATTTCCCTTTTTTATTTATTTATTATTATGATTATTTACTTTTTGCAGTCTAATCTCTGTGACTCTTAGTTTAATGATAGAATACTTCCATTCTATTTAAAAAATATAAGATAATAAAAGCACTTATTCCTGTAATGCCACACTGTATGGTCATGATCAGTTGAGTGCAGTACTCACGACTCCCCACACTGCCACCTGCTGAAGCTTAACTGAACTGTACTGTCCAGTTACAAAATGGCAATCAAAACTGATGCCTCTGACCAGGGCCGGCCCTTCCACTAGACCGTATAGGCGGGTGCCTGGGGCGGCAATGCGGGGCGGCGCCCCCTCTGGATTATTTATTTATTTTTATTTAATTTTTTTCTTTTTTTTTTTTTGCTTGGCAGAGTTTTTTGCGCCCCCTTCTATGTATCCAAATACTATTTTGGAATTGACAAATAAATCTAACGAAAATTGTTAGATATGTGTTTTGTTTTTTTTGGGGGGGGGCGCCAGAGGAGTAGCTCGCCTAGGGCACCAAATGTGCTGGGGCCGGCCCTGCCTCTAACTCTTTAATAAGTACATGGATCAAAGTATTTTCTAATTAATGCAGGACAGTTATTTTTGTTGGATATTTGCTCTTATTGTTTTTGTGGTCTTAGGACCTGTCCAAAGAGCGAGTGCTCCATTGAAGACTCACAGCTTCTATTCAGTGCCAGTCTCAGCCTGTTGGGAAACTTTGAGGTACAGAACACTGTTGAATCACACACCCACACCATAATCTAATTGCATTTACAATTTTCCATGAAAACCTAATATGCTCTTATGTCTTAGGAGTGTGTGTTAAATTACCGCCTGGAGCCATTAGGAACAATAGAGGGTTTCACAGCAGAGGTTGGTGCCAGTGGGTCCTTCTGCCCCAGTCACCTTACCTCACCAGTAGAAGTGTCATTTTACAGTGTCTCTGATGACAATGCTCCATCACCATACATGGTAAACCTTACGTTCTTCAAAATAAGCTTTGGTTTCTATTACTGTACTTAAATATCTAAAAGCACTTATGTTAATGTATTTTATTTATATGATCTTCACAGGGTGTGATAAATCTGGAGTCCACAGGAAAAAGAGGATACAGAGTACCCCCATCAGGAACCATTCAAGTGGTGAGCTTTGAAGGCAGGGAACAAAGGCATTATAAAATATAACTACTGAAAGAAAGGGAGGCCCCTAGTGGGCACTTGTGACCATAATATAACATCACTATTGAGTATTGTATGTTAGATATGTTTTAGTGTGCAGTGCTTAAGATGTCATATTTTTAAACATTATCTGACCCAGTTGATCATTTTTTCGTATCTATTTCAGACCTTATTCAATCCCAACAAGACAGTTGTAAAAATGTTTGTTGTGATGTATGACCTACGAGCCATGCCAGCGGGACATCAAACTTTTCTCCGCCAGAGGACTTTTTCTGTTCCAGTCCGCCGGGATCCAAACAATCAGACCAGCAGGAAGCCCCTCTCCCTGAGCCAGGCCCGCACCCTGCGGTACCTCATTCACCTGAGGTAATGACATGTTCTAATGCTCTGCAATTAGTTACACTTTTTTCACTGTAAACTGATTTTCTTTTTGATCTCCTCTCAGGTTCCAGAGTTCCAAGTCTGGGAAGATCTACCTCCATAGAGACATCCGGCTGCTTTTCTCCAGGAAGTCCATGGAGGTTGATAGTGGTGCTGCCTATGAGCTCCAGTCCTTTACCGAATCCCCTATTGACCCTCCTTTTTCTTCTCGTTGTTGAGACCTGAAGGCTTCATTCACACAACAATGCCAGTGACTGACTCAAATCTAAGAGCCTAGTCAAGGCTTCAAAGGAGAAAGGATTTACATGCAGCATTAAGCAATGCCTGTTAATACACAAAAGTGTGATGCAAAGTGGCATTGATCAAAAAACCTTGTCAGGGGTACAACATAGAAGATGGATATTATAGGCTTAGTTCTATGTCCCTGGGCTCATGGACAAAACAGCCTTATCAGATTTAAAGAGTGATTTATTTATTCCTGTTGTGTGTGCCCACTCTTTGTGTAGACAATATTGGATATGCAATTGTGGAAAGTGACCTGCACTGTTTTAACTTTCTATTGCCTAAAAATGTTAATTGGACTTCTACTTGAATTACATTCAACTGATGTATGAATAATACGTTTTACAGTCTGTTTAAAAGTAAAAGTAAGATTAAGAGTAAGAAGGTGATTTGTTTTTTCTTCAAATATTGAATACTAATTCCATGGGTCCTGAGCTCAGAGTCAGAAAAGTGCTAGTGTTTACTGGGTGCACCTTGGTGCAGTGCCATTCTATCTCCATACCATGGAACAAGCAATCAAGATCTAATCATAAGAAAACATAGCAAAACATCAGAAGTGCTCTGTGTTTTTTCACGTAACTGGAAAAGAAAAAGAATATAGTAATCTTATAATACTTTTGTACTGATACAAAACCACTTTATGGAAGTGTTGCAATAGAAATAAAACTTAGGTTTGTGTTTACACTTTCACTTTCATTTTACCTACATCAGTTTATTTAATATTTAAATTAATATTTCAGTTACTACTTGTGACGTCTGTCATGCTAAAATGATGTAGTGCAAACTATATATCATAGTATGTATTTTTGACATTAATATTGAAATCTGAAAATATATATATTATAAAGCTATCTGAAACAACATTTGACTTGTCTTCATTTTATTGTTTGTTGCTTACATCTTCAATTCATAGTTATCTTACCTTCAAAACAGATTTGTGTGGTATTTGTCACGTGGGCCTCACAGCTGATCACATGTTATGCAACGTAAATCCCGCACAGCTTTGGGCGAACACGTGAGCGCGCGCGCGCGAGAGAGCGCGCCTGGTGTCTCCGCATGTGACGTAGCAGCTCCGCTTCGGCAGGGCTCGTGTGACTGAAGCTGAGCTGGGGATTTGTGGGTGTAAGTGAGTTCTATCCTCGTCCAGAAAATTCAGAAATGTCTGGAGAAAACGAAGAAACCCAGAAAACGGAGGAGACTCCAGTAGAGGACAAGGTAACGTAAGGCCAGGGGCGCTGTTTAGCGCCAAACGTGATAATAGCATGGCTCCAATAGCATGGCTCTATTAGCGCCAATGATTTTGTAATAGCCGCGTTGTAACTTAGCTCCTGCTTAGCGCAGTTTTATTGTTGACATGTCTGCCAGGCCTAATTAAAACAAACGGTGGCCATCATCTATATGTTTTATCTTTAACATTATGATTTTATACTTGTGTGACCTTTTGATGTAGTTGTTACATGCACGGTTGTTTTCTGTTTAATGTCAACATTATCAGCCCGCCTCTCGCCATGCTAGCTTGAAGCTAACAAGTGTTAGCTGTCATGACATTCACACGCCTACAATTTGCGTTAATGTTGATTACGATTGCTACATTTACATTTTTTTCCAATTTCAATGTGAATGGGTAACTGATAAATGTAATTATACAGTGCTTAAAGGTGCACTTTGTAGGTTTTCTGCTAGAGGGTCTGTCTCATGAGAGTGTTATAGCCTTTTCTTGGAATGTTCCACTGTATGACATTAAACTTATCTCGGTTACAGCGTTTGTTATTGACAAATATAATTGGTTTTAGTCGAGTCTCCAATGCAAGTGCCCCCGCAGTGTTTAGGCTTTTGTTAGCCTGGTTTGACTGTAATTATCTTGGTTGGTTGGGGGAGTACCTATGTTCCCCAGCTCCTGATCCTTAGAACATTTTGTAAAAAGTATAGTATTTCCACAACCTTGTTTTCTCACGTTTAAAAGATATTTCTGAAAGTAATTCCACAACCCCCTCTCCATCAAGCCCTAACTTAACCATAACACTACAGGCCATAACCTTAAACAAGATATTGTGTTTGTTTTATTGTGCATTTAGTGTGAAACTATAGCATACATAAATCATTACTTTACATTTGATTCATTATTAACCATAATTATAAAAAAATACTTCCTACATTTAATAACTTCCAATTACATTTACAATTACCTATTTTTATTGTTGAAAAATTACATTTCTGAACCCCAACACGCAGGGATGAACATTTTTTAATAATTTCTCAGCAGTGGCCGGTGATTTTCTGACCCCTCAAGCACCAAATGCAGGACAATAGGATCGCTCAAACATGAATAAATCAAAATATGCCAGAGTAAGTTAATAATTTGAAAACATTTTATTTTTAACATGGGTAAAAGCTCACAACAAGGCCCTAAACTTAACCATAATCTTATAGCAAAGTCCTTTTACAATAACCCTACAAGCCTCTGTAGAACAAAATGCCCCTACAATGTGGGAACAAAGAGCCCTCTATCAAAACTCTCTGGGGACAATCTGGGAACATAGAACTGACCCCCGTTGGGTTTACATGAAATATCAAAAGAAAAAAATCCAATACACCTTTCTTTTTTAGGACGCTCAAGAAAAAATGATCAGCCTTGAAAAGGCAGAGGAGGCAAAATTGAAGTCCAGATATCCAAACCTTGGACATAAACCTGGGGGGTCTGATCTGCTCCGCAAGCGTCTCCAAAAAGGAGTAAGTATTTTTAGCCATCAACAAAACATTCCAATAACTATATTAAATTATGTAATTTTCTCTCCACAGCAAAAGTACTTCGACTCAGGAGACTACAACATGGCCAAAGCGAAGATAAAGAATAAGCAATTGCCAACAGCTGCTCCAGAAAAGGCTGAGATCACAGGGGACCACATTCCCACTCCCCAGGATTTGCCCCAGAGAAAACCCTCCTTGGTGGCCAGTAAACTGGCTGGCTGATGCTTATAGTCCCTGTGATAGTCCTAACCCCACTGAGCTGTAACATAACCTCTTTCTTCATATTTTCACTAATCTCCTCTCCTTGCCCACTTGCCTGAGCTTACACATCTGAAGTCACAACTGTGATCTTGACCTCTGTTAAATTATCTTATTTTCTGTTTGCCCGTTGGTGACCTGCTTCTGTTTTGGTTGTGTCTCTTGCTACACCTTCTGTTGGTGCTCCAGTGCTTTTACATGCTCTTAATACACTGAATGACAGATCATCAGCGTATGATGAAGTGGACTGTCAAGCCTGTGACTGTGGGATGGCAGATACTGGTGCTTCATTGTGGAACAAAGAGTTTAGCAGTAGAAGCTGCACTTTGTAGAGATGAGATTGTTTGTGATGAATACCATCCCTCAGTTTAAAAATATACTGTATATACTTGTATTTGGTTTGGCACAGGGTCAGACTTCAGCCTTTTAGAATGTTTTACATTGCATTTGTGTTATCTACTGTATTTCACTTTTTTTAATGATGCTGTCAGTACGTTTGAGGAACAGAATAATAATCCAGAATAACTGGCTGGGCTTATCATAATAAAGCTAAAGGCAATTTGATGCATGTGAAAAAACAGGCTACCAAAGGCAAACCTCAAGTCTCTCTAAATGCACTGAACATAAACATTAGCACAGACAAGCTCACTTTCAGCCTGGAGGTGCTAGCAGCTGGGTGCATTTCAACTTTGAACTTCAGGAAACTTTGTTGAGATGATTTCCGATCATGAGAGATTTCAAATGCATCTTAATAGCCAAAATGTCCACAATCAATGCTTAAATAGTTATTGCTTTCAGTATAGTGATAAGAACATCTTGCACCACAGGGAACAAATTCTTATATTGTGTGCAAACTTGATGCTTTATAATCAAAAGTTGATCAGTGTCTTTGGCCTGGATATTCTCCTTGGCCTTAATGTATGGATGAAGTTTTACTGCGATGTGAGAAATGCTAGAGCTAATGTTAGATCTTTATGAGCTGCGCATGTGTAAGGCTGCCCTGCTGTCACTTGGTGCCATTTTGTTTTGTAAATAAAATAGTTTTGCACAAACTGAATTGCCACAGTGTGTATTGAAATTATTTGTGAGACTTGACAACTCATGACAAGTAAGTTTATCAGTCAAGTATACCAAGTTATACTGAATATATGAAGCAGAAATGCATCATAAAACCCTTGTTTCCACCAGCTCTAGTGAGTTTGTTCATGTTTATTACTGTGAATAGATAAAGTCTCCAAATTGAATAAATTGACACGGCAGATATTGTACTTAACATTTGTTCTTTTTTTTAAATTTTTTTTTATTTCACCATCTCAAAGTAGTTCCCCATCTTGTTGTCAACTCCGTCAAACTTAATCAAAAACATTAAAATTGTTGATAATATGATGATGTTAAGTTTTGAGGCTCCTGTATGCGACCCTCAAGTCGAGTGGTCAAGGCACAGCACAGGGTCGTAAGTTCAAACCCCAACTCCCGACGGTTTGCTGCATGTCCCCCCCCGCCTCACCCTGTCCTCTCCAGTCTAATAAAGCCTACGGCACAAAGATCCTGTGGTCTCAGCTGGAAAATGTCAACTCCGTCCATCGTGATACATTTATTCATACAATACTGGAGTTTCATGAGGTAATTGAGGCAGCGCTCTCAAATGGAACAAAAACCATCTGCAGAGTTTCAAATATGTTTCATAAGGGAAAAGAGGACAAACCCACTTCTAAATGTGTTATTAAATATAGCTTGAGTTGACAAACCCTACCAATATTTTCCATTTTTTTTCCAGTTTTCTTTACAAAATGTAGACTGTTATGCAATTATTTCATTTTCCGCCTCCTAAAATAGTATTGTCAATTTCCTCTTAGTAAGAAGTGGGATCTACTTGTGGGTGTGTCAAGGGGAGAGAAACATTGGAGAGGAAGAAGAGGTGGAAGGCTGGATCCAGAAGCAGAGACAGTTTTGGGGGATGAACTGTGCTCTCTTATATTTAGTTTGGGGTTTAATATTAGTCGGTGTTGTGAAGTATGATCGGTGTAAATCATGCAGCATCTATTTTTATCTCGGTAGAAAATGCATGTTCAAATGTCAGCAGTGTTCTGGTGGTGGGTGTTCTTCTCATTTATGAAACTTTATTTTCATTCAGTTTATTTTGTTAACTGCTTAAACTGCCAAACCTGCTTTCATTATTTACAGAAAAGTATTTTGAGATATTTTGATATTTAGAGACTCATGTTGTCATAAGTGTAAATGTATAATCTTTCAAATTTTCAGATACACCTTCCAATAGTAAATAACAAATATTACAATTTAAGATAAGATAACCTTTATTTGTCCCACAATGGGGAAATTCCAGTCTTGCAACACAGATTAGGGACGGAAACAGATTAGGCACAGAAGTATAATAATAAAAAAACAGATAATTTATTTTAAAAACTTGTAAAAAAAACTTGTAAAAAAAAAACCTCTTATACTCTTGATAAAAATAACACTCTTATTTAATAGTTTAGTTGGATAGCCATGAATCAAATGTTTTTTGTGTCTGATAGAATTGACAATAACTGAACTAAAAATACGCAATCATTTTTTTTCACAGAAAGTGTTTTTATTTTGAAAATCGTTCCCCTCTCTGGCCAGCAGGGGGCGCAGATTCCCGGGCTCCTCCAGCAGAAGGTGAATTGCTTCATTCATCGTTCCCAGAATGCAAAGTGAGAGTCCTCGGGAACCTCAGCCTGGAGGTGGTGGTGTGTGTGTGTGTGTTTATGGCGACCAGAGCAGCCGCATCTCCTCTATGAATCCCCGCAGCAGCAGAAGGCTTTAGCCGCCGCATGAACACAGGCCCGGGGCTCGCGTCGCTGCACATTTGGCCCAGATTGGAGCGGGACAGAGCGGGTGAGCGCCATGGCAGCGTCGGAGCTGTACACAAAGGTAACTCAAGAGCATTTTCTACACAATGAATGTCAGTCGCTTGTAAAAAAGTCGTTTTCTCGCCGCTGATGACCAAGCAGATGTAGAGTGGCGTCTCTTTGACTCATCTTTAACACGACAAGACGAACTAAAAGGGCTCAAACGTGGCATTATCTCTAACATGTGCACAGTGGTCTCGTTAAATGTGAGAAAATGTTTAAAAACGGTGCGTGTTTGTGTGTTTTTTTTTACACGTTGATGATGATGAGGGCAGTGCTAACGCTGCAGCACATTCTCATCAGACTAACATCTCTTCTACTGTGAATTAGGCTTTTGACTCGAGGTACAGACGAGTATGTGTGTTTACTAAACGTACACAGTGTCACCTGTTTTATCTGGCGTCAGGCTCTTGGAGGAAAGAGGCTGGAGGAGGAAGGATGATGGAAAAGGCGGTGCCAGCCATCACCGCGTTTTTTCTGCTTTTCCTCTCCACACACTCAAATGTCATTGCTAGCGGCCGTTTAACGTCAGAAGTGTGTGATTTGGACATATATTTGGACATATATTGTGTACATGACGTCATCATGTGTGGTTGCAGGTTCAGTCTTGTCAGATTGAGCTGGGTACCACTGATGCTGCTGCATCCCGGGTTAGCCTCTTCCTCCAGATGTGCTAACACGGACCAAGTGATGAAAACACGAGCAAAACCTGCAGCCTCAAGGTCGTTTCTTTGTCCGAGGGCTGTCAAAGTGGGGCATTTGTCTTGAATCAGTGTGTGGATTGTGGATGTTGGTGATGGAGTGGAAGGAGATGCGACTCACCCATCCCCCTCCTCTGACAGCTGGTGCTGTGTTCATCTTGGAAAACAGTTTTAGTGAGAGGAAAACAAGTGAACAATTGCAGCGTTCTGTGTGATTACATCTCTAAATCAGTCGGTGAGGCAATATGATGTGGAAACCGATGTTTCCCATCTTTGTTGTGGTGAAAAGTAAACCTTGATGCATAGTATCATGGTTTAGTGGTTTAGAATATATAGTATATAAGAGCTATAGATATAAATATTGATATTTTATATTATGGCCAGCTGCTCTCATATACAACACGCACAAATAAAAGAGTTCGACCAATATAGGTTTTTCTCAGCTGGTTTATATGTAGAGCCCTATGCCACAGGCGCCTGGCGGCTGACTGATAAGTTCTGAGGTGATTTGTATAATGAATCCACGAGTAACTTTTCAGTCCTTTATTGGCATAACTGAGCCTTCCATGTTCAACATTACAAATAGTGTCTAAAACTATTTGCCTCCAATTAGCCGCACCTGTGGCTGCTTCCTTGGCCCTTAAACACCTTTAGGAGGACGCCACACTGCCACACAGTGGATGGGGGACAAGGCAACAGGCAATCAGTAAATACAGGCCAAATTGGCCCCTACAGACTCGCCCGTCCAAATGCTATTAGGCCAATGTGGGGCAGATTCTGATCATTTTCCTCAAATTATGTAATTTACATTTGCTGCAGACTCATCCACAGCAAGTCCCTGTTTGTGCAGAGCCCTGTTCACACTAAAGTGTTACAATAAAGCTTTATACATATTCTTTAGGCAGCAGATTGGCCAAAATAAAAGTTTTGCCTGTGAATGGCCAATATGTGAATAAGGCCAAAAATATCTCACCAATATATCGTCCTTTCTCTGATGAATAAATTGAATTAAAAGAACAGTTTAGGTTAGGTTCAACCCCACAGTTCATATTGTTTCAGGGCCTGGGGTGCACTTGTAGCTCATTTGTGCCTGTTCCAAGCATGAATAAATGGGGAGGGCAAACCGAGTTTATGTTTTCACTGTCACTGTTTGTAAAAGTGAAGCATTCTGGGATTTAGCTCTGAATGGTTTGATGTGTTTTGGTCGATTTCCTCTGATGTGAGGCGTGTGTGTGTGTGTGTGTGTGACTTACCTTTCCTGCACAGGAGCAGAACACAGTCCAGTCTTTGTGCTTATGAGTCAGTCGTATAGAAGCCTATTGACTGGTCTCCAGCAGCTCAGTTAAGATGCACAAACACACTGACTGCGCTCCCTCCCTGACCTGCTGCTTGAAAAAGATGGTGAGTCAGAGGTAAAGGTGCTGAGGAAAAGGCAAACATGAACAGTATCCAGAAATAGTTGAACATATACTTATTTGGCTTTATCTGAATTCAAGTCATTCTATTATTGGGAAATACGTGTGAGCCACAAATGACTCGTGCAGTGGTACAGGAGAGAGCGGGATTGTTGTTTTGATGCAACAGTTTTCAAGGATTTATTTTTAAGACACTCAGAGTTCTATACATAGACCGCACTTCCCCGAACTGATGCCTTCCCAAAAGTCCAATATCGGCAATTGCATGTTTTGTAATGTCCATTTTACTTTTTTCCTTCCTGACGTCTAATTGCGACCATGTGCATTTGATTACCAGCTTAACCTGGTTAAGGTAATTGTGTAGTCATGTTCTATACACTTTGGCATGCTGATGCATGGCTAATCCACAAAATAGTGATGATTGTCTCTTGTACTTTTCTTTCTAGTCATCAAACACAAGTTTTTTCTGATTCCAATGATACTTGTGTTAGTCCTTCAGTTGTATAACCGCTGGTTTGTGGGAACACGTCTGTTTCATTCAGAGGGTTTTTTCTGCCTCATTTCTCATGTGATCAAAAAGGATGCTAACTATTTGACAGACAGCAGGGACAGCCAGTGATGTACCGCAGCACGAGGAGCATTAGGGAACAGCCTTGAACGCTTTTAATGTCTTCAGACACAATGAGAAGTTTCATCTCCCATCTAGCTCAGGTCTCGGCTCTGGAAGAGTGAGAGGAGGCTTTGTGGACCTTCAGACTTACAGCATGAGCTAGAACTTAAACAGCAGCTCAACATGAACCGGGAATTGGAGTATATGTTTGTCCAAGTAAGTCTTTTAGATCATTTACCCTCCTTCATTCCCCCAAATGGTTACATATGATTTTGACCTAATATTAAGGGATAGATTATAGACATAAAACATTTCCCAAGATATTGAGAAACAGAGCTGCAATCCTGACACTCCCTTCTCTCACAACTGTACCCTACATTTTGCATGTCACATTAAACAGAGGGTAACAACCTATTACTAATGATTTTGATTTGTCTATTCTATATTTGGTTCATGCTGTTCATGAAAATAAGAGTGCCTGTTGTGTTGTGAACATTTTAGTTACAGAGAGCCAATGAGTTTCCATTGTTTGCATTGTTTGCATTGTTTTTTTATTCGATATTGATTATATTAGTATATTTCCATAAAGGCAGACACTGATGAGTGTGACTTAGCATTAGCTGTTAGGGGAGTTAGCTCAACCCAAACTAATGTGATTAACTGCTACTCAGCGTTATGACTTGTACCCTGAGACTGTGATCTGTGGCATGCAGTGACCTGGCACGACAGTCTCACATCATGGGCCATAGTAGAGGACAGAGGGTCTCACGGACCAGTGTCAGACCTGAGCTCTGCACACTCATGCTGTGTCTGACCAGCTGAGCAGAAAAACAGCAGATTCTCACATGAGGGCCATCATGTGACGATGCAGTCTGGGACTACATTGATAGCTTTACTCGAATGTGTGGGCAAAGCACTTTCAACATACCAATATATTTAGAAAGAACAAGAACATATCTCCAAACGTCTGGATAGCACATAGGACCATCAATATAGATTGTGTTACTGTGAAACACAACCATACAACATTGCAATACATCAAATTGTGACAAATTATCCTTGTTGATATTTATATGAACCAGACCTTTTGTCCCAGGTGGATTTTCTCACTTTTGCATGTCCTCATCTACGCACATAATATTATGTCATAATACAATATTTATTGATGATCAAAGGTCCAAATGTCCTTTCCTGACACTAGCCTGACTTCTGCAGGATCAGGTTGCTTCTGGAAAGTCATCTGAGGCTTGATAAAGCTGTCAATTGAGTTTTAGAGTGGCAGCTCTTAATCTGCCAAAGATGACATGTGCAAATATGCAAAATACATCAAATATTCTGCCTCAACTAATCTATTTAAAATGTTTTTTTTGAAGTGCCTGAGCCTGAAGGGTCCTGATCAGTGACCTAAACTTGATTCACCTTGAAAACTTTACACTACATTGTTATATGAAGATTTTTGCATATTTGTAATATCGTGGGAAGTAGTTCTGTGTTTTCATCTTTACTTTCACAAGCTAACAACCTTAGCATTAGGTTATGCAAAATAATCCTACTATTGGTCGCCATAGTCATATTTGAAGGTAAAAAAAATGCTGGTGTAGTTGACTTGAGTAAGATTAGCCTGTGTTAAACCTTGTGTTATCCTAATCAGGACTTGATCCTTTATCTCACTTAAATGAGGATTAGAGCTGTGTGGGCCACGTACCTCCACACCAGACTTCGTCTTAGCCATCTCCCTCCCTCACAACAATATGTTAGTCTTAGAGTGCTCTGCACAGAATGTGATGCTGTGCTATTTTATGTGCTAGACGATCACTACAGCTGACATGGGGATCAATAGGACCGCACCCTGTCGCAAGGCTCTGACGATGAAACTCAACCTTTTAAAACGATGCATTTTTTTGCACGGACAGTTTAAACTAGGATGTTTTTGAGCTTCATGCAGAAGTCATGTGACGTTTGATGTCACACTTGCGTCACTGCTTTTCTTTTGTCAGCTTCAAACTCAAAGCCTCAGCCCAGACCCTGTGCTCTGACTCTTCACTGTTCAATGTCGATTTTTTTAGCTTGTGTCCTTTTTGTCAACTATTCTCAATTAATCTATGATCTGATCTATTTGTGTAAGTTTGTCCTTGAGCTGTCCTCTTTTGGACCCCGAGGACATTGCTGCACTATAAACGCACCATATCATGAACACTTACACTATTTGCATGTTGAAATGATGACACGTGTAATGTGTGAAACGCACGTGTGAGAATAATTATCAGGATCAGGAAGTGTGCTCTGCGATGTGCCGTACCCAGGCTGAGATGTGATGCAGCTCCAAACTCGCAGCTTCTATTTTTAGCCTTCGTCCTCCTCCCTCTTCCTCTCTTCTCCATCACTGTGTCGCTCTCTTTTCCCGTTGCTAAGAGGCTGCTTAAATCCAGAAGGTGAAAGGGCCAATGCAAAGTAAACCAAAGACCAGAACCAATTTGGAAACTAACATTGACTGAGCTTTCTTTGGTCCAAGCTAAGACTAGGACTATTGTAGTGGTGGTGGTCAGTTCATAATAAAAGTTAAACAAAATGCCCTATGTATTATTTGTCAACTTTAAAAACAATGCTGCCTCTTTGTACATCACAGGCTTTTAATGTGACTTTCCCAGAAACCTTTAAGGGCATCAGTCAAGTAGCTTTTTGTGAAGATAGTTGAGGGAAAAAAAGTTTAAAATGACAGGAAGTGGAGCGTAGTTGAATATCATCAATACAAAAAAAATCATTGTTGAGGAACATGATTTGGTCATTTTTGTCATATTGTTTACTATCTTCCTCATCTGTAAATTAAATTTTAAATGTGTTTAAGTGATTTATGAAATCACAGTGTAATTATTTTCCCCAAGGCACTCCTGCCAAGAATTAAATCTGTTCCAAAGGCCAAATCTTAACCAAAATACCGGTACATGTTCCTAACCTTAAAGGCGCAATGGACGATTTTTCTGTGATTTGAGAACGCACGGGGAAGTGTGCATGCGCACTTCCCCGTGCGGACTGATACAACACACACGTTCGTGCGTTTGTTTATTAGCGCGATGGATCGCATCATCTCTCTCGTCTCCCGTAAATTTCCGTCTTCTTCAGAGACAGCTCGAACAGTCTTTCTCCGTCTTCATTTTGCCCCGTACACTGAGGGAACTATACTATGATAGATCAATGCGCTTAGACACGCGGAACCGTGCTGCTCTCGGGGGACGAGCCGCACGTGGCTGCGGTAGGAGCGTTTTATGATTGATACGTGGCAGGACTAATCAGCAGTCCACGCCACGAGGAAATAAGACTCAGATTTGGGCCAAAAAAATCGTCCATTCAACCTTTTAAAGGCGCAATGGACGATTTTTCGGCGATTTGAGAACGCAGGCGGAAGTGCGCATGTGCACTCCCCCATGCGGACTGATACAACACACACGTGTGTTTGTTGATTAGCGCGACGGATCGCATCGCATCTCTCGTCTCCCGTAGATTTCCGTCTTCTTATGAGCGAGCTCGAAATGTCTTTCTCTATCCTAATTTTGTCCCGTACACTGAAGGAACTATATTACGATGGATCAATGGGTTAGACACGCGGAACCGTGCTGCTCTCGGGGGACGAGCCGCACGCGGCTGCAGGTGAGCGGTAGGTGCGTTTTATGATTGATACGTGGCAGGACTAATTGGCAGTCCACGCCACGAGGAAATAAGACTCAGATTTGGGCCAAGAAAATCGTCCATTCAACCTTTAACCTAATATATTGACAAAAATTTGCATTCACAAGATTTTTATGTTTACTACATTTTAGTTAAATTAGTAGTCTTACCTGTATATCATGCTTTCATATCCTATTTAAAATGTTGATTCTGAAACTTCATTGGCTACAGCTGGAGTCATGCTGTGACCAGTGAGTTTAACTGTAACTTCACTGTTGCTTGTCTCTGTGGACATACAGCGTATATTACTTTGCTTTGTATTAACAAACCGATGTATTTATTTCATTATGGGTGCTTTGTTTTTGATCCAAAATACATGTGATTGCCTTGCTACAGATCTGATATGTAGGTATCTATGGAGATGAGTTTAATGCCATACTCTGGAACAGCAGTAACTGTGCAAACTGCACCTTCATCAGAGGCCAGACAGGCAAATGGAGGCAGACTTACTGTTGTGACCATGATGTCATGATTCAGATGATCCATAGTGAAGCAGCTGACCAAATCCTCCACTTCCTTACCCAAAGACCTGTCTAACAAAGAGCTCCCTTTTCTTCAATTCGGAAATTGTTCATTGACGTTTATGTAAAATGGCCAAAAGACGCCATGAAATTGTTGCTGAACGGCCTTTTTTGTTCATAATGTCTCGGATCAAAAGACTGTGAAGTAGATGTGGGAGATATAATGCAAACGCTGTAAAATAGAATATTGAATATACTGCTTATGATTAAAACTATTGAAAATTAAATCAAAAAGAGACAGATATAGTTTAATCTTCCAAAAATATAAAGTATAAAATTATATTTTTGCCCTTTTGTGGTTGATTTTATGGTCCATTTACATTTTGTGCTAGACTTGGACCTCAAAACACATTTACAGGCAGATTTGAGAACGTTCCTTCTTAAAATATCATCAGAAGATTCTAACATTTCAAACTTGATAATTTTCAGTGTCTTATGTTCCATTAGACTTGTCCTGTCCGAGTCACATTTTCTATTCAACCTTTATTTTTGATTGTAATTTAATGTTCTAAAAGTATTTTCAAGCCTAACCTAATTTAGTCTCCTCCACAAACAGTTTGGTAAAGTCTGTCTCTTCAGTGAGTTTTTCAGGTCACTTTCCCCCTCTTGGCTGTGACTTTGCGCTAACCTCCTCCGCTGTAAACGACCGGTGCGTCTCTCGAGCGTCTGCAGACAGTCATCCACGTCGAGGCCCGCATTCCTGCTGCCATGTGACCGTCAGTGTTCGCGGTTGTTGTTTTCCTCCAGCCTGCGATCAGCTGATGCCCGAGCCAACAGTGGACTAAACCAGTTATAGTAGGATAGTATTCATGGTGCCTTTGAGCGGAAAGTTCAACCACACTCTCTTACACCGCTTTATACCTCATAATAAGCTACTACTTGTTTCCATAACTCACCATTAAAGCCATGCGACGGGGAACAGAACGGAGCCACTGATTTCCCGTTGGACATGCTTCGGAAAGTCACGGCAACAATTATGAATGCATTAAATAATAGTAATAATTTGACTTTTTCTTCACTCTTGTCAGTCCGCCCGGGTGTGGATCCCTGACTCGGAGGAAGTGTGGAAGTCTGCTGAGCTGGTGAAGGACTACAACAATGGACACCAGTCACTGCAGCTCATGTTGGAGGATGGAACGGTGAGAAACGGGAACTATCGGAAGGCTTTTAACGCTTCTCTCCAGCTGCATCGCAACACACACACACACACACACACAGTCTTATCCGTGGCTATTGATATTTCACTATAACTAGCAACTCGCCACAAATCAGACCTGGCCACAAAGATGCTACAAGAGGCACTATACGGTACATGGATGGGCTTTTGGCTCTTAATTACCCGGCACATGCTTTAATCGTGCAATGCTACAGTTCCTCAAAGACTCACCATATGCCAGCTTTAAAATGTAAATGATTGATTTGAATAACACAACCAAGTTTAGCGGTACATGCAATTAAATCAGAATTTATGATAATCTATTAACTGTGAAGACTTAATTATCATTGTAACGCAGTCATATGTTGTCAGTTTTATCTGTACATTTAAATGCGTAACTTATTTTCACTAAAGGATTCTTACAATTTCACACTTTGTTTTTTATGTTGACTAAATAATGATTGCAAACACTGTGCACTCCTTACACACCAGAGGTCAAGATGGAGCAAGACCAAGTGTTAGATCCAAGATAAAGATGTTTTGTGAAAGATCTATTCTTTTTTGTTTCGATAATAACATCATTGACTTATTGTTCAATATGTAATAGCTGGAGCAATTATTACAATTAATAGCTGGTGCCAAATATTTATTGTGTGCACAGTTTTGTTTTTTTTGTTGCAATTTTGGGAGGATTTTGTTATTTTCTTCATGTAATATGTTAATATTTGAGCTAGAGAATGTTGAATAAGTACATGAGTATTAAATATTGGTCCATTCTGCTGTTTATCTGTTGTAGCTCATGTATTTTTAGGATACTGTACATTTAAATAAGGGTTTACTGGGATTATCCTTCTTCAGGGTTAATGTTTTGGTGGCAAAAAGTAGTTTCAATATGATCATTTATCGAGATATTTTACTGTAGCCAATTGTTGTGCTTCAAAATGAGTCCTCATGTCGGACCTAATGAGTTATTTGGCTGTATATTACTTATATTCGACTTTTTCTTCTTGTGAAAAACAAAACATTGTGTCGTTCGGTAGTTCAGTAATTTGATTTTGTTTACATTTGTGCTCATGTGTATTCATTTACTCCTGATCCTCTTAGAAAGTTGAACACAAGTTGGACCCAAAGACGAAGAACCTGCCTCACCTGCGTAACCCTGACATCCTGGTGGGCGAGAATGACCTCACGGCGCTCAGCTACCTGCACGAGCCGGCCGTTCTCCACAACCTCAAAGTTCGCTTCATCGACTCCAAGCTCATCTACACGTACTGCGGTAGGCTACGCTCTCACGGCGCTACGATTCACATTCAGAAGGCTCATGAAACTCTTCCCTTTGCACGTCATAGGGATCGTTTTGGTGGCAATTAACCCGTACGAGACCCTGCCCATCTACAGCACGGACATCATCAATGCCTACAGCGGTCAGAACATGGGAGACATGGACCCCCACATCTTTGCTGTGGCGGAGGAGGCTTATAAACAGATGGCCAGGTTTGTGTGTGTGCCACTGTCACCGGAGTAGACCAGTCGCTTCTCTCTATCTTTGGCGTTTGTAGGTCATAAGCGAAACGGAAATAACCCTATGGTGGTGGTCGCACTCTTTCTATCGCCTCAATAATAATAATTTTAGTACACGTCATGAGTCAGATGCTGTGATTATTAATGGTGCAAAGTGGATTTTTATTTGCACTTTGTTCTCAACTTACTCATATAGGTTCTGCCCACTGAGAATATATCACCTCTTCTAATTGTTTTTGTCATCATTTTGTGTTCATGGGTTTCAGCTTCCTACTTTTTTTAGTGACATTTTGAGGACATTTCCCCTCTAAAAATATATGTTTTGTTTTGAATTGTTAATGACTTTGGCAGCGGTGCGAATGTTTCATCACGCTGGAACACATGGATATATCTTCCCCAACTTTATTTAATACCAGCTTTAAAGAATATAGAATGAGCCTGTGAGCGGGCTTGTTGTTGTTGTTGTTGTTGTTTTATGGCGGTTGGCATCCAAGTGTTGCATTACCGCCAGACTTTATTCCTCAGACTTTGCCCGCTTGCGTCACCACAGAGTTGACTCTTACTGGCTTGGAGTCCTGTTTCCATGGAAATGCTGTTCCTTTAGCCAATATTCCACTGTATGACATAAAATGTTTCGAACTCCATGAAGAATCCAAGTTACACAGTGTCACTTTGAGTCACTCTCAATTGCGATACAACAAAAACACAGATGTTTCACTCTTCTCTTGCACTATTTCTTCAGGGATGAGAGGAACCAGTCGATCATCGTGAGCGGTGAGTCCGGAGCTGGAAAGACTGTGTCCGCCAAATATGCAATGAGATACTTCGCTACGGTCAGTGGTTCGGCCAGTGAAGCCAACATCGAGGAGAAAGTGCTGGCCTCCAACCCCATCATGGAGGTGAGTCCTACCGTGGTTACAGCATCAAGCATCATTACAGAAGAGCTGCAACCACAAATCTACAGGCGGTGCTTTTGTTTTGTGGCGAGCGTTTGCATTTTACACATATTTCTGTCTGATTAATGACCCATCTGTGTTTGGATGATAATGCTTTGTCTGTCTTTTACATTTCTTCAATTACAGGTGTTTTTATAGCTCCAAAACACCTAGAAAAACATGTGTAACTTACTGTGAGTGGGCTCGCCTCTCCACAGATCAGACCTGTATCTTGTCTCGATGAAGAAAGATGAGTTAATGCCATATTGTGTGGACTAGCTAGTGGCATACCCGCCCTCCAGAGACGTTACATGGGCACCATTGAAATAAAAAACGTAATTTCTGCACTATGAGGCGCAGTCAATGAATGGTCTAGTTTCGATAATTTTTCATATATAAGGCGCATTAAGCGAAACAAAACGTGTACCACACCAAATCGCGTCTAGGACTGAAAGCACAACCAGAATTAATCCATATATAAGGCGCCCTGTTGTTTTTTTGAGAAAATTAAAGGCTTTTAAGTGCGCCTTATAGTGTAGAAAATACGGTAGTTCTTTAAAACGTCCTTGTGTTTAGTGATAGAATAAGCTCACTCAGTAACAGCTTTTCCTGCTCTACTTCCATTTCCGTTGGCGTTGTTCGGCTGCAGGATAGTTTTCTGTTTTGCTTTTGGGTAATTCTTTCCCATTGGTTCTCTCGGCGACCGGTTCTCTTCTTCCATTGGCTGTATTCATCCTGACCTGTCATGAGCCAGCTGCCAGGATGAAAAGGACGCCTTCCTTTGCAGCACCGATGTTCCTTTAGACATGGAGACCTTTCACATATAATGTTATGTTTATGATATTGTTTAACTGAATTGATTGTGGTAATGTCTGTCTAATGACCTTTTTGGGTCGTCTCACCATAGGCCATCGGAAACGCCAAGACCACCAGAAATGACAACAGCAGTCGATTCGGGAAATATATCGAAATTGGCTTTGACAACCGCTACCGCATCATTGGTGCCAACATGAGAACATATCTGCTGGAAAAATCACGAGTGGTGTTCCAGGTGAGTACACGATATGGCATACTTCAGTGCGCTTTGTTGAACTGCTGCATGTATTTTTTTTTTTTAACTTTTATTCAATACAATGTGATTTCTAAGCTAACAGAGGATTACACTCTGTTATAAGTGCTGTGAATGTGCAGTCAGATGTGCATCACCAATGACCTGAACATCAGCCTCAGTGAAACAGCCTTTACAGACACTTCAGCTGTGAGTGTGAGGCTGGTTTCCTTAAGAGCAGCAGAAATATGTGGCAGGATTTTCCTTCTTGACACAGACAAGTGGCAGAAAACAAAGCATTCTTTTACACTCTGCCTTCTTACAGTGCACATGACTACACTTCTGCTCCTTATTGTCCATCAGGTTATTGTGTAAAAGTAATCTCGTATCTCAGATGTAATTCTTCAGTTATTACGCGTTTATTTCAGTAACTGCTTTTCCTTTTGATTTAAGTAAAGATCAATATATAATAAATAACTTAATAAACCTATATCAGGAAAGAGAACAAGCGCACATACTGCAGTTGCTCATGAGGAATGAGGAATGAGGAGTGAGATTACAGGTTACTCCAGGTTTACTCCGGTACTTCTCTACCTACATTTTTCTCATGCCTTGTGCCACCCCTTTGAAGGCGTGGGTAGGTGTGCACTCTTGTGTGTATTTGCTGTCCGTATTCAGGCACAGAAATACCTGAGCGGCCCAGAAATGATCAATGAAACGACGCTTAAACGCTTGTTTACCTATTTCTATGGAATTATCTATTTTCACAAACTCAAATCCTTTGCCTATTGTTATAAGTCAACCACATGTTTTACCTTACGGAATATTTCTCTAGCATGAAACAATCTCTATTCAACCACATCATATCATTTGTTGATGTGCCCTTGGGCAAGACTGTAGATCGCCAGCTGTTTCTCTCGTTCTTCCTGATGTTGAAATCGGTGCCGAACGACCATGACTTTTTCAATGCTGCTTTGTTCTCATTGTATTGTGTGCGTTTGCTTCAGGCCGAAGAGGAGAGAAACTATCACATCTTCTACCAGCTCTGTGCTTCCGCTCATCTGCCCGAGCTAAAAGTATTGAAATTAGGTAAGTCTAGATGTTGGCTATGTACTCAAATACAGTATGTTGAATTGTTAATGTTCATTACTGGCTGTTGACGATGAAGAGCAGCGTCTCACTGATCTAAGATGATGTCGGCAGCAGAGCACACGCGGTGCAACAGATCCTCCCGCTGTGAGGTGCACCTGCGCACTGCTCTGCCAGGGCCGCGCTGATGCCCTCTTTTCTCTTGTGAATATCCAACCTCTCGGATGGGCAGCTGTCGTCCCTTCCTTTCCCGCTGACTTCATGGCTCTCTGAATAGTGTTGTGTATATTGAAGCGGTTTGTTGCTAGGCGACAGGCCATCCTTCGAAAAGAGTGGTAAAAAAGAAATTGTGAAATTGTGTTTATTTATTGGGAATTGAGTGACCCTGTTCATAAAGGGCACTCAAACAGACATCTAACTCATTTATATTCTTTATTGTCCTTTTTTTCATCCAGGACGCGCAAATGAGTTTCTGTACACCAGGCAAGGACGTAATCCTGTTATTGAGGGTGTGGATGACACCAAGGAGCTCGGTACCACACGTCATGCCTTTACACTATTGGGTAAAACACTAAAATATTTTGTGAAGTTAAAAATTAAAAATGAAATCCAAATCCAGATTTTGTGCAATAGTTAAGAGGATTGAGCGTGTCCTTTTACAGTGTTGGTTTCACCGGTAATGTTTGTGTTTATTTCACAGGTATAAATGAATCATATCAGATGGGCCTGTTTCAGGTGCTGGCTGCTATTCTTCATCTGGGAAATGTAGAAATAAAGGACAGAGATTCTGACAGCAGCATCATACCTGTAACTATTTAAGGCTTTTATTCGTTTTTACCCTGAGCTAGTTTAATTGAGGTGTGACTGGGTGTCCTTTCTGATTCTCCATTAGCCAAACAATAGCCACCTGACCAGTTTTTGTGAGCTGGTGGGGGTCAGTTACCAGGACATGTCCCAGTGGCTGTGTCACAGGAGGCTGAAGACTGCTACAGAAACGTATGTCAAAGCTGTTCCTCGTCTTCAAGCCACCAACTCCAGAGACGCCCTGTCCAAACATATCTACGCCAAGCTTTTTAACTGGATTGTGGAGCATGTGAACAAGGCCCTGATAGCAAATGTCAAACAACACTCATTCATTGGGGTCCTTGACATCTATGGGTAGGTGTGTTATAGTGTTGTACTAGAGTATAAGATGACTATAAGCAACAATCTCAACATTTAATTATTTTCTTTCTTGAAGGTTTGAGACATTTGACATCAACAGCTTTGAGCAGTTCTGCATAAACTATGCAAATGAGAAACTCCAGCAACAGTTTAACATGGTAAGTGATGTATGGTAAACAATTGGACTGTGTGCTGTTGAAATGAGAACAATGTGCAGAACATAACGCATTTATGTGCATACCCAGCACGTCTTCAAGTTGGAACAGGAGGAATATATGAGGGAGCAGATTCCCTGGACACTCATAGATTTCTATGACAATCAACCCTGCATTAATCTTATAGAGGCCAAAATGGGCATCTTGGACCTTCTGGATGAAGAGTGTAAGGTAATGATTTTTATAGTATTGTCAAGGAAGTCCAGAGTAAATGAGTCAGCTTCAACGTGCAACAGCATAGACAAAATGTTTATAAAATGTGGTAGAGCATAGGCAAAATATTTGTGTAACGTGAATCGTGTACATCCCAAAACTATGTCCAAATAGCTACAACGCGCTTAAAAGGTCATTTATGGTTTGTTGACTTTTGAGGCAGTCCAGATTGTGATACCATTCAACATGCAACACTAAAGAATTGATTTCACTTTGATAGTTTTGCAGTTTGTTTAAATGTTATCCACCAAGACATGTGTTTATTATATTATATTATGATTATAAATGTTTATATGTTTTCTTTGAATCAAGATGCCTAAAGGTTCTGATGACTCCTGGGCACAGAAACTGTACAACACACATCTCAAGACTTGTTCTCTGTTTGAAAAACCACGCATGTCCAACCGCGCCTTCATCATACAGCACTTTGCTGACAAGGTGGGATTCTGTTCATCTGCATTATGGCCAACACAAACCTTTATACCACATGGAAGAGTGACTTTTGTGTTCGTTTAAGGTGGAATATCAGTGTGATGCTTTCCTGGAAAAGAACAAGGACACTGTAAATGAAGACCAAATTAATGTGCTGAAGGCCAGCAAGGTGAGCTACATACAATATATACATACAATATTGTGTATCTGTGTTCAGTATGTAGTATTCACAGCCTGTGCTCTGTATCTTACCCAACATGCAGTGCAATCATGGTCTATAAAGGTTCAGATGGTTTGTGGAGTCTGTTTATAGCTGAAATGTCAGCGAGGCAGCTCCCTCTGCTGACTGTGTGAGGTCATTGTAGCACAAAATATTATAATGAACTGTATCTGTGAAACATGCTATTATGTTATTGTTGCTGCGCAGTAAATCATTTAAAAGAAAAAGTATTTAAAAGGGAATGGGAAGGGTTTTCTTTAAAAGTTGGTAATAATAATTTTCATGATTAGCTTCATTGTAAAATCCTTTTACATCCATCCATCCATTTTCTACCGCTTGTTCCCTTTTGGGGTCGCGGGTGACTGGAGCCTATCCCAGTGACTTCGGGCCTTAGGCGGGGTACACCCTGGACAGTGGCCAACTTGTCGCAGGTCCTTTTACAATCAAGCTATATTTGTCACATTTTAATTTACATCACACATGACACATGAAGAAAAGTGAGGCGTAAGTCGTGCAATCCTCATCACTGGTGTGGGTGCACTCACTTACAGTGTTTGCCCACATAATTGAAGTCATCTCTAGATATTCCTCTTAAAATGGGGCTGTTTCTCAGTTTAACATCTCTACATTACACAGACTTGAACAAGGAGCCTTTACCTGTTTCCGCTTGAATAAAACTTGCGAAACTTAAGTTGCCATATTTTAGATTTTTCATATATCATTGTGATGCCATTGTATTTGTCTCTCATCGTGTTTTCATGTGTTATTTGTGTTATGTGGTTGTGTCTTCTTCATGACTCCCCGTCACAGAAGGTAAACCCAGGTGTTACAGCAGCTTCCCTTCATGTTCTTTGTGCCTTTCTTGTCTGTTCACTAAGTTATTTTCACTAACAGCACTTTGGAAGTATATATGGTGCAGCTGCATTTGAAGCACTTTTTGAGGAAAAGGACATGATTGACACTGTGGTGCTGGAGGGAAGAGGAAAGTGCATGGCGGCGCTCTGAGCACAACAGGAAGACCTGATACGCACTTAACACGGGAACTTCCTCATATAACCTCAAGGTTATATGGTACTTTGCAGCCTATATAAAAGATTGGCCTAATTTTTAACATAAAATTTTAAATAATCAAGGATTTTTTTAACTAACATCAATGATAAATTTCTACTCGCATTGTTATTAATAAACTGCTCAATCAACCATTTTAACAATTTGAATAAACATAACTTGACAAAGTGCTCAAAAAGATAGAAAATACATTGATTATGCTGAATGTGTCTAGATTTGGTCTGCTTGTGATGAATTACTGCAGCAATTTGTTTTTGTAGTTCCCTTTGTTAGTGGAGCTGTTCCAGGATGAGGGAAAGGCCACCAGTCCAACGGGACAAGTCCCTGGGACCGGAGGCCGAACGCGGCTCAGCGTCAAACCTGACAAGAGTCGAGACAAGAGCAGCAAAGAACACAAGAAGACAGTCGGCTGCCAGGTTAATGTTGTCTTTGTTTTGCATGGAGATTTTTGTCTTTAGTTAGAACACTCTCAGCACTCTCTCCTCACAGCTTGACGGACCTTGGTTTAATTCATAGACTGAGTTTGTAAATATAGAGAATTACCTTGACACATTTTAATTTATTCAATATCTGTCCTGACTCAGTTTCGGAACTCTCTTCAAATGCTGATGGGTACTCTGAATGCTACAACTCCACATTATGTTCGCTGCATCAAGCCGAATGACGTCAAGCAGGCCTTTACGTAAGTTTAATTCCTCTTGATACATTCTACTGTAGTCACATAAAGTTATCCTTTTGCTATAGCATAATTGTAGTACAAGCCTGGCGAACTCAAAGGTTTATAAGGATCACTTGGATCACTGATGGTTTTGACAATTGTTCTTTACATTTCTGTTGTCAGGTTTGATCCTAAACGTGCAGTGCAGCAGCTCAGAGCTTGTGGTGTCCTGGAAACCATTCGCATCTCTGCAGCAGGCTTCCCATCCAGGTAAAGGAACGCTTGCTGTTTATTATTTTACAAACTGCAGGTAAGTGTTCTTTTGCTGAGTTACTACATTTCAACTAAGTTTCACTTTCATGCCTGTTCAAGGTGGACCTATCAGGAGTTCTTCAGCCGGTACAGAGTCCTGATGAAACAGAAGGACGTCCTCCCAGACAAAAGGTTAACCTGCAGGAATGTCTTGGAGAAACTTGTCGAGGTGAAATATAACTAGCACTAATCTGTAGGACAAAGAAGCATGAAATGCTCAGTTATTTTTGTGTTTACCAGGATCAAGATAAATACCAGTTTGGTAAAACAAAGATCTTCTTCAGAGCTGGCCAGGTGGCTTATCTGGAGAAGCTCAGAGCAGACAAACTGCGTGTTGCATGTATCCGTATCCAGAAAACGATTCGCTGCTGGCTCGCTCGCAAGAAGTATCTTCGCCAGCGCGAGGCTGCAATCACTATTCAGAGGTTCACCCGGGGATATCAGGCGCGCTGGTTTGTACACTAAACATACTGCCTAATACACACTGTATTTAATGACATTTACAGCAGCATACATGACATAAGTGAACCTTCAACATCACATTTGCTTGTTGTTCTATAGCTTGGCAAAGTTTATGCGACGCACCCAGGCAGCTACTATTATACAGAAGTATCAGCGGATGTGTGTGGAGAGGAAACGCTACAGGCAGAAGCAGGCAGCGGCCTTGGCCATGCAGAGAATCCTCAGAGCTTACATGGCTCGCCAGAAGTATCTAGCGGTAAAAACAAAAGGAGAAAATCATATTTTCACTGTTTTCTTTCCTTAGTCTCTAAATCATGATTATATTTGTGTTTGTAGCTTGTGCGGGAGGCTAAGGTTGTCATCATTCAAAAGCGTGTCCGAGGGTGGTTGGCCCGGTGTTGGTACAAGCGCTGCCTCCGTGCCATCGTTTACCTGCAGTGCTGCATGCGCAGGATGAAAGCCAGACGTGAGCTGAAGAAACTGAAGATCGAGGCTCGCTCTGTCGAGCACTTCAAGAAGCTCAACAAAGGCATGGAAAACAAGATCATGCAGTTGCAGAGGAAGATTGACGAGCAGGTCGGACATTTTCTTCAATTAGTTCAAATGATTATTATTTTCTGGTTGGTTTTCTGGTCTAAAAAATGTTTATTCTTTTAGAACAAAGACAGCCGTTTGGTCATCGAGAAGCTGGCTAGTGTAGAAATTTCATACGCTGCAGAAAGTGAAAAAATGAGGACTGAGCTCAATCGTCTTCACGGTGTGGAAGAAGACGCGAGGAACAAAACTAACCAGTTATCAACACTCTTGGAGGAGCTGGAGAGGTTAAAGAAGGAGCTGGCCACCACACAAAAAGAAAAGAAAACGATCGAGGACTGGACACAAAACTACAAAACCCAAATGGAAAAAGTAAGATTCAAAGCACTACAGCTCCTGTGCTTAGGTATCAGTTTCACAGAAATACTACGTACATAGTGGGGAACCTGCAGATTTAGGATTTATGTTTTATATTGTTAATTCGCAAGACAGACAGACACATTATTTTCCTGCTATCTAGGAGCGATCATGGGGAACAAGGGCAAATGGTGGGCTCAGAAATCACTATTGCCCTACTTCAGGTGAGAGGAGGCAGTATCAGGCTTCTAGATAGTTCTACTCCTCATACTGTACAATGTACATGTGTTTGCAGTAGTAGCCATGTAAATTATAGCTTTTAGACAGAACGAAAATTTCCTTGATAACATGATATCTTTGTAGAAAAATAAATTAAATTGTTCAGTGCATGAAGTCCAAAGTGTATTCAGAGCTGTTGTGACTTCAGACGGTGTCAGAGCTCAAGGAGCAGAATGGATCGCTGAAGAAAGAGAAGGACGATTTGAACAGGATGATTCAGGAACAGAGTCAACAAATGACAGGTAAACAAGTAAACCATGTCACCAATCATCATGATGTGAATATGAGATGAGAAATATATGCACATACTAACAATTACAAAGGGTTCATCCAGATGTGAATTAAATGTGGTTCTTTTCACAGAGAAAATGACTCGAGCAATAGCACAAGAGACACAGCAACTCGAAACGGATTTGAACGAGGAGCGCTCTCGTTACCAGAACCTCCTCTCCGAACACCTTCGCCTGGAGGAGAAGTACGACGACCTGAAAGAAGAGATGGCGTCCTCTTCGGTAAGTACTTCATTTTACTCCCCAAAGGAATCAGTGCGTATATATGCGCAACTCGTATCAGTGAGCCAAGGTTTTATTGATTTGATTTAAAACAGCTTCACAGTTACATAGGAAATAAGTCATCGGTATTCAAAGGTTGTGCTAAGTATGTAAGAAGTATCATGTGATCTTTTTGTGTTACTCCAGCACATCTCCAAGCCTGGGCACAGGAGAACAGACTCGACTCACAGCAGCAACGGGTCCGAGTACACCTACAACTCCGAATACACAGAGATGGAAGACGGCTCCAGAACCAGAGAAGTAGGCCAACTTTATTCGTAACTAACTTGGAGACGCAAATACTGCAAGCGCTTTCGGCCTACGTGCGTTTACGCTTTTCCTCTTGTGCAGGACGTAACGCGGGGACTAGACACGTCCCTCACTCTGAAGTTACAGAAACGTCTCACAGAACTCGAACAAGAAAAACAGTCTCTGCGCGACGAGTTGGAAAACAAAGAGGATCAGTACCAGCGGGCCAGAGCCAGGGTACAGCCACACGGCAATCAAAAATGACTACATCGTTATAGTTGAATAATTACACTGCAACATTTTTCTCCGTCTAGGATGATGCACAGTTTAAAAAGGCACGTGGAGCAGAGCTTGAATACGAGTCCCTCAAAGTAAGCGTTATTGATAAATATGTGCTGCTCGTTTTGATAATGTGCTGCGTTTTTTTCTAAACTTGTCACCGATTCTTCTCGTAGCGTCAGGAACTCGAGTCGGAGAACAAGAAGTTGAAGCATAACCTGGCAGAGATGAGGCACAGCTTGTTGGGGGATAAGACCGCTAACGTGGGGGCCCCTGGTTCTCCTGCATACAAGGTGCTCCTGGACCAGCTCAACGCGTCGTGTGAAGAGCTGGACGTGCGTAAGGAGGAGGTGCTCATTCTGCGCTCTCAACTGGTCAGCCAAAAGGAAGCCTTCCACCATAAGGTACAAAAAAACTGCTTTTAAAGGCTTGGAAGTCCTGTCCTTTCATCCTTTTATGTAAATTGACAATACATGCGTTAATCCATCTCTAGTATATCAAAATTCATTTTTCATTGTTGCCAAACAGTTGTGTTTTCTGTGTGTCTAATATTCCTGTCCTCACCTTCTCTCCTCCATCCATGCTTGCCCACAGGATGAGAAGGTACTGTGTGTTGTGAATGCTTTGACTGTTTTGTATTTATGGACAGTGTTTTGAAATACTCTAAAACACTGTCGTCGTATTCATCTGCTCTACATAGCGCTGCATGTTTGCCTGGTTTCAACCGAGAACATCCTCTGATCTGAATACGATGTCGTTACCTTTCGTTGCAGTAGATACATAGATTGTTTCACGACAGTTGTGTGTAAACTGCATGAGAGCCTTGGCGGAGAGTATCTGCTATTATCTGCTTATAGTATTCTTTTTGGGACAAATGACAGAGCTTTAATCATGCCTCCACATTACAGCTCTTCTCCGTTTTTAGATAAACTCATTTACGATCCTGTGAACTCCAGCTCAACTCATTGCATTATAGCAGTCTTCTAAAAGTATTTAATGCGATGGTCTGAAACATGTTAAATGTCATTGGCTCCTGTGATGCTGGTGGAGACGTTAATGCTTGTTGCTTTTACTAAAAGATAAAAGTTCTATATTCAATTATATTATTTGGTAATAATCAGTTGACAATCCCATGATGGTTTCCCTTGTCTTCATTTCTTTCTCTGCAGGAAACCATGACCGAGCCTTCTGTTTTTGCCAAAGATGTGTCCAAGCTCAAAGACGCAGATGAACTCAAGCAAGCCTACATCGGTCTCAAAGATACAAACAGGTACTTTGTGACTGTCATTACTTCATTTCCTAAATCAATGTCGGGCCTTCATTTGATTGCTGGATCATCATTTATGTGAAAATATTTGTCCTATGCAGATCTCCTAGGTTTATGCCCAAGTCTCTGGATATGAATGAACTTCTAAGTAGGCTCAGGTAAACTCTGAGTGGCCAGCGTATCATGAGTGAGCATGCACGGCCCTCATGTTGCCAACTGCCAAAGAGGGTGGTATAAACAAGGCAATGAACACAGTACAAATGGCAGGTTTCTGTAGACTTTATTTACACCCTGTCTAATCCAAAATGGTTGGTCGTTTGAAGACTTTCTCTTCAGTCAGGCTTTTGAATGTGCATGGCTTCAAATGATGCAGCATCTGAAAACTTGAAGGTTCTTTAGCTTTTCTATGTGCAGTGGCTTCCAATAGTGTTTGTACCCCTGGAACTTTTCAACATTTTGTCACGTCACAACCAAAAACTTTGATAGATTTTATTGCCATTTTTTTTTTTTCAAAGAGCCTGCAAAAATATTGAACCGCTCAGTCAGTACGTTGTGGAACCTTCTTTCTCTACAATTAGTTTGGGGTTATTTTGCTCACCTACAGACTGACTTTTTTGCCCATTCTTCTTTACAAAACAGCTCAAGCTCAGTCAGATTTGATGGAGAGCGTGTGTGAACAACGGTTTTCAGATCTTGCCACAGATTCTCGATGGATTAAGGTCTGGACTTTAAACAGGACTTTTTATGATTGTTCTGCCACTCGTCCTTAAAGGCCAGGTTTGTGTTGTGCACGACTAATAGTTGTCCTCTGGACACATTCCGTGTCCATCTGAGCTGTGGATCTCTGCATCTCCTCTAGAGTTACCTTGGGCCTCTTGGCTGCATCTCTGATCAGTGTTCTCCTCTTCAGCCTGTAGGTTTTTGTAGACAGCCAAGTCTGTGGGTTTGTAGTTGTGCCATATCTGTCTGAACATTTACGGATGATGGATTGAACAATGCACCTTGAGATGTTCAAAGCTTGGGAAACCTAATCCTGCTTTCAAAAATCATCAGGCAACTTTTGACAGCAATTGGTTGCTGAGGCTGAATACTTTTGCACACTACACTTTTCAGTTATTTTTTATTTTTTTTTAATCTATAAATCATCTACAATTTTCCTCGCATTTCACAACTATGTGCCACTTTATTTTGCTCTTTCACAAAAAACTGCCAATTTATCATATTTTAAGTTTGTGATTGTGATGTGACAGAATGTGGAGAAGTTCCAAGAACTTTTGCAAGTCACTGTATTTATAGTTTCAATTCAGTTATACAGGAGTTTGAATTAAACAACTGCAGCAGACATTCAAATGGATTTTGTAGTCACTAACCACTGGCCTCTGTCGCCAGGCTTATGGAGTAGTTTCAGCATGAACCTTGCATGTCAATGCTTGTGTTAAAGCAAACCTTTCCAGCACAAGCAATGGCTCTGACTCTCTACTTCATTCACTATATCTGTGGGTCAGACCCACATCTTTCTGCCCCAGTCAACACATCTCCACACATTCTAAACATTTATCTGTTTGCAATTTCTGTTTCCAAAGTACTTCTGTGTAACGCCTACGTCTTTTACATACCTTTTCCTCGCTCCTCTTCATATCCCTCATCCATTTGTCACTCCTGTTGCGACATTGGCCAGTGCTTCTCATTTGTCACCGTTTCACTTGTGTCGTCTCATTGCTTAACATGCATTGTGTGTCATGAACAATCCCAACTCATGTATGTCTTATTGTTTGTCCTTTGTATGTTCACATTTCCTTGTGTTTTGTGTTGGTCAGATCAGCTGCACCAGACATCCATAAGCTGAATGAGGATGGGGAGCTGTGGCTGGTTAATCAGGACTTAAAGGAGACAATCAGGTGTAACTGGTGCTCTGCTTTGGTGCATGGTTTGCACATCCACTACTACTGGGTCTTTTTCACTTTATTTAGACACAGGACTGCCGTATATGTTACTTACTGGGTGATTCCACGTTTTGACTTTGTGCATTTGATGGTATTGGTTGGCGTTGGTAATAGAAACGAATGATTCAAAACATGCATACAATTTTGCCACCAAAAGTTTATTATACTTCGACATATTAGTCACTAACACTTAACACGAAGTATCTGAACGATTAGAGATAGTTGAACATGGTGTATAAAGTCTGCCGCTGGCTACAACACCCAGGATGAAAATGAAGCATGAAAGCTCTGTGCTGTTCAAACACTTGGTAAAACCATTTAGGGCACTGCCTCGGTCCCTCAGCAGCAAGTGAACAGCCATATTCAACCTGAGTTGAGGTGTAAATGTATAGTATTTTCACAGCATGGCTCTATCTGCTGTCACTGTGCCGTGTGTGGCTTTGCGTTTTTCTTTAAGCCACCTTCACTCGGGGCCATTTTACACTTTGCTCACGTTTGACGCACATTTTCTTTTTTCTCTTTTGCCCTTTTCGCGCCTCCTCGCCCGTCCTCAGGTTGTTGGAGCAGCAGCTGCAGACTCAGCGGAGGGGCCACGATAACGAGGTGGAGTCCCTGCGCGGAGAGCTGCAGAGTGTGAAGGAGGAGAACAACCGTCAGCAGCAGCTCCTGGCCCAGAACCTGCAGTTACCCCCAGAGGCCCGCATCGAAGCCAGTCTGCAGCACGAGATCACGCGGCTCACCAATGAAAACCTGGTACGCCGCACGACTCGCCTGGACGGCCACAGCCACGGCCCCAAAATATTACCGTTTCTTTTCAACTGTCAATTTTGGGTTTAAATGCTATCCCAGTTTTACCTAATTTTACATACAAAGTGATTCAAATAATATTCTTTTTTAATTCTTGATGAAATAACAGCATATAAAATCCCTTATTACTCATTTAGCACATTCAGTGTTAAGTATATTGCCAATGATATTGTTTTTGCAAATTAATCTTACGGCTGCTTAACGGTGGCATCTATAATATTTGTAATTACTTAAAGGATATTTAGTTATATATTCTGATTCCGCTAGCGGCAGTGCACGTGCTTTATGATATGGCCCCTTCCTAGAATTAAACATTAAG
The DNA here is from genome assembly GCF_026437365.1 of Eucyclogobius newberryi. Classification (NCBI taxonomy): domain Eukaryota; kingdom Metazoa; phylum Chordata; class Actinopteri; order Gobiiformes; family Gobiidae; genus Eucyclogobius; species Eucyclogobius newberryi. Next base: position 24,432,603 of record NW_027316167.1, on the reverse strand, counting down.
TTGTATTATAAGATAAGATTTATTTGTGGGAAATGGGAAAATTCCACTGTTGCAACACAGATTAGGTACAGACACAATCTTAATATTATGTCACTCAAAATGATAAAGTTTGCATATAAATTAAAGTACAAAGAAATTCACTCTTAACAGAATAATTCTAGGTTGTTGCAGGTTTGTATTACATTTTACAATGGTTTCTACAGGAGTGTTTCTTTAAGTTGAACGATATTGTTCAGTAGTTGTTCTGGCCGTCACTGGACTGCACACTCACTTGTGTGGATGGTGTCACCTGACAGGAGCTTATGCCCGATGACCCAGCTGAATCCCGAGAGGCCCGAGTCGTCATTTTGCGGCGGATGGTTGTATGTAGCGTCAGGAACTGCATCTATGTGCCTCGTCTGCATGTGTCGCAACTAACGAAATTTAAACCGAATTTGTACTTTCGAGTTGTTGCTTTAACTCTCTGCCGAATCGTCTCATATCTCACAGCAAAGCAGCTCAGCACTTTTCCCTTTTCCTTAACCGCAACTGTCACTTTGTTTTTGAACTTACTCTGGTCTTTTTGAGATAATCAAATGCAAATCAAATGTCAAGAATTAAGTTGGCTTCTTCTTGGCCCTGATTAACGCGGTATGAAATCTCTGTTCCCTGACTCTATTTTTTTTTTTTTTTTTTATTTTAGGACCTCATGGAGCAACTGGAGAAACAGGACAGAACTATTCGCAAACTCAAGAAACAGCTAAAGGTTTACTCCAAAAGGATTGGAGAAATGGGAGGTAATTCATTCACGAAGTATTCATCATCTTTACACTGGACGCGCAGTAAAACAAAGTGTTGTGGACCTGTGTTCATCGGCTCTCAACGTTACAATAATTAAGCCTCTCCCCACTTACTGTTTTTGTATGCATGTTAAAAACACCTTTTAAATATGTGTACACGTGTATATATATGTTCTAATCCTCTGTGTTCTTCTCAGCGGGCCAGAATGAGGGACAGACATCTCCAGGGCAGATGGTGGAGGAGCCCATTCACCCAGTCAATATTCCTCGTAGAGAGAAGGACTTCCAGGGAATGTTGGAGTACAAGAAGGAGGATGAAATGAAACTAGTCAAGAACCTTATTCTTGGTAATTGGAACATTAATAATTTGTGTCTTTTTATTTTATATTTGTTGTGCAGTTTTCAGTGTTTATACTCTTTTTACAGAGCTGAAACCTCGAGGCGTAGCAGTCAATCTTATCCCAGGCCTTCCAGCCTACATCCTGTTTATGTGTCTAAGACATGCTGACTATGTCAACGATGATCAGAAAGTCCGTACTCTGCTCACCTCCACCATCAACAGTATTAAGAAGATTCTAAAGGTGTGTCTCTGCACCCAGTGTCTGAGGAATATACTCTACATACTTTTATCTTTTGTAAAAAATATCTTCTCTCATCAGAAACGCGGTGATGATTTTGAAACCGTCTCGTTCTGGCTTGCAAATACCTGCCGCTTCCTGCATTGTCTAAAACAGTACAGTGGAGATGAGGTGAGATAAACCAGGCATACATTAGTGATGCTTCGTAGAACCATTTGAAATGATGGTATTTGTTTTTGCCAGGCCTTCATGAAACACAACTCTGTGAGGCAAAATGAACATTGCCTCTCAAACTTTGACTTGGCCGAGTACAGGCAGGTGATCAGTGACCTGGCCATCCAGATTTTCCAGCAGCTGGTCAAATGCATGGATAACATCTTATTGCCCATGATAGGTAAATCTACGTAGGCTTCATTTAATCTTTTACAAGTTACTTAAGAACTAGTTGTGGACAGATTTGAGTGGCTTTTGTATTGTGTGCAGTGTCTGGAATGTTGGAGCATGAGACCATTCAGGGCGTGTCAGGGGTGAAGCCCACAGGGCTCCGAAAGCGAACGTCCAGTATCGCTGATGAGGGCATCTACACCCTGGACTCTATCCTGCGCCAGCTCAGTGCCTTTCACTCCACCATGTGTCAGCACGGCACAGACCCTGAGCTCATCAAACAGGTGGTGAAGCAGCAGTTTTACATCATCGGAGCTGCCACTCTCAACAACCTGCTGCTGCGTAAGGACATGTGCTCCTGGAGCAAAGGCATGCAGATCAGGTACAAAGCATCACATGCATGAGGGGATAAACACGTTTAGTGCTCCCTGTCCAAACTAGAGAGCTTTGTTGTGCAGGTATAATGTGAGCCAGCTGGAGGAGTGGCTCAGAGACAAGGGACTGATGGGGTGGGGAGCCAAAGAGACCCTGGAGCCCCTGATTCAGGCCGCACAGCTGCTGCAGGTGAAGAAGAAGACTGACGAAGACGCAGAGGCCATCTGCTCCATGTGCCAGGCCCTCACCACTGCTCAGGTACAAATAAGATTGTCTTTCACTTGTCTATTGTTGTGATTGGTGACATCCTGGTTGCCTGTTGCAGATTGTGAAGGTGTTGAACCTCTATACTCCGGTCAACGAGTTTGAAGAAAGAGTTTCCGTTTCATTCATACGAACAATACAGGTAAAATCTTTAGCTTTGTTTTTATTATTTGGTTATGATGGAAAGTATTCTCTTCTAAGTGAGCATTAACATTGAGCATAACCCCTGGAAAACTGACTTAAAATTAACAGATTTAATCAAAGTGTACATTTCATGCTCATGTTTACATTTCTACTGTGTAGTACGACAGGTAATTCTTCAGAAAACCTTGACTGCCACCTGGTGGTGTTAGTTATTTTGTACAGTTACCTTTGTTCATGCTCTCTCTTGTTCTTTGTAGACACGTCTACGGGACCGCAGTGACAGTCCACATTTGTTGATGGACACCAAGATGATTTATCCTGTCACTTTCCCATTCAACCCTTCTTCTCTCGCTCTGGAAACCATCCAGATTCCCAGCTCTCTCAACCTGGGCTTCCTCTCTCGAGTCTAACCTGGACCCAAACCCCAGCTTTTACCTGCTTTTAGGATATTCAATAGAGACCAATCATATACTTTGTTGCAGGCAATGACAAATTACACACAGCAAACACATTAAAAAAATAATTTAAACACATTGATTTATACAATTTGAAACCTTTCAAACCATTAAATGACCACAAAGTGACTCTTCAAAATCCTGTGGATTTTTGACGCACACATTCCCACACAATTGCTCTTATCTTCTAATATGCCATAACTTGGCCTGATTCCATTTATGAAGTGGCAAAGATTTCATAGAGATTAAGAACCTCTTGAATGCGCACAAACATGTTTTTGATCATTCAGGTTATGTAAGACCAACCTGGATTTGTCTTCTGCTTGTACAAAAGCCTACGACATGCATCAGTCCCGTTTCAGACCCTGGTTGCCTGTTCCCTGCACTTTTCCTTCATCAGTCACCTCATGCTCTAAAAATGTTGCCTCAAGGAGCAGAATGCTGTTAGAGCACAACAATGAGGCAAGTTAAGCCATGTTAAATTAGAACAATGTGTCAGATGTGAGCGAACCACCTCAGACGTTCTCTGTCCATCTACCTAAACATGTATTAATAATATATATATATATATATATATATATAGTTTAAACTAATATAGGCCTGACATTTAATTTATTCTCCACTTACATCTGTTTTAAGGGGTTTAAGGATCTTAAATCCATCTTTCCTGCTTTAGAGCAACATCAACTTAAGATATGTATGTGAATATCAGCTTTGTAGAAACAAGTGCCAGCACTCCCTTAAACTATTGTTCACTCACTTGTTGCTGTCTTTATTCATATCTTTTCTCTGTTTACACACATGGGGACACAGGTTTTGATTGCAGCGTAAACTGCTTCAATCTTACCTATTTACTGCTCTGTTCTACACCAAATTGATCACGCCACATAAACAGCACATACGACCAAGTCGTTTTGCCCTTTTGTCATTGTCATATCTTGAAATATTTTATCATTATTATTTATTTATTTTAGTATTGTCATTGTATTGTGTACCATGTATCACTGAAGAGAATGAAAATCATACTTTCACCAGACAAGGTTTGCCTCAAATCAGTCCAGCTTTACAAAAGTCTTGTTTAATTACCTAATTGCTTTCTTGTTAATTAGCCAAGAAGGCCCAACTCGGGCCCCGCAACCAAAAAATATATCATATATGTAAATGTTCTCCCATTTCCACAAGTTTATTAATCGCACAATGCACTTGATAATTTATTATATGGCTGTTTGTCACACATTCTTCTATTGTGTATCATAACAACATATTGTTGACCAAGGTGCATACGCCTAACATATTCCAAATCAAACTGCATGGCACGCTTCACACACTGCAGTGCAGTTGAGAGTTGCTGGACACATTTAAGGAAAAACATTTTAAAGTTGTTATACACTCGTTTTCAGCACTTTTTGTTTTGCCATCCCTACGATGCCATCATGTTTACCCTCAACCATATTTGCCTCTTTCTCCTCACTCAAACCTGTTTTGCCTTCTTCTGACATTACCTTTTGCACCTCAACAGTGACTATTGTGTACATTGAATGACAAAAGTCATGCCATGATGTCTGGAGGATTGAAGGACAACTAATTATCTCAAAGAAAATAAAACTCATTTTGTTTTCTGAGGATATAAACCACAAACTATTTTATTTTTTTCTAAAGAAATGACTTGACATCAGCAGTGACTGAATCCATTACATGAATGTTTCAAACTGGCGCCATAATTTCAGCTGAACACTGAGGATAAAGCCTTACCTGGTTTACATGCATTGTGGCATTGTGCAGTACTTTTATTGTCCCTCGGTCGAAGTGCACTGTTCCAAAAATGCACTTTTAACATTTCATCAATGACTTGCAGCATAGCATACTTTAAATCACCAACACGTCAACACTTAAACTGCTCCGCTGGGCTTGCTCCTGACGATGTGGATACTTTTCTAAGTGATGTGTTTTAATGTACATTGTTTAGGCCATTAGTAGTGAGAAAAAGTAGGTTTTAATGTCTACATCTGAATAAGCAGTTTTCTTTCAGGGACTCGTTGCTTTAGAGTGTACTGGGCGAGGCATTTTGGTGCACAGCCTAAAGAGACAGATGTAAGATACAAGTCTTCTAAAGGTTCATCCAACTCCATCAGCAGACTCATTCCCTGGACAGATCAAACCATGACCCCTGCTCTCGTTCTGGTGCAGACCATCAGCCTCTCTCTGGTCCATTTGTACATTAGACAGAATGGACAGTTTGTAGTTTCCGGTAGCTGTGCTTAGTGAATGTGTTCACTGTTAAGACGAATTAAGAAACTTGTAATAAATGTCAAATCTGTAAAAGTATAAAATAAAAGACTTCAACTCTCTTTAACTGGTCTGTGTTTATGTGTGGAATAGTGATCAGTTATTGGAGATAAGTGGACTCCGGTACTACTGCAGTGACATAGAGCAAGAAGTAGAGAATTAAAAGCGGCCTGTGGCTTAAACTCGTGTTAAGAAGCTTACTGTTCCCTCTCTGTCCCTGGCTGACAATCCTCTTCACTGGACATCTCCAGGCCCACGGAGCCATACCTACGGAAGGAGGAAATACATTTTTGTGAGGTATGTCTACAAAAAATGCATTATTGTTTTGGTGATTTTTTAAATATAGTTTTCGATTTATTTATTTTTAGCCTGTTTTACCCTAATAAATAAATGTTGCTAGGCCTTAGTGTGATGCTATATGAAAGAGCCTCACACTGGATAAGCTTCATGGACATTAAATATTTGTAAGTTGATTTAATAATTAAATACTGATAATAAAACCATTATAGAAGTATCAATACAACTTTATATGTGGAAGTGCTAAAATGCAGCTTTTCTTTTCTTGTAACAGTGACTCATAATTAAATATGAAGAAGCAATTGTTTGATTCCTGAACATAGATCTTTGTGGAGATCTGTTTTGTCATTGGTGAAGTTGTCAGTTCCAGAATAGTTCCAACATGGCTCTGCTGTTCAGAGGGATCAGGCTGGAGCAGATTAGCCCAACAACTACTTACCTTCAGTCAGGCAGTCCAAGTGGTCATAATAAGCCACTACCTCTCCATCTTTCCTGCAGATCTGTGTGTTGCTGATCACCTGTGAACATGTGTGACCAAACCTTTGTGGCGGCCACTTTTGGCCCCTGTGAAAGCTGTGGAAAGCCGAGTCCTCTCATGAACATCTACATCAAGAATGAGCCAATCAACTACTGCTCCCTCTGCGTGGAAATGGTACAGTACAACCTTCTTCTGTGCCCTGGCCTGCTGAAGCCTGCCTTACACATGTAACACACAAATAAATAGATTAGTCTATATTAGTCTATTTTACTGTATCTGCTTATGACAAAAGTAAAAGGGTGAATTTACACACACAAAAGCTGGATCTAGATGTACAAAGCCAAGTCAACATATCAGATTGCATCTTTGAACGACTGATGAGATGGAATAAGGTTTAGAAATAGGCTTAAAATGGCTAATGTTAGATATATAGGCCGTTAAGTGGAAAATAAAGTCAGTAAAAGTGCAGCTTGTCCACTCTGCGCAGGGGGAGGGGCGCGCGGGGCCACTTTGCTCCATCACAGTCCTTGAGTCCGGCCACTATCCACAGACTCCCCTGCAGTCCCGTCCCGTCCCGTTCACTCATGTGCTCTTGTTTTGGCTCTGCCCGGTGAAGATGGCGTGTCAGGGGCTGCAGAGCGGCGAGAGCTCCGCGTCTCTGAAGCGCGAGTGCGACAGCCTCAAGAAGAAGCTGGAGGAGGAGCGGAAGAAGCTCAGCGACGTGGAGCGTAAGCGCACTTTACTCTCTCAGACTCCTGCGGGTTGTTATTCAGGGTGCAAAGGTGCAGGGGGAACTTTTATGGCTCTTTCTTGTCTCCATGGCGATGTTAGAATTGACTCCATTGCGAAACACGCATTCTTACTGCGCGTGCGTGGTCTCCTCTCCACAGATCTGACTGTAACTGACCTGGTGGCGTTCTGTTTGTTTCCATGGAGATAGGTTTAATGCCATGCTGTGGGACATTCCAAGGCAAAGCAATAACATATCCATGGAAACAAGCAGGTGATGGACCAAAGTAATAAATAGGCTATTCATTAAATAAATAAATGCAATATTTTTTATTTATGTTTTTATTTATGTATTTATTTAAATATGCATGTATTTATTTATTTGTTGATGGATTGATTGTCTAAACTGCAGTATTAACACACCTCCATAATCAGTCCCCATTAGACATAGTTCTAGTGTTTAAGAGTACCACATGTATTGAGCGATAATACCACATCAATAATAATACAATAACCTTTCGTCTGGGGAAAAGAATTATTGATCAGGAACTGCAGATGGAAATGAGCTTTTTACTAGTTTAATGTCTCTGTACATTGTCCCTTCAAATAAAGACTAAACTAAACTATTCATCTCAGTGGGACGGTCATGGTTACGTAAAGGTAAATATATACAAATGTGTGTAGTCCACCAGGTGGCTGAGAAGATTGAAGTGTTGTCCAGTCTTTCCATAAAGACCAGGCGTGTGCTCAAAGGCCATGCAAACAAGGTGCTCTGCATGGACTGGTGCAAAGACAAACGCCGTATAGTCAGCTCTTCACAGGTAAATGCTGAAATACATAGAGATTACCACTGTTTTACATGGTATTAATACATTTTTGTAAAGTAGGATGGAAAAGTCATTATCTGGGATGCATTCACTCTCAACAAGGTGAGTTATGAAAATTATGGGCTACTTTTAGAACCTTTAGAGAGTGAATATGTAATCTTACAGACATGTTATATGTTGAGTCTAATCAGCCCCATGCAGCTATTATCATACAATATGGTCATGCTATTTACATCCAAAGGACCTCTGAGATAATGCCCCAAAAGACCACATGAAGCAGAATATGCAGATTATCTGACCATCTGCCCGCTGCAGAGTAATGGTGTGACTGAGTGCATTTATGGCCGCTCAGATTAACGCCCATTTCCCTGTGGCAGGCATTGGCACAGGGAAAGTTACTCTTGCATTGGCTGTGTGTGTGTTTTTGTGTTTTAGGAGAATGGGATCAGTGTGCCCTGTACGTGGGTGATGGCATGTGCTTACGCGCCCTCGGGCTGTGCAGTGGCATGTGGGTAAGTAAATCCCCTTTTGACATTTTTAAATCTTGAGTGGCCAAATAAAGCCTATACAACATGTGTCTTATCTTCCTGTATAGCGGTCTGGATAATAAGTGTTCAGTATTCCCTCTGTCCATGGATAAGAATGATAATCTGTCTGCCATGAAGAAGTCAGTCGCCATGCACACCAACTATGTGTCGGGATGCACCTTCACCAACTCTGACAATCAGGTAGCACCCAATGGCATCACCCACTTATTTACACAGTGTAGATGCTCAAATATACTCAAAAGATATGTGTAGGACAGGCAGAGACGTCACAGTGTTTCACTATTTGTATTAAAAAGGGATGAAACAAATGAGTGATACAGAAGTCAAACAGAGCGGGGCAAGATGGGGGTGGTCTGCTATTCTGAGTGTATAAATAGACTCTGAGTGGCTTTTTATCTGAGACATAGTGGAGCACGCTGGGCCTGAGGGCTGGCTCTACTGTCTTTTATTTCTCACACGCACTCACTGTATCCACATGTCCATGCTGACCACTGCACAACACATTGTGGTTGTTTTTGTTTCAATTCTAGACACGATGTTTAAAAGTAGGGCAATACATCTAATAATTTTAGTTTTTTTAACCGTTGACAATGTGAAGAATTGTACAATCAAGGTTTATTTTGAAGTTTAGTCCTGCATAGCAAAGCAGGAATATTATGATCGTAGAGTAACACTTCAGCATGGAATGAATGGAGATTGATAAGTTAGACTTGTAGAGATATAAACCTGAATTAACTTAAAAATTATGCTTTTTAAGTTAATTCCCTCATTCATCCAGGAGCGTTTCATTGATAAAGATTCTGTTGTATCATCTGGACTCTGTTTTATCCAAGAGTCATTCTCAATCAGTGGATCTAGTAGTCTGAGAACACTGAGAATGAAATATTATTATAAAAATGAAATATAAAATGATATATATTTTTAAAAAACGTGTCCAAATGAATCTTTTTCTACAATTTCACACAAAGAAATAGAAACGGATACTAAATGAAAGCATCTGTGAATAAAACAGTAATTACTAAATACTAATCGAGACTAATTTCCAATAAACTAAATTAGATTGCATTAAGATTATAAGTAAGTTTATTTTTGCACCTTATGTCAAAGAATGATGCGTGTTTCTTTCATTTCTTCAGCTCTGATCTTCATGTCGGTCAAATCAATAACTGTTGTGATGTCGTTCTCTAATGCGTTGAATTGAACGGGCGCGTGCGGGTGACTGAGGGCACGTTCTGAGGGCACGTTCTGAGGGCACGTTCTGAGGGCACGTTCTGAGGGCACGTTCTGAGGGCACGTTCTGAGGGCACATTCTGAGGGCACGTTCTGAGGGCACGTTCTGAGGGCACGTTCTGAGGGCACGTTCTGAGGGCACATTCTGAGGGCACGTTCGCAGGGTCGAGGAGCATCTGAGCAACACGCTAGATCGTCGCGGTTCCCATCAGTGTCGTGACAATTGCATTTGGCACGTGTGAATTATAGTCGTGTTAAAACTCCATCCGCCTTTTAGCATCCGCGGGGTGTCGTATTAGAGCCCGAGGTCGTCAGACGCATGTCCAGGTGTGACTGGTGTGTTGTTGTTGTTGTTGTTGTTTGTTGTTCAGCTCTTGACCTCCAGTGGCGATGGCTCATGTGCATTATGGGATGTGGAGAGCGGGCAACTGCTGCAGAGTTTCCACGGTCACACGGCTGATGTGTTGTCTCTGGATCTGGCGCCATCTGAAACTGGAAACACGTTTGTATCTGGGGTGAGACAAGGAGAATTGTAAATGCTATTCTTAGTTTAGTTTTCTTTTTTTTTTTTTTAAATGCACATAATACATTTGTGTGTGTGTTTTCAGGGCTGTGATATGAAGGCTAATGTGTGGGACATGCGCTCGGGGCAGAACATTCAATCTTTCGAGAGTCACGAGTCTGACATCAATTGTGTGAAGTATGTCTGGATTTTTATGATTTGTATCTGAACATTTCATCAAAGAATAGCATTTTTTAATTTTTTTTTTTAATGTTTTCTTCTTCAAATTAAACACTTAACACGGAACAGAACAGAACACGGCCAGAGAGCCAAGTCTAGAATTAAAAGAACAGCAGCAGTAAACAGAAAATCACAAAACAAAATCACTGACATACAATATGACACAGTCTCTCATATTTGTCCAGTTCAAAATGAAGTCCAAATGTCAGTGTTTCCATTTGTCTAATATCTGTCACTATGTCAGTCCACTCTTTCCATGGTGAGTGTGGTCTGTGCCCTCCATTTCTTTGTGATGACCTTCATTTTAAAGTTATTCATGACATTAATATCTAAATAGTGGTGATGTATTGATCAAAATATGGGCACATTACATAGGTGCATGAAAACCTGGTCAAATGGTGATAATTGTATGCACTAAAGGCTACACTGAATTTCAAAATGTCCTCACAAGTGTAAATGTTGGTTGATGGGCCTTGTCTTGCAGATATTATCCCAGTGGAGACGCATTTGCCACTGCTTCAGACGATGCCACGGTAAGTCACAGTTTAATACCTTTGCCAGTCTCAAAGTGATGGATAAGTCCAGTTGGAATTGTGCCGTCTATTTACTTGTATTTGTGATCGCCAAAATAGTGTCATTGGGTTTTCCTCAGGTCCGTTTCTATGACTTACGGGCTGACCGCGAAGTAGCCGTGTACCAAAAGGACAATATCATATTCGGTGCTTCCACGGTGGACTTTTCTCTGAGCGGTAAAGCTGAATACGTAAAGTTAGATTGTTACACATCTCGCTTCTCCTTTTGCGTTCATGTTGTCCGTCCTCTTGACACCTTCACCCAGGGCGCCTGCTGTTTGCTGGCTACAACGACTACACCATCAATGTGTGGGACGTCCTGAAAGGGACACGGTCCACCGTTCTGTTTGGGCACGAGAACCGCGTCAGCAGAGTGCGAGTGTCCCCCGACGGCACAGCGATGTGCTCTGCCTCCTGGGATCACACTTTGAGGGTGAGTGGGAGCGATCTTTAGTGACCCACGAGGGAAATGACTTGGAGATGCTCAAAAAATCACTCAAAAAATGCAATATAAAACCATTATTTGAATAGAGAAAAGAGCAAATACAATAGTAATACATACTCTCTGTGGTCACGCTCACAACATCTCACAGACTTTGACCTTTCTAATCATACTTTGCACAGTTTTTGTCATTGTGAATTAACTTGTTTGTTGTTCTGTTCCTTTTACAGATTTGGGCCTAAAGTTTATGGCGATACAACATCTTTAGATTGTGTTTCTAAAAGTGGATGCGGTTCCTGAATCCTGCACCCCAAATAACGCTTCACTATATCACAATATTTGAGCTGTGTTTGTAATTTATTCAGATTTACAGCGAAGACACTAACAAATATTAAGAGTTAAGACATATAATTGAGTAGAGTATGTGGTTGTTCTGGATTGCCACATGGAGAATATTGAAGATTGTCTTTATATTACAACCACTTTCAATTGTAAATAATAAGAGTAGCCTTTTCCACATTATACATAATATTATTTCTCGTGAATTACCATCTTACATAAAGTTGCATAGTTAATAAGATCATAATTACAGTAAATAATAGTAATTGTCTTTCTTGGACACTGGACAAGACACTTCTCCTACGCAATCAAAAATGGGATTTGTGTTGTTGTTTTTTGCAACATTAGTGATTGAAATGATCCACGTCTCTGTTTTTGGTCAAAGGTCGCTGGCCAAGTCCACATACACATCTTGTATCTCTTTCACTGCCTGAGTAATACTTATATGTTGTAAATTAAATTATGCAGAATAACCCCAAGTAAAATATCTAATAAAAACAAGAAAAAGATGATGTTTTGCTGTTTTATTTTGTGACTTGTCCTGTTCAAACACACATTATTCTGTGTCAGACTAAGCTTTTGTTTTTAGTTGGTTTATTTATAAGAAGAGGTTTTGTCTGGTGTGTAATAATGATGGTTCTATTCTCTTTTTAAAGCTGAACTATGTCACCACAAGTGTAAAAGGAATTTTTGGTGGAGACTGTGAAGGTTAGTTTTGTGTTCTCTTGTGTGTATATAGATACGATTATTTTTTATTTTTTTTTAATTCGATGTAAAAAAAAATCAATGTAAAAAAAAAAAAAAAGACGATGTAAAAAAATATATATATTAAGGTTATTTTGTGTTTATATTACGATTTATTTATTTTTTTACATTGAATTTTTTTGACATCGAATTATTTATTTTTTTGACATCGAATATAGTAAAAAAAGATTCATTGTATATAAATACGATTACATTTTTCAAAAAAAAAAGATGGAGGTGAAACTAGAGACACGTGAGAAAAGCGTGGCCTTTTACCGGGACCAGGGGAAGTCTGCGGGGGTTTAGGGGGTTTCAGCATGGGTTTCAGGGGGTTTTATGTATGGGTGTATTACGGTTTTATGCAGCGCCTCGTGCCTCGTGTGTATCCTGGGGGCGGAGCCTGCGATAAATGCGCAGTCCGCGAGCGACGCGCTGAATGAACCGTCTCTTCCGCTGTCCAATGTGCGGAGAGCAGCCCGATAGCGCTGGGAGGGTAAGTCTATGTTTTATCCACGCTAAAAAAGGACCATTTGCGTCTTCTTTTGCGTTATATCCGTACATATTGGGAGTATGAGCGCGCGGGGAGTCGGAAAGGCGATGATTTGAGGTCCTGACGCGCAGACGTGGCGTAGGTTTTGTTCGTCGTAGTGGCGCAGTCTGCTCCTGGATGCGCTCCTTTGTGTCCTCCATTGCTCCAGTCTGTGACAGAAGCCGCGCACGTTACACTTGTTCACTTGTACCGCCTGTAAAGTGCACGTTCTTATTCCATAAGGTGCCTTTTTTATTATGCTTTTATTTTCTGTTTGATTGCGCTATGTTCTCATTGTGCCCGAGTCCCTGCGCCATCATTAGCTTAGCCTTCCGCACAAAGCGTCACCCGCTGCTCCTCAATGCGGCCTTTTATATCTGCCTCGAATGTTCTTAATGTACTTCATTGACTTGTTTGTTTACCTGACTATGACAAATACTCTTATATTGACATTAGACAAACATGAGCGTTTACAATAAAAGATCATTTTGGACCGGGAGAAGCTGAAACGCGTGTAAAACGTTCACTTGGATTGACTGGCCCTGTAATTGGATGAAGTTGACAAGTTTATCTGAATTTTATTGTGTTTACTGGCATTTTTATTTCTGTAATTTCATTCCACTTATGGTGTATTGTTTTCCATCAGACAATGTCTTGTGGGCTGTGGACCGAGACCTTGGCCCTGGCAGAGGACTACCTGTCCCTGTGCTGCTGCGGCCCACAGGCAGCACCTCCACCTCCCAGCGGCTCTGCCTCTGCCATGAGGCGCCTGGGCCAGGACATGGAGGCCCAGCACAAGGCACGCTTCCACTCTCTGAGCCAGACCTTCCTGAAGCAGTGCGGGCCGGACCCCTGCTCCAGTCTCAGGAAGGTCATGGAGGAGCTGGTGGGAGATGGACACTTGAACTGGGGAAGGGTTGTGTCCCTTTTCACCTTTGCTGGGGTGCTGGCCAGACACATACAAGAGCAGAAGAGTAGCAGCAGACCAGGGCTGGACCCTGGACAGGTGCCCGCAGACTGCAGGCGGCTGGCTCAGACTATAGCTGATTACCTGGGGGAAGAGAAGAGGGCCTGGCTGCTGGAAAACGGAGGCTGGGTAGGTCCAAAATACTTTTTATCAGCTTTGAATCTTGGGTATCGGGAATAAATTACACAATTTAAATACAAATGATATCAAATTCCACATAATTTCTTTAATTGCAACCAGGACATCTATACGCCCATTTTCTTTTGTATAAAAAATATGACTGAAGTAAAGACGCAGCAGTTTCTGGTTAACGATGCTTGCTTAACTGGTTAAGCAAAGAATATTGCATTATGAACCTATTACTATATTATGAGTTACGGAAAGTCAAGAGTCATAAAGGGTATTTTTAAACCTCTGGCTTCACTGGGTTTTAAAGGTTAGTTATGACTGTTTTGGGCAAACTTGTAACTCTACAGTCATTGCTGCGCTGCTTGAATGTCTGTTTTTGTGAATGGGCTGGCCCCCTCCTACACTGCTCCATGCACACAAACACACACCCTCCTGTCTGCAGCTGGCAGCTGCTTTCAACAGACGCCAAACAGCTCAGCCAGATGGACTCTTAGTAACGGCCCGACCTGGTTTTACTTCATGTGCAAACTGAAGCTTTGGGGGGGAACACCTGGAGATGAGCAGGTGTATGGTACAGAGGTCACAACTGTATGTGCTTTAACTGCTGCTTATTCATTCCAATTCAGTCTGTGTTGATGTTGTTTGTTTGTTTGTTTGTTTACAGGGGGGTTTCTGTGAGTTCTCCTGCCACGCCAGGAAAGTGGACCAGGACTCGTCTATGAAGACTGCTCTGTTTGCTGCTGCTGGGGTGGGTCTAGCTGGGCTTACGTTTCTCTTGGTGCGCTAGCTGCTCACATAGAACACACTCAACCAAACGCTTTGATGTTCTCGTACGATTTAGCACAATTGGGTAGAATTTCAAAACCACGTCCACAATGATGCTGAGAGACATGTTTATACTGTAATTTCAGGGCTGCGATCTCCTGTCAACAACTGAATGTTTGCACATCCTTTGACTCTAAAAGCATTACATACTTAAGTCGCTTTTTCCTGAAGATTGTAAAAAATCTCATTGCCTTGAAGTGTAGGAGCCAGTGGTGTGAGGTGCATATCGTAGGCCGAGCTAAAGCAGAGCCTGAACTTTGACCCTGTGTATTTTCAGTTGTGCAGCTAAAAGCTTTTGACTTGATTTTAAATTTTGACGGCTGCCTTTTTTTCCTGTGTTTACCCAATTTGTTTATGTGCATTGGAGCCATCTAAATGTGCTATGTATAAATTAATATATTATATTTATATGAACTGTAAAGCTGTGGCCCTTATGAGCTTATCTTCCATGTATGTTGTTTACTCTACATTCATGTGAAACCTCTTGTTTTCATCATTTAAACAAATACGCGGCATTGATGGCTGCCCAAAGGTGCTATAGACTATATACTAAGATGCTTCACTATAATTCACCAAAACAGGGACCAATTTGCATCTTGGACAACTATATAGAACAAACATTGCAGTGACATTTTCCCCACATAACTCAGAACATATTTTTACATTCTTTCTGTATTTATTCGTCACCTCTTTTGTAATAAAATCATTCAAAGAGTTTTTGTGTTTGAAGCCAGACTACAGAGATGTTTAAGAGCTGCTTTTATATGCAGACTGTCATTAATAAGAGATGCCTCGTGTCTGAACGTCGTTTGCTTTTCCACACTCGGCTTTCACCAGCAGACTGTTGCTCTTACATTCAGTTTGATCGCTTCTTTCCTGCCAGTTTCCATTCAAAGGATCTATTCCTTTTTAAATCTTAATCCCACTAGCTCTTCACCAACCACATATCATGAAAGCAATAATCTACAGGGTGCTTAAAACCTTTCTCTAAATTCAAATTAAGACAATGCCAAGAAGTTGTGAGATACCTTTTCAGTTAAAATGGCATGTGTGGAGATGTGTCTATAAAAGCATGTGATTTGCAAACCAAGAACTGGAACAGTGGCATCAGCTGAATGTTCTATGCAAACCACACCATTGTGCCACACTTCCTCATGATGGAAAGTACCTAGAAGGACAATGACAAAGGACTAAAGCCTCATAGTTCCTTCCAAAAAGAAACAGTCAAGACAGTCATTTAGAGATTTATTTGTTTAAAATTATATAAGTACAAAATGTATACAGTAATACCCTTAATTCCCCTGAATAAAATATTTGTTCAGCACATGCCAGGTTTCAGTATCTATAAGATACAGTAGATTGTGATTTGCTCAGTTGATGACAAAGATAGCAATAGTACCTCTGTAACAATAAAAACTTTAGCAATATTTGAAAGACAAGAAAATAACATACATTGCTCTGTAAAAGTTGCATTGCAATCTAAATACACTTCTAAAAACAGTGGTGGTGATCTGCAGCAGTGTCAGCCGACTGTCTTCAAGCAGCTATAGCAGATCAACAATGCACTTTGATCTTTTTTAACAAGGCAACCTTTCAAAATGTGTAATAAATAATATACCCTTTACAATAACATTGTACCTGTCCATATAGATATTTATATCCAATTCATAAACACTCAGAAACATATAAAAATGCTTAAAATAGTTTCCCATTCATGTATTAAAAATAAAGATTAAAATTATCAGTAAAATGACAACACAGCATCCTGGTGGGACAAAATACTGTACATCACAGCCTGCATGCATGGGTTTCCACGGAGACAGTTCTTTTGTTAACTGGGAAAACCTTATTCCTTGGCTTCAACATGATCTGATACAAACAATGAGGGCGCATGATTGCGAGGTCCTTCAGCTAAAGCGTGATCCTCATGGACTGGCAGGACTCCGGGACTCCGCCTCCTGGATTGGCGGGGTCATCGTGGGGGAACGACACTTTGTCCGGGGTGTACTCATTTCTCTTCAGGTCTGGACAAAAAGGGCAGCGCCGTCAGTGTTTTTTTTCTTTCCAACTATGGAGTCACTATTACAGATGGTTTTCACACTCACCGGGAAGTTTGAGTTTCCGGCAGCAGGAATGGCAGTGGTGTTTCGCACGGAAATTTCTGATGGCATCGTCCCCCAGGTTGGCAGGACCAAAAATCATATCATACGACCTACAGTAGTCCAGTATAATACAAGTTGAAAGTACTTTACTTTTTTATATTCATCATGGCACATAGTTTTGCTTCCGAGTGGCATGAATCTGCTTCAACTATTCACTCAAATGGCACACTTACCCCTTCTCACCGCTCTTGATGACAGATGGATCAGTCAGAATCTCCCCAACTCCTACAGCAGACAAACCAGAACAAAGACCGTTACAACAGCCGCTCCTCTGGTGGTTTTACTTCCATCTAAGCAGGCCTACCCTGCAGGTCGAGCACCAGCAGCTCTCCGCGGGTGTACTCGTACGTCCAGTGGCTGAAGGCCAGCATCGTCTCCTCCAGCAGGTTTGTGGGAACGATCTCCGCTCCGTTGTTGTTGTTAAACTTTCTGAACTCCCCAGTGATGCATTCCTCTATGGTAAACCACTGTCCAGCAGAGTGATAATAGAGCAGAAACACCTCCAGAAACCTGCAACCACAAACGCAGATGAGCTTTAGCTCAAGTGACAGCAACATCAGGCCGAAGAGGACGATCAAAGAGTACAAGCCGTGTGTTTAGCAGTAGAGTAAATACCTTGGTGAATAAGGAATAGCTTTAGGCCTGATTTGATTGAAGGCAAACGTGAGCTTCTGGGCAGCTCGTTGCTGCTGAATTTCCTAAAGACACAAAAACACTTCCAATACAAATGTTTTAAGTAGATTAATACAGGTTAAAACTGAACTAAGATGAATGTAATGACATAAAAATAATATGAATCACACCGTTTTACTGTATAATGAGGCGAAGTATTTACCCTGAGACAAAGATGCAGCACAGTCTCCTCCTTGTAAATGCTCTGCCAGGTCTGGACCACCTCTGGAAGGAAGGACTTGACGATGTACAGGTGGCCCGGTCTGAGGATGTCGTACTCGGACCATGTGCAGAGGACCTTGAGGGCGCGCCGCAGACCCCCACCCATCTCCTCTTTACTGAGGAACTCAATTTTAGCACTAAGGCCACGCTGGGCCCAGGAAGACATGCTGTTGTTGATGGTGTTGGGAGAGCTTTCCTCCAGGCGGTACACAGTGACGGGTTCACCTAAAGACAGAAAAGCACCGAAAAGATAATTTAATATGTGTATGTTCGATGTTCTGAATTAACATTATGCACACTTCAAGAATATAACACTAGATAATCCAAAAGAAAGAAATTATTATTATTATTGTCCTACCCACTGTATACATGTACCTTTTTCTCAATAATCATTGGCAAAGGCCTTTATTTTCATTGTGGTAAAATTTGGTTGTTTTGATGTTTTTTTCTATTTAGGACTTAGGTGGGATAGTACCAGTGGTAAGTGTTTATCATAGCTTTACATTGGTCAAGTGACAGTTTGTGGGGGAAAAAAACACTGAAAAGCAACTTAACGCCGAGTTCAGAATACCTCCACGGAAGTAATCAACACACACAATTTAAGCGCAGCACTTAATGGTCAAATCATAACTTTGTACAATAGCGTAGTATTTGAGGTTTGAAGATTTAGTCCTAATGAAACCCTAAAGCTTTGTCTCATCTGTTTATCATTTTATCATGTAAGTAGTAAACTGAAGTACCAGGTCTTACCTTTAGGGGGCACCGGGGTGAATGGAATACTGTGAGACAGCCTCATCAGGTTGTTTCGCTCAACAGCTGCAGCAACAAGATACCACAGTATTAAGATAAGATAAGATATTCCTTTATTGTCCCACATGGGGAAATTTCATTGATTATGGACAAGGATATTATAATGGAATACATGTTTACGTTTGAAATATTTCTCACCTGAGTATTGGACATTTTCCACAGGTTTAAATGGTGAGCCAATAGCTATAAAAAATGCATTAGTCACTCTTTGGTTTGTATTAAAACACAAGTAATGACAATTAGGGCAGTAAAACAAATCAGGCAAAATTGAGTGTAGTTCCAGCATAGTCCAGCAGAGGCCTCTTTCACACCTTTCAGGCACAACTCTGAGTGAAATGAGTTTGTAAATCAGGGCGTGGTAATCACAAGCTTAACAGCACTCAGTCATTTGATCTTGTGTGATTTATTTTTAATTGATCCGGCTGAAATTTGCAGTCCAATTATCCAGCCTTAAATATTGATGCCGTTTGATTGGTCAGTGAGGGCTACTCACAGTCCTTTCTGGTTCCGAGGTCAGTGTGTCGAGGCGTGTACAGAGAAACTGCGGCTGGAACCACAGAAATAAAACAGCACTGAGAACCAAAGCAAGACGTCGCCATAGCAATGGTGAAATTACCAATGCTAGGATGAAAGGGAGGGGTCTACAGACAGCAAATGTGATGTTTTGAATGCATGTATTCATTCTTTTAAAACAACCAATGTGTTTTAATGTTTCTACCTATACTGTTTGGTGGGAAGTGAAATACTGAGGCAAGAACACAAAAGAAATCATAAACAAACATCTTACCATTCAAAGTATCTTCCTCTGGGGCTCGTCTGACAAGAAAATAGATAGATAGAGTTAATTGACCTTAATTGTCATTAAGATATAGTACTATGCGGTTCTCTGAAGGCATAATTAAACTGAAACACTATTAAATACTGAGCAATTGTGGTGTACATGAATTCAAATGAGTAACAATTGTACTAAATAGTTTGAAAACATAATGACCACACATTTCTAACCATCACTTGCAATACTTATACTTACAGGCTACTGGTTTGGGCCGACTTGATTTGCACCCTCTCCTAATGGAAAAGGAACATGAAGAATGATTTAGTTGAGACATGTTCACAACCAGATTATAACAATTAAAAACCATGGCTGGCTCTCTGTAGGTTTGCCCTCTGATTTACTATGATCATAATTGGTAACATGCTATGCACAAAGAAAAGGCAGATTTCAAATACTGCCTTGATTTTTTTTTTTTTTTGTAAATATAAAAAAGAGTTTTTGGAATGGGCTAGAGGACCAGATCCAAATATTTAAGAGAGTCAGTTTGACATTTAAATGGATAGGTGTTCCAGTTTTTTGTATATTTGATTTGTATCCACAGCCTGTCATGCATTTTTTGAAGAAAATGCATGACATTGGGTAGATTATTCCTTTTTCATAGCTAAAGCCAAAAATCACAACAAACAATATATTTAATCCTTTCATAGGTGGAATGAGCATTGTGATTTGTGAATTTTAGGCTTATTTTAGAATTTGTGGGTTTGGAGAACGCTCAGAATGGTTGATTTGACTGCTGAAAATCATAGCTTCTTTTTATATTTTACCTTCCCAGTAGCTTGTGTGCTTTCTTAATCATTCACATAACGATATTTTGTACACATTTGAGCAGTGTGTAACTGTGTATGATGTAACATTCACCAGTAAAGCAGTTCTGGGGTCCTCGTGAATGAGAATGTCTTCAGCTGAAACTCTGCTCTTGTCCCTCCTCAAAGCTACAGAAATGGGAAAACATTTAGTGCTTCAAATGAACTTACAATAAATGGATAACTTTGGCTGGCATTTCAGTGGTTACACCAGATACCCCCCAGACCCACACCCACCCCCCCACCCCCCCACCCCCCCACACACACACACACCCACCCCCCCACACACACACACACACACACACACACACACACACACACACACACACACACACACACACACACACACACACACACACACACACACACACACACACACACACACACACACACACACACACACACACACACACACACACACTTACTCGAGTCAGGATGGAGAAAACCAGGGTTTCGGCCAAACTCTGTGAAGCCAGCATAAGAGTTGACTGCTCTCATGTGACCATGCGTTTCAGACTGTGGAGACAAACAAGTAGCAAAATTGAATAGAAGACTAAACTATTTTTGAAACACAAATAGGGTTACCTGTGGTCTGGTTTGTGCATCGGGCATTTGCTGTGTGCTAGTGCCAGGTTTTGGAGAGGAGTGGTCAAGCTCCAAACTGTCTTTATGTCCTGAAATGAAGAACGAGTTGAGTTAATAGTTTTTAATTTTACAATTATCATTCCTTGCCCATCAATAACAAATTTAATTTCCCATATTTAGTGTGAAAACAAAAAGTATTTTCAGAATAAGTGTTAAAATATACTGTGATCAATACAACAATGTAAACATTAAATGTGCCACATCCACATGAAATAGAAGAGCCCAGACTGACAGAGAAACTACAAGGACCAGAAAATAATGATCTGAAGATGGACAGGCACCAGCACCCTGCAGACCAGCTTTAGCGCAGACTCAAACCTGTTGTTGAATTGGGCAGACTTGCAGGTTTCCTTTTGGGGTTTAGCACCTCTCTCCTGCTTTGTCCTGCACACACAGAGCGGGGAGAGACTCGCGGGGCCCGCTCCATGTGCCTGTGTTGGTTCCCTGATATTACTTCAGGAATTATGCCCCGTGATGCCTTTAGATGAGTTTCTTCATCTCTGCCGATGATGCCAGTCAGGTGCTCGTCGTGGCAGAAAGCCAGGTTGACATAGCCGCCCATGCACCCCACTCCCTCCCTTTGTCCGAAGCCCACTTTGTTTTGAGCCTTTGCAGAGCAAGCAGGCAAGCGAGTAGGCTGAGCAGAGCCTGAAGACGTAGCGATAACTACAGTAGGACACTCGCACTCACGCACAGATTGTGATATCGCTGCTAGACAAAAGGCTTCCTCTTTCTGACACTTACCCACAAATGCGCCAAACTCTACAGTTGTGCTCTCTAGCCGTAAAGGCGCATGGTCAAAATCAGCTGAAGTCATTTCTGGTTGGCTGGATGGGGTGCTGCTGATGTGGAAGAGAGCCCCACCTGAGGGCACATTTGGCAGGCTGGAGGGCGAGTCGGAAAAGCCCGGCTCGTGTGGACGGCTCAGTTTACTCCGTGTGAGAGAGTGGCCTCGGAAGTGCAGCTCCGGAGGGGGCAAGGCCACAGCACTTTGGACAAAGGCACTGGGGCCAGCGCTGCTAGAGGAGCCAGCCTCGACAGCTGATGGCCCAAGCTCAAACAAGCCTCTCTTTTCTGGACTCAGACTAGGGTCCTTTCTGCGCACAATTTCACTTGTAGCCCTAAATGGAGGATCCGCCATGTTCACTCCAGTCTGAGAATAGGAAGAGCCAAACGAGTAAGTCCCCAAACTACATTTCCCCATCACAGATGATTTGGAGAGAGGTCCGGTGTCCATAGGCACAGGACCAATGCTGGGAACTACATTTTTGGAGAGGCTTAGTTCTCTGGTTATCTGATTGTGCACTTTGCTGGTCTCAGACGCTCGCTGAGCAGTGAGGGTCTTCAGAGTGTCCACAGTCAAAACTGAGAGGTCCTGGAGGTGTCCAATCTGAGAGTCCAGTGTGTGCAAAGAAGATTTAATGTAGTTGACCCGGTTTCCAACTTCTTTCAGTTGCATACACATGGTCTCAACTCTGAAAAGTAATAATTTAGCATTAAATTTGGCAATGCTCTGTACAGAAGGGTAACTAAGAAAGAAAAAGTAAACAATTGTTAATTTTAATACCTTTCAGAGGTAAGGCGTATGCGTTCTTCACTCCCAGAGTGAAACTTATCATCCCTTTCATGAAAGTACGTCTCTACACACTGCTCTTCAAAATCATGAAGCTTTTTTTGGTCTTCCTCTGTGAGAAACAGCTCTGGGGAGAAAATAATAATAATGTAGAGCACATCATCATTATTATTCCATTTGTGTAAGTCAGAAAAAGTAACTATACTTGGTCCATAGGTATTCTCTTTCTTGCGCTTCCGACACATACAGAACAAAGAGAAAATATGGCAAAGGAGGATAAATGGAGGTGGCAGAACAGGCTTTTCATGGTAGGCCATGATAAAATGATATCGCTGGTATTTCCACACAAGGTTTGAGATGGACTTCACTTGAATGTAGACATTGCTACAGAAAAACATGAAAACATAGTTTAACAAAAAAAAAAAATCAACAAGTTACAACATTAAAGAATGCGTCACTTACTTGAAAAAGGCAATGAGGAGGTTGACCATTAGAATGTACTGGACAAAGAGGTAGACGGCTTGAAGGAAAGGAGTCAACCAAACTCCCGCTGTACATAAACTTTGAACAGAAGCTTCACTGTTGTTGGCACAGACTGTGAGAAGAAAGGACAATAGAGAAGCACATGGCATCTTAACTCACACGGTCTGTACCACATCTTTGAACAAACAAACCAAGGCTACAGTTACAACATATTTAGGGAAATATATGAACAAAATTAGATTAAATATTTAACAATTTCTAGGTTGTTATACAAGATAATAATAGATAGTATCTTATAACAATCCAGGTGAGAATTTGAAAAGTCAAACCAAACATTTGGTTCACCTAAGCTTCAAACGCACCAACTCAAAAGATGACCAGATATTTGCTTTCCTTTAAGCAGATCATCTCAAGCCGAGTCGAGGCAGTCGATGCTATGGTGAAGCAAGAACAGCACTGCCCTCGTAGGGCAGTTTCACTGCTTTCTTACAGGAATCTCAGCATGTGAATGAGTGAGTAATATAATGATTACATGAAGTGGGTTCGATTTCCAGTGTCTCTGTGAGACAATCAGCTCTCATGGTCTAGTGGGGAGCTTTGAAAAAAATAGTCCTTACCCTCATAATCTTCCCTTCCATGCTCATCCAGCTTACCATCGATTTCATAGGCATACACCTCCCCATACATCATCCAATATGGTTGGAACACCACATCTTTGGCCAGTTTCCAGCTGGGCTCTTCGCTTGGGTACAGAATGGCTTTCCTGGGTACGCCATAGCTTAGCAGCACAATAGCCATTATTACCACTATGTAAAACATGTTGGCCACCTGAAATACAACAGTGAGAATATATTTACTGCTGTTACACAGGAGACAACAGTACACAAAGTCTGCACTGGGTTCTAAGTCACAAGTTGAGAATAATGCCTTCTTACAATTTGGAAGCCAAATAGACAAACCAGATTGGTGACAAAAGACTGACCACTGAAGTAACCCCCCCAGACAGGAATATACAATGATTCTACTCTAGCACTTAAAACACAACACGGGAGGGTTCTAAAGGTATGAAGGCTCAAACACAATGGTTGGTAATACCTGATTTCAACATAGGTGTATGCTGAAATATTGAAAACGATCCAGACATTATTATCTTGATACATTTGAATAGACTAGTAACTACAGTGGGTATGGAAAGTATTTAGACTCCTTTAAATGTTTCAC
This sequence comes from Eucyclogobius newberryi, assembly GCF_026437365.1. Lineage (NCBI taxonomy): Eukaryota > Metazoa > Chordata > Actinopteri > Gobiiformes > Gobiidae > Eucyclogobius > Eucyclogobius newberryi. Next base: position 24,408,514 of record NW_027316167.1, on the reverse strand, counting down.
TCTTTGTTTCATTGCAGCTAAAATCAACAAAGTTATATTTATCATTAATGACTGACCTAAACCCAATTGAGCATCTCTTGAGCAAGATTGGCAGAGAAACCCCAAATCCCAAGAAGACTCATGTCTGTACTAGCTCAAAAGATGCTTCTCTACTCAATACAGAGCAAAGGGTCTGAATACTTATGACCATGTGATATATTTCTGTTTTTTTCTGTCAAGATGGGGTGCTGGTTGTACATTAATGGAAATTAAAATGATTTTTTTTTATTTTAGAAAATAGCTGCAATGATACAAAGAATGAAACATTTAAAATAGTCTGAATACTTTCCGTACCCACTGTATGTACAGTGCATTACATTTGCATTGAAAAAGGTGATGTTAACTAGAACATTTAAAAAGGGGAAAAAAAAAAACTTTATTGGGGCCAGACAATAAAAGGTGAAAGTGCAAATACCCCACCTCAACATGTCATGTCAGAAATAACATTAACTTAATTTGATTACTTAAAATTTTGTTTAACCATTCAATACTATAAATTGTGTTTAACCATTCAATACTAAAAACTTTGAAAATGGTCAAATGCAAACCATTAACATTCACACATATTCAATAAATCAAAAGCTGAGCCATAACATCACCAAACAACTACAAAAATACTATTAATGTATTTGACTAACCATTTTAGCGATCATCATGACATAGGGTCCAGCTTGTTGGTTGACAGCGAGTATATCAAGCAGTCGCACAAACCAGAAGATGATATTGAGACAGTAAACTGTCCTCCCGGGGATGAAGGCCTCCCCTCCACCCAATCTCAGGCCAAAGCCAATGAAGAAAGTCAGAATTGCCACAAAATCTGACACATTAAAATATTCCCCAAACCATACTTTGATCTTCTGACTTATTTTACCAGCTTCAGACATGAACATCTAAAAACCAGAAAAAAGACATAATGTAGTTAGATCACAATGTGCTGTAAAACACTTAAGTCCAAAGGTAAATTACCTCTCTAATTTTTTCAATGGCTGATGAAAATATATAAATAATGACAATCCACTCCTGAGGAGACGGCCATACAGGCATTTTGACCAGGACCACGTACGAGTAGAGCATCAAGAAGGCAATGTAGAAAAGCTGACAAACCAATAAGAACAGTTATTAACAGGGTGACAACGTTTCACTTTGAGCGTAGTGTGTTTAACATATACAATTCATATACTGTATGTGCAATTCAAGTCACAGACAGTTGGAACAGAGCAGAAGATATCCCTCATCAAAATATTTTGAGTAACGTTAGCTGAGGCCCTTGAAGGGAAAAAACAAAACAAGAGCATTCAATGGACTGAAGAACTCCCTGAGCTCAGCTGGTGGTGAGCTGTGCTTTAGGGCTGTGTCTATGAAAAAAGGCTCTCGCTACACTAATATTTATAAACCTGCCTTTATTTCACCATCCTTTTCAAAGGAATGCCATCTGAACAGCCCTAGTGCCATTAATCTCAAATTGTGAATTAGTCTTGGCTGTAGACACCCTGTTCATTTCAACATTAGATTAAAATATGTACATTTATAAATGAAACCATGGGAAAAAAGACAATAAATGCACAAAATGAGCATGGAGATTTGAACACCTCAATATATTCAAAGCTCACTGGGGCTTGACAGGCCGTGTGAGTAAGAAGTTAAGGTATTAATGTAAAGTCACGTCACACGACCAGAAGAGATGAATAAGCTCAAGCCTCTCAGATAATATCTACAATCTACACAACCATCAGAGTCCAAGAGCCTGATCTACCACATGCTCCTGGAAACACAAGTGGCTACTGAGTTCAAGCGAGCTCGCCTCGGGCTTATTTAAACAAATGCATGTGAGAAAAGTGTACCGATGGATTCCAATGACCCAATGCGATAACTACCCTATGTACGGTCGTAGCATCACTTTACTTTAAGGAGAATAACATGTGGTTTCCAATGGATAAACGGTCTTAGATTCTAATAACCTGCCCCACAGAAGCCTCCTCATTAATATTGTGCTTGACACCATAACATCCACCTGTGTATGCGTACCGTGTTGGCCCAGAACTTGACTATGGGAGCATGGTAGAAGGCATAGATTTTCCTCGTTAAAGGAAGCTTTCTGGGGCGAATTTGTGTTTCCATGTCACTTTTCCCCTCCACGTGGTCAAGTCCTCTGCTCTCTTTAAACACATCCTGTAAGGTGATCCAATAAACTAGTTAGAGAACACACATACATCTGGAGAATCTCAAAACTTACCATTTGAATGTCGTCAACCGTGTGATGGAAGTTACTTTCACTGTCCTCCATTGTCATCTGGTGATCGTCCTGCGTCTGAGGGATGTGGGCCATCTCCGCTTTGGATTTGTACTCCAACAACAGGATGGCAGGAGGCACCAAGATACTCAGAATCACCTGGACGTACAAAATACACGCAGGTAAAACCAATGCACGCTTTTAAGTGAATGTACAAATTGGGCTGATGTGACAAGGACAACTTAGAAATGCAGATACTTGAGTGCTAGTTAAACAATAACAATAATGAGCTAAAAGGAAAATAATTGAAAAGCACATGAACCTTGTACCAGGAGTTCTTGCGCATGTTTAGCCGCCCCATCCACATATCGGACAGGAGCATTTGAGTGCTGTTATGAGCTACGAATGGCCGAAGGTGGGACGAAACAGCCAGTTTGAGACAGGTGGAATTGCTCCAGTTTTTGAGCTCATAAGTCAGCAGCTTCATGGCCATGGTCTCGTCCTGTCTGAACGACTGTTCCAACAGATCTATAGCCAGGGTCCCAAACTCACTAAAAACGCAAACAATGACATGTTTATTCTCATACAATCTCACACCAAACATAACTCACTAGTTTTTGCTAACATACGTGGAATATTCTTTAAACTCCTCAGATGTATCATCTACAACGTCACTTTTTTTAGCCTCATAGCCCATCGATCGACAGAGTTTGCAGGCCACCAGAGCTTTGGCCATGTTTTCTTCCCCTTGCTGCCAAAAAAAGAGTGCCATTTTCTGCCTCTTCAGAAGCACCGCCCATACAAGTAGCTCATTGAAAGGGTAAGGAAAACGCCGGGTCTCTGGATCATCGATGTCCACTATTTCCTCCTTGATTCTTTTCTTGTTTTGTTCCAAAGACGTTTCCAGCTTAAATGGAGGGAAAAAATATTTTATAGGGTTTACATTTTGGTCTCAAGTAATGTTTGACTAAAACATGCATCAACCAAGTGTTACCTTTGGTTTGTACGGCTGTGCTGTTTTGATAAAGTGGTTGTGCCTTGTCTTTTCTTTCTTGTCAGCTTGCATGCTGAAAGACTCATGGCTTTTTCGTAGATGGGACCCGGGGCCCGGTAAGTGCCGCCCTGACCGCTGCACGGACAAAAACATTTTATAAATGGAGTTGTATGTTACATCTGGTTTTCAAAAACAATAAAGTGGCGGACCCTCATACCCTGTTGTTGGCATGGAGATTGTTGTAAATGATTCTGAAGCGTTTCCTTGTGTAATTGCACCTGTAAGTCCCACCCATCAAATACTCAATAACCAAGCCCACATCTATTAGCGAGAGCTTGTAGTTTGGAGGGAGATGGCTCTGAAAGGCATCAAAGGAATAAGAATTCAGGGAATGTGTTAATAAATTGATTTAAAAATGTAAATAGATACAAAGATACCGACCTGTTTCACATCCCTGACAAGGTGTAAAAGAGTAGGGTTGTTTGGGTGATGTTTCTGTAGAACAAGTATGAAAATAAAGAAATCAAGAACACATGTTTTACAAGCCAAACATGCCATTTATCAGTAGTTTGAATCATTACAGTGTTGTAAAGCTCCTCAAGTCGGCTGATGGTTAAAAACCGATGCATGCTCACACCGTTTTCTATGAGCAGTTTCACAAACTCCACTCTGTCCATCACAAGTGCATCCAGCATGGCCTGCTCCAGAGAGCTCACCTGCAACAGCAGAAAGTCATATCCAGTATTTAGGCCAAGCAGGGTTTCAGAATGATCAAAAATTAGGACAGCTGCCGTAGCAATTAAACATTTAAATCTAAATATTATATATATTTTTAAAGAGGAAAAAGTCCTCTTTAAAAATAAGCTGAAACCCATGAATAAAAAAGGTTGTAGTAAAAACACAAACTTCAGGGCAGTTTGCCCTGGTTCTGCCCCTTGGGAAAACTAACAGTGCAGATTTGTAGACAACAGATATTTTGGGTAATTCCGAGGATTTGAAGCAAATTCCTCTAGAGACTTGGAGATTTGCTCACACAGGGAAACGTACCACAAGCTGCTGTCCATAAATGAACACATGATTCTTGGCAATGTCAACACGATCCCAAGCCATTGTCAGAACCAGCTGCTCGAAGGGAGATGCATTTGTACCTGAAAAACATATATATTTTGAATTAAAAACAAAACAAAAACATCAGAGTTAACACTTTTGTCTGAATTAGAGACTGCTAACATCAAATTTAAAGCAATTTAGTGTGCCAACCTTGGGGATTAAGACACATTCAATTTGAAAGCATACATGTATAAGTAAAGTACTTTAGATAAGTTATTGTATGTGTCTGTAGAGGGGAAGTATATCTTTCTGTTTATAGAAGTGTTACTGTTTTACTGAGGTGACCCCTGTGGGACTCGTGCCCTGCTGTCAGTATTTTAAGTTGAGTTAATCATTAGACAAACAGATTTTCAGTATTTGATGCATGGACAATCAGAAGAGCCTTTTGCAATCCTGCAACACAAGAACTCGGCAGACCGACCCAGAGTATCATCGAGAGAACAGAAAGTGGCCCATTTTCACAAAGCAGGTTGAACTACTCAGAGTTACATTCTTGACTCGGGTCAACCCAGAGTTTCACGTTTTGGAAAGCAGGTTTGGAGTAGAGTTAGACCTCTCAGTTTGATCAGCTTGAGTTTGGCTGAGGACACAACCATTATCACTAGAGCCCAGGAAAGAGGATTCACCGTGGCAACAGTAAACCATGCGAGAGGAACAAAGGGATGGTCGTATTATTCAGGATTGATATTAAAATGAGATGGTAAGTTTAAGTGGACCTTTAATGAATAATCAGTGTGATGCATAAGCAACCTTATATTATTTATTTCATTAAGTTTATACTTTTTTAAGAATGCAGTAACATGCAAAGTTATATGTATAATAATGGAATTAAAAGGCAATGTGATACAAGAACAAAAAGGGAAAAGGCAAATGAAGGAACTTTGTTTTCAAAGTGTATCATGTGTCAGAATGAAAACATACCATCTTGAAACCCTAACCTTCTAATGCCAACTGTCCTTCTAAAATAGAACAAGAAGAGTATAGTCTAACTTCAATTTATCAGCATTCATGTATCGGTCACATGAAGATAAAAGGCCCAGTTTAAGTCTTTGACTAACCTTGAAGTAAGGCTCTCAGGATAGCTACGTCAATGTCCTGGTGATCTTCTGAACTTATGTGAAACACAGTTATCTGTTTGGAAAGAAACCAGAGGGCAATGCAATAATCTTCAGGCAGGCAAGTTTGGGTATTTGAAAATTACATTAAATATATGTTTTTTAAACTGCAATCAGGATTTTGTAACCACTTAAAATGTAATTTAGTTAATATATTGTTAACAGCTCAAAACTGTGATGATGACAGAAACATGTTTACACATTACCAGCTCTTTGCTCTTCATACATTCCATGAGCTTCTGAAAGAGGTGGATGGCATCACTCCGTCTGAAGTTAAATGTTTTCTTTATGGTTGCAATTATGTCAGTCTCCACTCCATCAGGAAGAGTTCTGCAAAAAGGATAAACTACTTAATGTGTAATATTTTAGTATAAGAGATACTGTAATCAGACTTTTCCATGAAACGTATAACTCTTGTTGGCATTGCCTACCCGCCCTCCTCAGTCTGCTTATGGACATAGGCCAGTATGTCCGCCGCACGGCCTGTCCCTTCACACACCACCACTGGGACAGGAGGAGTCTCCTGAAGATACTCCAGAACAGTCAAGATCACATGAGGGCCGCCTTCTAAGATCAAGGCCACCACAGGTACACCCTGGCCAATACCTGCACCACAGGAAAAGCTAGAGTTATTTCAATATTAACAAAGGACTTTGTTATATCCTTTTTATTCAGCAATCTTACGAGCATGTATCCTCTGGAGGTTAATGTGCTTCTCCAGGTCTCGGCGCAGTTTGACCTCTGCACCATACTTTCCCACAGTGCCATCGTCCACCAAGAGGAAATGAGAATGCAGATTGTTGAGAACGTTGAGTTTACTGAGAGGGTTCAGTAGTGTTTGGTAGGGAGCGATAATCTGCAGTGACAAAGTGAAAAAGCAAAAACAGAGGGAAAAATAATGACTCAATAATGATGACTTCTTCATACTTAGCATAAAACAATTGCAAACAATTAAGTTGAGTCTTACATCTCTGCCGATGAGATCATCCTTGTTTTCAATGACTCCCCAGGGAGCAATGCCGACTGAGCAGATTTTCTTAGATGATCTTGAGCAATGCTCTTTGAGGGCATCTCCAACATGCTTTGCTACACCTGTACAAGACACAGAGCAGAAATGTAATCCTTATGCTTATGTAGTTTCATTGCAAAGGCACCAACAATACAAATATATTAGTCCAAATAATGAATAACAGAGTGCAATGCAAAGGTGTCATATTTCAGCTCAGTTTAAAGTGACAGAATTAAAATTTGAATCTGAAATTATGTAGCCTTGTATTCCAGTTGTTTTGAACCACAACTCTAAACTAATGGATAAGGGAGATTCAGCAGTAATTTGTGAGCCCTTCCAAGCTGACCTGGGTGCCAAAGAGGCATTAGAGTAATCACTAGCTCTGGGTAAATGGCCCCTATGAGTAATGACTTAAACACTGTAATAGACCACAGCATCTTAGCAGCTCTTTGCGGCTGTAGACACACCTTGGTCACAAAACACAGCCAAATGATATGCTTATGGGCCAGTAATACAGGTTGTGCTATATCAGCGCACTGAAGAAATAAGTTTGATGGTTTGGTGGTCTGAGGGTCTGTGGAATATGTGAATTCTCCATAACGTCAGGTCAACCATCAGTCAAACCTTTACTGATGATTTTAAGTCCAAACACATACCTGTGTTGACACCTTCAGTAAAGATCCAGGCCCCAGTGGTGACTGCAGCTTTTATAAGGCCTTTACCCACCACCTGCTTGATTCGGGGATGGAGCTCAAAATTTTGAATTCCTCCATGGACAGAAATCAAGATTTTGGGAAGTTCCATGTGCCATTCCTTCAACATCAATCGCAAGATGTTCTCAGGCCGTGAGTCATAGGACAAACGCACATACTGGAATTGTTCAAAACCAACAACACATAAGACACCCATTTTAAGTGATATTGATCTGTAGACACAAGAGTCTCTCACCTTGGCTCTGTACGAGTGGGAGCCCCCCTGGAAGTTGATGACACCATAGGCATCTGTGAGACTGGCCTCTGTGTGTTTCTCCACTGACCACTCCTCCAGCTCGGGCGCAGTTAGGTTAGCAGCTTCACCCAACCTCACGTCCGAGTATTTGGTTGCAATGCTGGCTGTAACGCCATGTTGCCGTGCAAGTCGCCCACAGTGGCACCTAGACAGATCCACATGTCATTTATTTATTTATTTATCAAAGTGAGTCAAGTGGGACACAGAAAGCCTGAAGTTGAACTGTATTGAACATAGGTCACTGTGCAGTAGCTCAATGTTGCTTATAAATGAATTTTCTAAACAAGAGCATGATAACAGTAAGATTTAATTTTGAAACAACTTGAGCTGATCCATAGAACTTACCGAACAAGCTGCTGGCAAATCTGGCATCCCGGAAGGCATCTGAAATGATTGAAAAACAAGTTTAATAAACAAAAGTAGGAAATATACACGAGCAGCAAAATGCATTAGAGCTAGAAGAATGAAAAAGCTTTACATGAAAATAACTTCTAAGTAGGCACCATGTGTACTTAATAGCAAAACACAAATAGCAGTGTCAAATGTGCCTCTCAAAGTCTTACAGTGAAGGGCCAACCTATTTGGCATGTCAATGATAGCGGTGCATTCCATTATAACATCACCATGTCAAATACCAGCAAGTACCATTCTGCAGTGAATTGTGCTCCTCCATAAAACATCACAAGCATTAATCTTTGAAATAAAAATGCCAACGAGACAATACAAATGTGATTGACATGATCCCATTCATCCCACTCATTTGAAACTGGGAAAATCATACAAATCAAAGGTGTGAGTGCATTGATTGTATGAGAGTGGTGGTTAGACTTTGGGTGCTCTTTATCACTCTGTACAATTAGAGCACATCCATGGCAACACATCTCACACGACAGTACCTCAGGGAAGAGGCCAGAGTAGAGGCACATACCTGTGGGGCTCTCTGGACACTGTGAGCATATGCACACATTCCCTCTTGCTGAATGTGTTCTCTATCCAGGGTTTCTGGGACTGTGGACAGACAGAATTCATTTAACTTTTTCATTACAATTGTACTGAATTTACCCAGTAAAATTCTTTATGCAAGTTTTTTTATGAGGGAACAAGTTGTTTTGCCTGGAATATTTCACAAAACAGCATAAAACTTCGTAATCGTCAAGGAGAATCAAACCAATGGATGTATTTTTGGCAATAAACACAACAGATGGACAAGTTAATACCATACTGTTGAACACTCCAGGTAAAGCAATAACGCTCCACACAAGTGCTCAATTAATGACAGTTGGCCAGGTTACAAATGAACTGTAGATGTGTTGATGAAGAAAGACAGGAACCTAAATTACCCCTACATCTTTACCAATAATTTAAAACAAGCGTTGTTTCCGTCATCTATCCAAAAGGATTTATGCCACAGGAATTTAATAATGCTTATTGTTCCAAGTTGAGATTCTGGAAAGCCTCTGTGAGATTAGTAGAGCTAATCTTCTTAAAGAAATCTGTAGGTTCCCCCGCCACACAGCATTTGGGTTAAGTACGAACTCAAAATCACATCACTTGAACTTCAAACAAAATCATCTTAAATTGGTTACCTTCTTATTTTTTTTTTTTTACAATCAACCAAATAAAGGCTTAAAAAATTATGGAGAGAGGTTAATGCAGAATAACTTTCACATCATAACAAAGCAGACTACAAACTTTAGTGCTGTACAAAATAGAAGTATGTTGTAGATGGTTAAGAACAACATCACACTAGTCACCTGCAGTCTGAGTCGACATGTGGAAAGTGACATAAATGCAGTGAATAGAATGTCAAACTTAACAGGCGCACAAGGCAAAAGGAGAAGTGTAACAACAGTGGCTTGTGTGAAGCTCTTGACCAGTTACCAATGAGTGCGTACCTGGATGTCCTCCTCATCTCTGTGTTTAAGGGCTTTGTACAGGAACATACCAAAACTCCTTCATGCATCTCCCAGACAAACCACAGTCACCACCACAGCTCTGTCCTTTCGCCACACTGAAGATCCATCCAACATTTGAATACAGGTTTCAAAGTCTACATGAGCGCTTGCCACACAGATCCGGACTCAGTTAAAAAGTGAAAGCTCCTGAACTCCAGTGTTAATCTGTAAGAAGCAGTAGATGAATGTGTCTGGGACAGGCTAGATATTACACTTGCAGCCCGAGGAGAAAGAGACGCAAAGGCGGGGGATAGAGAAAGGATTAGAAGATGGGCAGAGACCTCGATGATATATACCTTGTTGTCGACTGAAGACGCCACACCAATTGTGATTCATCCCACACGCACATACACACTGCACCCAACAGCCAGACTCCACAGAGTCTGCCTCAAAAACACTCATTTCAACAGCAAACTCCAGGGTGTACGGCTTTTAGTGAAGTGATCGGTCAATGGCGTCTTAGTTGACCAAATTTATTATTAGTCAACTATAGGGCTGTCACCAACTATATTATTAGGCCCGAGCGCCACAAGCTGGCGAGAGGCCTATTAATCTCGTAAGGCCGTCTCGCCCACTTCCAAACACTCACTAACGCACTCCTTCACTCACGCACGCCCCGTGCATACTAATTAGTAGTAGGAAAATGGAACATTACCGTTGTAAACGGGCGAAGCCCGTGCAAAAGCACTCATTTGCCCTAAGTAGCTCACGAATACGTTCCCCATCTCTTGCATGTTCCGTGCATATAAGCATGTAATGCAAAAATTTAACATTATTACTGTATAGAGGGCCAAAAACACAAAGTGGGCGGGGCCCACTCAAAATTAACGAAAGTACCCGTCAGTGACCAGGGACCCACACCATGAGGTAGGAAAGCGCGAGCGCTTTCCGAAAATGTATAGTTTATGATATTTGAAAAATGGGAAACATTGTTTTCGCATCGGAATATTCTTTCTTTCTTCTTTCTTCTCGGGACCAACCCCCCTATTTTTCACCCAGTGAACATTGACGAAAAGTCACAAAAATTTGCACACCTCTAAAAATCGTGCCTCTCTACATTCTGGCTATTTCCCTTTTCTAAAATAAAAAAATTGGCGCGCCAGCGCCCCCAAATGTACCAAAAATGCATTGAGAGATAGGAAATGACCCAAAAAAAATGTGATCGTGGAATCATGAAATTTGGCGCAGAGGTAGATGGTGACAAGAGAAGTAAAAAATATTATTACGGTAACGCCGTCCACCCAACCAAATGTCGGCCATATTGGTTCAAAAATGGCTAAGCAGGACTCGGGAGTTTTTCCAAATGTCGTACTCTTACGAACTCCTCCCAGGGCGTTGGCTCTAAAAAGCTGAAATTTGGTGAAAATGCTACTGAGGAGTGGGACATCAACAGTTATTCAAATTACACTGATACCTGTCACAATCTCTGTGCGGCGAAGCCGCAAACTTTAGCTAGAATTTCAGAAATCTCAACATTTCTGCCGTTTGCGCAGATAAAGTCCGAATTGCGTCAAATTAGAATCAGTTGTTAAACTCTTTGCGCTAAACGTACTTGAAGTGAAATAAATTAATTTGGCACCACAGCGCCCCTACAGATTTTATATGGAGGTTAAATGTTTAGTTTTGCGAAATTTGACACACAACTCAATTTTGGCATCCCCATCAAAAAAGTTAATGAGACCCATGTCATAATTGTTATGGTTTTGCCGTAGCGATGACCAAAACCTCCCATGTTATTCCAATGGGGAAATCGCCAGAACATGTTTACACTTTAGACTTTCACAAACTCCTCCCAGGGCGTTAGCCCTATTAACCTGAAATTTGGTGAGACTCATCTTCAGGGGTGGACCGTCAAAAGTTATACACATTTTTATTCAAAGAGTCACGGTGTCTGTGCGGCAAAGCCGCACATTTTGCCAAGAATTCAAAATAAAATTGCTTTTTGATGGTAAAACAAAGGGGAGAAGATGTGACAGCGTCACAGATTCAGCAGTAGGCGTAATAAAAGGAGGCGTTAGCGCCCCCTCCTCTTGCGGCGTGGCGGCGGTGGCGTGGTGAGGGCCGATCATTGCCGCTTGCAGCTATATTTAATGATTATTTTAGTAGTCGACTGGTCAAACATTTATTTATATTGTACATTGAAACACTTTAAATACATAATCAACCAAATAAATGTTGAAATATGGTGACAGAAGGCTTTTAGACAGAGAATATTTAAGAATAAAGTAGATTATTGATGAATATTTTAAACATTTTGAATTACTGTCATCTTTTGTATAAAAAACATATTTTTGTATGTGATTTAGAGTCTGTATAGTACAGATAATGATCAAAATACAGCTACCATTCTTTTTGGTGGACTAGTCACAATAAACTGATTATCGTTGTAGCCCTAGTCAACAAAGTATTTGATTTGAATTATATGTATTTATATATACACCAGCTAAAAGGAGAATGCCTGGAGTCAGGGTTAGGGTTCCACAAACGAGGATGCCGTTTACTAGACTAGTAGTATTATTTCACTGTATACTTGGTAGTTTGTGTGTGTGATCTTAATCATTTTAAAGAGCACTGCCGCCCCTTTTAAATCGATTAAATACTAAAGATTAACAATTAATCAACTACAGCTCTATCGGGTGCAGCAACAAGTCTCTGTTTGAGCAAACCTGTCACGTGAAACGTGAGGGGGAAAAATCTAATTAAAAAAGGCTTTATCAGTTTTCTTAAAAAGCAATGACTTAATACATAAAAAAATAAGAAACTCAATTTGATGTCACTATACTAACTGCTTTATTCTTGAAGACAATTTTCTCAGCCCATTTCATGTGTAAGGTGTTGATAATAAAGACACAGAGCCCGCACTGATTAGACCAGTTCAGATACACACACTAAAAAATAAAAAAATTATGTTTCTATTTTCATTTATATGAGAGGCGGCAGTAGCTCAGTGGTAGAGAGCTCGTCTTCTGATCCAGCGGTTCGAATCCCGCTCTGGTAGAGCAATCAGATCTGCATGCCCACAGGTTGGCGGTGCTATCGCAGCTGCCTCAGGTGAATACCGCTGTTGTGTCCTTGGGCAAGACACACCCAAACACTGGAGTGTGAATGTGTGAGTGAATGTGTGACTGGTTCCTTGATGTAAATCTCTGAGTGCGTTGACGGTAGAAAAGCGCTACATAAATGTGACCATTTAATCAGTCTTTTTTTTACAAAACAAAACTTAACTCAACTTTAAAGACAGATTTGACATAAAGGTCAGAATTAGCTTGGGAAAATGCTTTAAGGAATTGCCCTAATTGAGTCCGATTCAGACAAAGGCAGATAAAGTGGGCAGTGCTTCTTGACCCTGTAACCATGGCACCTGAGAATGTCTGGCACTGAAGACATGAGGAGCTCCTGCCAAAAACACACTTCCTCCCTCCTTTCCCTTTGAGCTTACGTCCACGAAACTTTCCTATAGCAACATCCGTCCACCTCCATTTGTACTCAATGGGTTTATTTGAATTATATTTTAAATATATAAATACTTTTTCAGAAAATACATTTAAACTGCAGAAGGATAGCAATAACTTCAACACAGTATCATGAACTAACCATCATAGATGAGGCAGGTGTATTCATGACATGGTTATTCATGATGTAACCACACAATATTCCATTACTAACTTGCCATTATGGAGGAATAAAGTCTGGCGGTAATGCAACACTCGGATGCCAACCGCCATAAAACAACAACAACAACAACATTATTGCTTTCACAACAAACTTATTTTTAAAACAACTAAACACACTGCTGTACATTAAACAAAGGTGTATGAAGTGGTTGAATAAGTATATTTAAATGTAGTAGCCTGACCTACTGGAAACTTCCTAGTAAATTAAAAGCCAACTATAATGGGAAGGAATGTGATTCATTATAGGAAACTTGATTCTTGGAAGGAATGGACAAAAGTTAATTTATATCATAGTCATAAGACCAAAGTGTTTTATCAAAGTGCAGTGCCCTCTGGTCTGGACAGGCTCTAAAAAGCACATGCTGATAATAGAATGCTCACCTCAGGCTGTGACCTAGTCAAGCACTCAGGTCAATGTCTTTATACAATGAGTTTAACCCTATTCTAAAGTGAGGTGGGGTCACCTTTGGTGTTAGTTGGTAACTAGGGAATTTAAAATAAAATATTTAGTTTGTGAAAAGCATCTCAGAATCTATTATATGCACAGTGAGTTCATAACAGAACCACAAGTAGATGTATTTAAAAGGCCATTTGTGGAGCCACATGTTAATACAGTGTAATACAAGCTTTAACTAATAACATGGTAAAACAGGTCTGCCAAAATTTGCACACAATAAAGACATTTTAGATGACAGGACAGTGAATGTCCATGTCACTACCATTCAGGAGAGGTAGAGTCAATGATGAGCATGATGCTGACAGCAGTGCTAAAGCTGCACTGTTCACCCATGACAGACACTGATGGCTCCCTCAGCTCTGGAGGCTCCGTGTAGACTCAGGGAAACCGCAGCTTTCACGTAGTAAGCAGTATCATGTGACCAGACACACTGCAGTGTGGGGAAAATGACTCAGGGTATAACAGCAGATTTGAATTTTCGAAACGTATGTTTGCAGTGTCATTTCAATAACCTCACACCACAGCAACATACGACTGCTTCCTCTTCGGTGCATTGTAGAAGTGTGTGGTCAAACGCTAACTACAACATATAATCTGCCTTCACCACAGACATTTGGAAATGGGAGAAGAACGGGCGTCCAAACTGAACACAAAAAGTTGGTCTTGATCTTTAAAGCACAACCCTGAGTCTAAAGATGGAAACAAGTTATCTAAAGATAATTACTGCAGTATTACGCATACGTTTACTTCCAGAGTTAAGTTTGGTTCTATTAAAATAACCATTTCAATTATTAAAGCTAGTACAGCTGGCACATTGAGCTAATGAATAGAAGAGTCAGACAACAACACAGCTACATTAGCAGCTCCTGCTACTTTGCGCTAGCTCTGATTAAATACCTAGCATAGCTCATTTAGCGCTAGCGAGCTAACGTTAGCTCAGTCTGCTAACGCTACATCGCGTGCAATCAGGGATCATTTCTTTGCGATCTGTATGGTAATGTAATGTCTTTTCCTCAGTCAACAGAACAACTTTTGCCATGCCAACCTGACAGACAGAGAGGGACCACACCAGTACCATTAAGCGCCACGTCTGAGGAACCTGCCATGGGGACTTATCAAGCTACATCCGTACAAACACCACATTGAGCAGACAAACAGGCGGCTTCAGAAACACGTACCATCCTCTTCACCGTTGAGACTCAGGAAGAGCTGTGCTGCAGCGTGTATCCATCTATTGACGGTGCTCTCGGTTGGCCTCAGAAGAGCCCGTGGAACACTGGGGAGATCGGCTTCAGCTGCAGCTCCAGCGGAAGGTTGCTTTTTCATAATTGTGCGACTCCAGACTGACACTACGCGAGGCGAACGCTGGCTGCCCAGTGGGCTGAGCCAGCGCCACGTCACGCGGCAGAGGCGGAGCTACAGACACATCTGCACTTTGTTTTACACGGTTAAACCCACGCGCGCCGCTCACCCGGTACTGCTCGTTTAACCTGGTTTACCACAAAAGCCTCAAAACAGACCCATTGCGGCACTTAAATCATGTTGAATGTCTTTATTCAGGAAAGTTAAGAAGGGTATGATCACATCGTTAAGACACAATTATCATTGTCATTAGCAAGTAACAATTTAAATAATAATGTAACCACAACAACTGTGATACAAAGATTATACACCAGTAGGCCAATTAAGACGTCATGAAGCTAGTAGATCTAGCTTGTGGTGTGACAGCACTAGCAAGAACATTATAAATATAATGTGCTTCTTTGTTCGATCATAGACAAATCTATCAGCCAATGGACATTATACAATCTTTATAAAGGCATTTTGTGGAAGTCAAGTCATACTATTATAACGGCCAAGTAAATCAATATATAAAAAAAAAAACATCCTAATATCAATTATAATTGTACTTTTGTGAAGTATTAATCAAAGCACTACAATTCCCTTGGTTTGAAGTGTATTCAAAGTATTAAAAAGTTCATTTGTGCTCAAGATTACCAGCAGCGGATCAGCATTTATCACCTTCTACGTCTCGCTCAGTTCTTCCCTCTGAAAAACAAATGGAACAAAACAAATTAAAACATCTCTAAAACAATTGTGAGAAAAAATACATAGACGTGTTTAGTAACTTGTAGATGTTGTTGAAAATGTGCTAAAGTAAGCAGGCATCAGGCAGCACATCTGAACAAAACAGAATAATGCGAGGTAAACTCCAGAGTGAGCATGCAGAAAGCAGGAGATAAACACAAAAACACTGGATGCGTAATGAAGCAGGTGAAATAGAAAGCAGAAAATCCACTGCCTGCAAAGGTCTCCCATTGTATGTTCAGAAATGCTGCATGCTCAAAATCACTTGACTACTTGAATATACAGAGTCCAGACCACAATCACACTGAAAGTCTTTGAAACGTGCTGTACGAGTTGTGGGCAGAGGTTCAACCCTCCCGTCGTCAGCTCAAATAATGTTTGAAAATGGTGTCATATGCTTCTCAAACTTCTCTGAACCACTCACATTTTCAGTCTGCCAATCCCTCATTTTTGGATTGCGATTATGCCATCAGAGAAGAAATATTCACTGATGTAATTCCTTGGTCATTCAGTATATTCAGAGAGTCCACATTGGGCACATAAGGAGTTGAACATACAGTGATAATCCAATTGGATTCTCTCACCATGCTTAGCCCATTTAAACCCAAGTACCTCAGTACATTTTTGACCAGGCAGGGCTTTTTAATAGCTGGGTCCATCTAGTGGCTATTCAATGCAAGACACACGTGTGTCGAGCCCCATTGGATTGTCATTAGAAATTCCATGAAGTTAGAAAAAGTGCTAAGGTTTTAAGAAAACCACACCTGGCAGCAAAGGTTTCCTGGATGAATCCAAGATCTGTTGAAGACAAAGTTAAGAATAGCTTTTTCTGCTTTTCCCTTTTTAGATCAGAGACAGGTCCGAGAAAATCATTCAATCAAAATCTGAAATACAAAACACCTGGTTTCCTGCACCTGATGTCATGCAGGGATTACCCAGGTAAGTAAGGAATATTTTAACTTCAACTGAAAGGCCAGAAGTGAACTATGACAAACCAGAACTGACTTGTCCTGTCCTGTGAGAGTTCCTAGAATTCATAACAATAGGTTGTGTTCATGTTTGAGAATTTGACGTCATACTCTCAGATGGTGGGCAAGGCTCTATTATGGGAGAGTGACTGTTTTTGAAGGAAATATCAGAAATAATAATTCATGAACGTTAAATGTTACATGGACAAATGCATGCATCAAATTACCATCTCTTTTAATACAACGCTTGTGTCCGCACAACATGCTCAGCATTGCTTTGACACACGGAGTCAGAAGCCCCATTCACACACTTAATCTCCCAGTGTGAATGCGGGTCCCAGAACATTGCCGGGTTTGCTCTGTTCACACTTAACCCGGCATTTGTCTCTCTGTATTCTATCACTTTAGTGATGTGCGGCATCATTTAAATTGAACAAAAATTAAACTTAACTGCATAGTGTAACCTAGAAAACCAAGTTTTTAACCAAAGAAACTAGCCGTGGTACGGACAATTTGCTGGTTTTATTCTCACATACACAATCCCTGCATTAGTCCTGGCAATTTACCAGGGAATTCAGTTCTGGCTTCATTCACGCATGTTCCTGCGCTGGCAAAATGACAGGTAAATTCTCACAACGCACATGGACTGGTGGAAGGACGGATGCACAAACACACACAGACACGCGTGTCTCGACAAAAACCACGGTTGTCAACAGCATCTAAGTGTTTCCAACAAGATAATCTGGCTAATCATTTCACCAAACTGCTGTAAAAACAAATAAGCACAGCCTGATGCGCACAGGCTAAATGCATGAAGAGGTAGCCTAAATGTAACTAAAATATACAATAGAAAGCCTAAAAGAGAGCCTATATTATTATGAACTAAAAACAAATGCCACAAACTAAATTAGGCTGCAGTAAATTTACTTAATTTCCACATTATTTAAAATAACAAAAATTAAAAGACAATTATGTTGCTGTTTTTTTTGTCACCAATAATGACACAAACATGTTTATTTTAAGAATCATGAAGAATGGAATTAGAGCTCCTTTATTGTGAATCGAACTGAATCATGACATTCTTGAATTGTTACACCCCTATTATTGGCTGCTTTGACTCTAAAAACCCAAATTTCACAGACAAATTATTTAGATATTATGCCCTGTTTGGACTGGTCATTAAATGTAGGATACTTGACTTTATTCTTGTAAAAGTAGTACTGGGTGATAAAATCAGACTGCTACATTATTATATCAATTGCAAACTGAGAAGAAAGAGTGTAACGGCTGATTCCACATCATGCAGCTCCGCTCCACTGCGCCACAGGACGCCTCCGTCTGAGGGTGCAGACCCCCGTCTGCTGCGTGTGATTTGTCTACAAAACAGCTGCGCCACACAGGGCTGCAGAGCCCGAGGAGCTCAAGAAGAACATGTACGGAGAGCAGTTTGTGAAATAAAAGATTCCCAATTGGGATAAAAAAAAATAACCAATTAGTCTAAAGCAGGAGTGGGATGACTGCTGTGTCATGGTGTCACTCTTTAGCTCACATCAGTTTACATGTGTACAAGTTAGGCATTAAACCCTTACGTGAACGTGAGTCCAATAAAGAGGTTCTCAAACTGTAAGAATTCATAAAAACATGAATTATAAGTCATCAGATCAAAATAAAGTGCACGCAGAGTTTATTACTAATAATAGTAATTTACTTTGCACCAATCAGACACTGGCGCAGGAAAAAATAAGACTTCATTTGCAGTTTTGTGGGAGGGTGGTGGAGCCGTGGTGCAGACCTGTGCAGCGCATACTGTACGAGATGTGGACTGCCTTTATTCACTACAATGACTGTAATTACTGAGCAGTGTGTGGCGCAGTGAAGCAGCATGATGTGGAATCAGCCCTAGGCTGAAAGAAAGACTGCTTCACTTTGCAGTCTGAAAAAGCTATTCTAATCCAGTGGACACAGCCAAAAAAATCATGTATGTGAATATTAGTGACAGAAGTGCAAGTCTTTATATTTCAACTCTTACTTCCTCTTTTCACGGTTTCAGAAAAGGTAGCTACCAGATTTAAAAATACAGAACCTTAAATTGCAACTCCTCTAATACATTGAGCCAACTTGAAAAACAAGTTTTGGGAAATATTTATTGTATTGATTTCCTGCCTTACCTCATAGGATGTTCCAGTCCAAAACCTCCTCATCTCTCCCCTGCACCCAGCCACCACAGCAGAGGTGATAAGAGTAAAGGGCACGAGGTAAAGCAGAGCTGGCTGGCCCATCCCAGACAAGAGCATGACGGCAAATGTGACGATCATTCCCATCAGATAGGCTGGAAAAAAAAGAGATTTCAAGCTTGAACAAATAGACATAGTATTGACATAAAAATATCCAAAATAAGTTGCATGTATTGATGTATGATTGTGTACCTGTGCAGCAGCTGCTAAAGTAGACTTTCCAACTACTGTTTACCCACACATCAAACCGACTGCAGTAAGCAATCAGTAACCCTAGAAATGTAGAAATATGATGCTTTAGGGGTGATATTGTAATGGTATTATTTCTTATGCTCACTGAGAACAAATGTTTATTGAAAAAAAAAATGAATTTACCTGGAATAATAATGTCTCCATAGCCCAGAATAGAGAACTGCATCCCACATAAATTCTGGGCCAAGCCTGAGAACCGAGGAACCCGCATCACCACAGGCAGCTGAGGAAACACAAACCAAACAATCAGTGAAATAAATGCATTCAATTATGTCATTTTTTACACATTTGGCCGGCATGTTGATTGCATGCATGCACATGTGAACCGTTTAAATACCCAAGCATAGTTAAAGTTTGAACTAAAAATGGAAATGACTTGCAAGAAAGCAGGGCTTACTTTTTCTGTGGGGGGCTGGGGCTCAGCAGGCACTTGTACCATGTTACCCTCCATCTGTCAGAAAGCCCCCAAACCCCAATGCACAGTTAATAACCATTAACAAGCCGAGCAGGTTAGTCCAGATTAAAAGGAGTATAGTATGAAGCGAGCTAAGGTGGGTTTTCAGCATGGTTAGAGCACTTGAGTAACAAAGGCCCATTATTGGTCAGTGCTATATTTTACGTGTTTGGGCAGCGGTTGCACACCGAGATAAGCCCTCTCCAAAACATACAATTACTTGGAACATGAGCGTGCAGCCATAGGCCTGGACTCGGGCTAAAAGGCGTCCTTTACAATATCTCTTTATCACCAGATTTGTTTATATTTTATTGTATGTGCAGAGCGAATCTCATCTCACCTTGGCACAACCTCACTTTGCCTCCTCGACTGTTAACGCACCAGCACAGCAGTGATGTGTAGAGTATCATGCCAACTGTGCATTTGTGATCTAAACCTACATTACATTCTGTTGGATGAAGCAGTAAGCAGAGTGAGTGTTTGTGTATTTATTGACTATAATCTAGCCTATTTAACTGGACCTTTTTGAAAACTAACTACATTTAAATGACCAATTTACTAATTAACATTTTATTTTTATGGCTTTTATAATTAAATATTTTACAGTGCATCTGGAATCTGGTTTCTACATTTTATTATGTTACTGCCATATTCCAAAATAGATTCAATTTATTATTTACCTCAAAATTCTATAAACAATACTACCTAATGTCAACATGAAGTTTAATCCTTTGCAAATGTATTAAACATAAAATAATTATATTCACAGCCTTTGCTCATTACTTTGTTGAAGCACCTTTGGAACCAATTACAGCCTTTTTGAGTATAATGCTACACCTATTTATGGACAGTTTCTCCCATTCTTCTATGTAGAACCCCTCAAGCTCCAGGTTTGTTGGTGAAGGTTAGTTCAAGGCTATTTTCAGATCTCTCTAGAGATGTTCAATTGGGTTAAAGTTCTGTCTGGGCCAGTCAAGGACCTTCACAGTGTGCTTAGGGCCATTGTCTTGTTGGAAGATGAACCTTCGCCCCAGTCTGAGGTCCAGAGCGCTCTGGAGCAGGTTTTCATCAAGCATGTCTCTGTACACTGCTGCATTCATTTTTCTGTTGATCCCGACTAATCTCCCAGCTCCTCGGGATGGTACTGGCTATGAGATGAGCGGTGCCTGGTTTCCTCCAGACATGGTACTTCTATTCAAGTTAAAGAGTTCAATCTTTGTTATATCAGACCAGAGATGTTTGCTTCTCATGATCCGAGAGTCCTTCAGGGGCCTTTTTGCAAACTCTTGGCGGTTGTCACGTGCCTTGTACTGTGGCTTCCGTCTGGCCACTCTACCACACACGCCTGAGTGCTGCAGAGATGGTTGTTCTCAGACCACATGCCCCTGACCTGTGGGGTGCCCCAAGGGTCAATCCTGGGACCTCTTCTGTTTAACCTCTACATGCTGCCATTAGGTCAGTTACTACGCAGTGAAAAGGTGCCCTATCACAATTATGCAAACGACACTCAGATCTCAGACCACTGTATTCTCCAACTGTGTAACTGTGTATTCTCTAATTGTACTCCAACTGAACTCAGACGAGACTGAAATCATTGTCTTTGGCTCACAGAAACAAAGAGTAATAGCAGTCACCTCCAGAGTCTCGCTTTAAAACCTACAACTCAAGTTAGAAATCTGGGGGTAATAATGGACTCAGACTTGAACTTTAACAGCCACATCAAATCAATAACATCAACAGCTTTGTACTAAAAAACATTGCCAAAATCAATAGTATCGTGTCTTAACCAGACTTGGAGATTCTTATCCATGCGTTTGTCTCCAGTAGATTAGAACACTGTAACGGCCGCTCACTGGCCTCTCCAAACGAGCTGTAAAACAGCTGCAGTACATCCAGAACGCTGCTGCTCAGGTCCTGACTAGAACCAGGAAGTACGATCACATTAGTCCTGTTCTCAGGTCTCTGCACTGGTTCCTGTGGCTCAGAGAATAGACTTTAAAGCAGCTCTGCTTGTGTACAAGTCTCTCCATGGCCAAGTACATCTCGGACATGTTAGTGCCATATGAACCATCTCGGACTCCAAAGACTTCAGGGACTGGCCTCCTGCTGGTGCCCAGGGTCAGGACTAAACATGTGGAATTTCAGTTTTATGGAGCAAAAATCTGGAACAGTTGATGTGAGACAGGCCTCTACTCTGGCAATGTTCAAATCTAGGCTAAAAACTGTAATGACTGAAATTATATAATTTGCACTTTTCTCTTTTGTCTTAAATTGTTCTGTGATTTCTGTATTTTTAATGCATTTTTTCCTGTTGTGTGAAGAACTTTGAATTGCTTTATGTACAAATTGTGCTCTACAAAAAACATTCCTTGCCAAGAATGCGGAGCCAAATAAGTAATTTAATAAATTTTAGAATAAGGCTGTAACATTACAAAATGTAGAAAAAGTGAGGCGCTGATAATACATTCTCGATGCACTGTATAATCAGATGTTCAGCAGATATCTTGCATCACACAAATGCAACACCGACAGGCTTAACAACACTCGCCATCTCTGAACTCCGATTTAGGCTTTGAGGAGCTCAATTGAAGCCTGGATACAGTATGTGTAGGTCAAAAGCCTAACTCTGGCATTAGTTATCACCAGGGGTGTAATGATTCAGAAATCTCACAATTCGGTTTGATTCACAACCTACGATTCAATATATCATGTTTCTGTCACAATTCGTAAAATAATGAACATTTTCATGTCATGTATTGGTAACAAAAACACGACTAAATAATTAATGTTGTCTTTTAATTTAGTTATAGATATGTAAATTGCACTATAGTCCAATTTAGTTTCTATATTATATTTTATATTCATATAGATCTTAATATAGTCTTTCTTTGAAACACCCCTTAATAACACATGTTTAATCTGATGACATTTGATGTAGGCAATATTGGGATTAAGCGGTACCCAATTAAAATGTACCTTCTCTCCAGAGGCATCTGGGCCAAGTGCAACCTGCACCATGATGCTGACTCCATTCTAGAAAAATAATTTATTACAATTGAATGATATATTTGTATGCTTGGAATTATCCTTTGTATCTACATCACATACCTTGGTGAAAAACGGAGTAATAAAAACGAAGAAGACATCATACACAAGCAAGAGGCTCAGTAGAATCACACAAATCTGTACAGATAAGAGGAATTATTATAGTTTACATGATTGAATCTAATCAATGCTACGGAGGCAACAACACTAGTATAAGTTCCAGAATATCGGTTAGCCAATATCCCGTTTGGGCGTGTAGATGTGTGTTATGTATATACACACAATTTAGTCACACACACACACGCACACGTACACGCACACTATGGTAGGAGGAACATTCAATTTGTTTTACATTGCCAGACTATCATATTGCAAATGTTGTTTTGAAAATATGCAAAATTTGAATGATGACTATATAATTCATAATTCTAAAAATACAAATAAAATGAAAAGTTAACATTAAATAGAGCACCTGAACCCTAAACAAAAGGGGACTAAATGGATATGCAGAAAAACAACATACCTTAAAATTAGACAAAGAAATTGTTCTTATGAAATTAAGACAGAAAGCGATGCCAAGGATGTCCTGCAGGATCCAGATCCATCTACAAACATAGAAGGGTCATTGCCAATGATTTCAAACAATTAAATACTAACATGTTAATGTTCAATGAGTAAAATATCAGGGAATTCAATTTAACACCATCATTGAGATTATACCTAAATAAATGCAAATCACTTGCACTAAATGCTTATCTCGCAAACATAAATATGACAAGGTAATGAATAAATGTTACCTGTCTTCATTCCTGTACACGCCCCAAATCACGGCAATCACAATGCACACAGAAGCCAGAATAATAGATCTCACAGAAAAGTTCCAATTCCTCACTGAAAACCTGTTTAAGACATAAATGTGCATAGTCTTTGGTTGGACAGTCACGCACGGCTCAAAAGAGAAAAATGGGCGCTGTAATAAATACGAGACTTTCATGACTGCATTATTCCAGCCGTTTTAAAGGTGGTATGGATGATTTTTTTCAGCAATTTTTTTATCATATTTCCTCGTGGCGTGGATAAATCATTTGTCCTGCCACGTATCAATCATAAAACGCACCTATCGCTCACCTGCAGCCGCGTCAGGCTCATCCCCACGTTTCCGCGTGCCTAAGCTCATGGATCTATCATAATATAGTTCCCTCAGTGTACGGGGCAAAATGAAGACGGAGAAAGACAGTTCGAGCTGACGCAGAAGTGGACAGAAATCTACGGGAGACGAGCGATGCGCTCCGTTGCGCTAATAAACAAACGCACGTGTGTGTTGTATCAGTCCACACGGGGGAGTGCGCATGCGCACTTCCGCCTGCGTTCTCAAATCGCCGAAAAATCGTCCATACCATACCGCCATCCATACCGCCTTTAAGTACTTACTTAAACAATTTCCATGAATATTCAACTTATTTAAATGTTAAACATGCGTGTTTAGAATTAGACATACCTTATAGTGCCACATCCAATTTGATCCAACACGGCGTCAAAACAGAAAAACAGTGCGTTTGCGGATGCCAAGCAAAATATAGCAATAATGACATACACTACAAAAGAAAGATATTTTCAGTACACAAGGGGAAAATACGTAATAAATTAAAATAAAATAAATTGTTCACTTGTACCCACCCAGGATCCTGTAGAAGTAGTACATGAGGACAAGCATTCCACACATCACCAAAACCAAGAGCACCACTTTAAGAGGGGAATAAAGAGAGAGCTCTCCACTATCAGCTTTGCTTTCGCCTTTTCCTCCGTCCTCTTGTCCGCTATTTAACCGCTCTCTACCAAACAAAAGTCACATATTGAAACAGCCGGGTCATTCAGCCCCAATGTTCTATTTGAATGCAGTAGACCAGGCTAGTAAAAGGGTTTTAGCCCACTGTTTCAAATTATTTTTACGGTAGTTACCATAAGTATATTCAGTACAGTTACAATCTAGTTCTAGTGGTATTTGAGCGCTTTATGGAAGAATTATAGTTACCTTTCACAGGCACCACTCCAGTAGCCCCCCAAAGCCACTGTTATTATAGCAATTAGAAGCATAACTAAAGTGCTTGCGTCTAACTTTGCTAGTGGTGGGGCATATAGCTTCACTTGCATCTCACCAGTGAACACCTCCAAAAGGAAACCACAAGGCATTAGAAACAACAAGTCTTGAGTAAAATCAAGGAACCAAATAAATGCAATCCAACCTTTTGTGCTTCCAGGAAGTCCATGTACCTCATGAGCGCAAGGGGAATCGTTACTTTTGCATATTCAGATTCATTGGCTGATGGAGTTACCTGTAGTTTCACATTCAAGGCAAAGCTTTGTGTCAAATAGGCCGGTCTAGATTAGCAGGTTTTACCAAGTCAGTTCAAAAATACATTTGGTTAGACAAACCTTACCAGAGTTTTGTTGCTTGCAATAAGCAGAGCGGTAGCTCCAAGTTCCTGAGCATTCAAAGCTTTCAGGCTGAAATCACAGTCTCCTCTCATCACCACCACAGCTTTTCCTTTGACAAGGTCTGGCGTGATCCCTGAGCTGTTACATAGCAACTGTGAGGTCAAATTTACCAAAGGGTACACAGTCTGGAAAGGAAGGGCACATGTTAGGGCTGCAGCTATCAATTATTTACGTAACAGAGTAATCTATCGTTTCTTTTCTTCGATTAATCGAGTAATCTGTTAATTTTTGTACCAAGTAAACTATTTAAAAACATATTAAATCATGTTTTAAATAAACGGTATAGTTTATCGTAATAAACAAATAAGTATAATAAGAGCTGGGTTGAAATAATCGATTTTCCGATTTTTAATCGATTCACATATTAATGACCGATTATCGATTCGTACATCCAAAGATCGATTAAATTTTTTTTTTTAATTTAAAAATTAATAAAATTTAAAAAAATATATATATTTTCTACATTTCCCTCAGTGAACTTCAATCTACCTTCAAGAAAGATAATTCAGGACTCCTGGATTATCTTTCTTGAAGGTAGATTGACCCTTAACCTTTTCATCAGTCTTCCAGCCATCAGTAACTACCAATACTTGTAAGATTTGCTGTTTAATATAAGATAAGATATTCCAATATTGATATAATACTAGTTTTAATGTTACTTCTCTACACAGTCGTGAAGTGAAGGAAACGGTTCGAATACATTTTTTCATTTTTAATAACATTAACCCCAAATCGAATCGAAATCGGATCGAATCAGAAATCAAATTGAAATCGGAGCGAATCGGATGGGATGAGAAATCGGAAAAAAACGATTGTGAAACGTAAAAATCGGAATCGAATTGATTCTTGAAATTTAAATCGAAACCCAGGTCTAATAATAATAATAAGTATAATAATTATTCTGATTAAAATAACACATTTTTATTCTTAATTCCACATAAACATGTCCTCAAAGCAGCAACATTTCACTTCACCAGTCCAAACTGTTCTGTTTGTATATAAAGCATATATATATACATAAGGATTAAATAACTTGTCACCAGTTACAGTGGCCTTAAAATAAGAAACTTGTTTGTAAAACTTTCTGTTGAGTGAGACCAGTGATGCCTGGTGTTTTAAACTGTAACTCTGCATTTAGTCATTTTGCTGCATTAGCTCTGTGTCTTCTCCCCGTCATCGCAGACTTTCTGTTTCATAATCGTGGTCCTCCGTGCTGTTTCCATGGATGTATTGGCTGTTTCAAAGCACAACAGAGAGAGAGCTGCATATTTGAAACTTATGAGTGTGACTGGGAAGCAGAGTTTGTTGTGTAAAAGGGCACAGAGGGCCGCGAGTATGAAACAGAAAGGCCTTGATGACAAGGCTTTATGTGATCGGATTACTCTATTTACTCGAGTAATCGTTGCAGCCCCTCGAGGCAACTGCTGTTGTGACTTTGGGCGTTACAAAAATAAATGTAATTGAATGAATAAGTGTTTATAGTATACAACACATTTCAGACAGAAATATACTGTCATAGGTCAATTGATTAAATAAAAAAATAAATAATCTTAAAATAATTCCAAGAGTTCACAAAACAGTACTAACAGCAGTATCAAGGGATTGTGCCAATGCGGTCCATGAGTGATTGTGAACGATGCAGAACTCTCTTTGTGTTGAACCATCAGACACATGCAAGATCCCCTCCTGGCAGTTCGTCTATGTAATGACAAAACATTAACACAGTTTCAAATGTTCACATTGAAAATGCCTTTACAGAACAAAACATAAGAAAACAATCCAGTTCTATGCTATTGATGGACTATATAGACTCCTAATTTTTCCAATATTGTCACATTATTTTTTAAGGCCTGTCACAATAATTATATATAATTACTATTATTACAAGTTTTTGCCCTTCAAGGGGCTCAATATTTATCGCGAGGACGTTTTCTTTGAATCAGTGGACAGCCTTTGTTTTGGTTTCGTGGTAGGCTACAGGAGACTTTGAGCTGACAGAGGGTTGACCAGTTTAAGTTTATTATGGGTACTCAAGGGTTTCTGCCATGTATTGCAGCTCATATTTTTCTGAACTATTTATTATTATAAAGGGTTTAATGGGATAGAGAAGTTTGTTTGTAGTGATATTTTTCCCACTTGTTATTGTGACAGGCCTAATGACACAAGGAAATAAGATGGTAAATGTTACATTTAGTTTCTTACAGTAGGCCCAACAGTCTCATCATACTTGATACATACATGATATGATATAAAAGGAGCGAAATGTAGATAATATAGGTTAATAAATAATCATCAGCGTTGTCTTAGCTTAAGTTTCAGTTGCATTTTTAGTATAACGTTAAACTTACCAGTGACGCCAGGAAAATGACAGATAAAATGACAATTCTGACAACACTTCCCATTTTCGTTCGATGCTCCCTTCCCTTAAACGAGCAGAGTCAAATTAATCAAATTAAATATGGAATAAAAACACATTTATGTCATCTTCGGCGCAGGTGCTTTCTTCGTTTGTTAGCCACTAGCTACAAGCTACTTCCTGTATACGCTCTGGTCACGTGACTCCATGACTCATGAGGACACGTGGACTAGATTCTATTATGATGGAAAGTACCATAATAGATCCATAGAAAGTACCCGGTTTGAACCCTACCTGATGGAAGTATTATATTTCACCTATAACAACTAGTAAAGAAATAAACAAGATAAAGCAAGACAGAGCACAATTCATGCATTCTTCTGCACACTTGTTGAGCTTCTGCCGTGGGGCAGACTGACAAAATATGTGGCTGCCTTTAGTTGCCAACAGCATAACTGATTACACATCACAAATCACACAGGCAAATATCTATCTTTTGTTTATATTTTTTCATTTGACTATTTGCATCAACTTTGACAGCACATAACTCACAAAGAAGGTTCAGATGTGTAACACAAAGAGCAGGGGATCTGATGTCAAGTTTGAAAGTGCTCTTGAGTCAGCAGACTCGAGCTTTTCCTGAATGATGAATGTATGTACATGTTTGTGGTGTCCCATATCACCTCCAAAACTCTGACTTGGGACCAGCATGTGTTTGTGAAGGAATCCCAACTTCTGTTTTCTTTCTCTGATGTAAAGTTTTCTTCTAGAGCTTTTCAAAACATTTTTACATTTCATTACAAAATACTGACTTTTGCATGCTTTTTATGACCATAAGAAGAGCAAAGTAGCGGAATTTTCAAAAAGTGTTCCTAATATGTATGTGAGTATGCTACTTATGTGGGGGCAGTGCTCTGAATCTGCAGCTTCTTTACATTGGGTGCATTCAAGATTATATTGGATGATCATGTCACTTTCAGGTGGAGGAGAGATCAGGTGACAACAATCCTACTTTTGTAATGGAATACTGTGAGCACCTTTTGACACTGTTGTGGAAAAACTATCTCAACTTTCTTTATTGATGTAGCTAGATTTTTTTTGTTTCTTGAGGATAGGCACAGGCAGTGAAGAGAGGCTATTGAACATAATAAACTAATATAGCCTGTATATCTGCATTTTCATATAAAATATAAAATCTCCCATATAAAGTAATATATAAGACCATTTGAAATATGGGCATTGTGTCATGATGTAACATGAAGCCTTCACCCTGTCGAGTGCGTGCATGCTTGCAACTTAACATTATATATATTTTTTAATTCTAGTTTTTTTCATGTGCTTTTTGACAAGCTTTAAATGTATCCTAATCAAATTAAATTCCATTGGCTCAGGAACAGCTAAACCAGATTGATGAAACAAAGGCATCTGTGCTCTTGTGCAACTCCATGTGCCTCCTGTAAGATAGTTTACATATTTTAAATGATGTTGCCACAGTAATGATTGAATTGCACAACCTCAAGTGACTCAATTGGCATTCACAATCTAGAGCTAAGAGTTGACTTTGTTTTTTTGTATCAATATATTTATCTTTTTAGAGTTCTGAATCTTGGCTTGAAGTTTGGTTCATTTAGCTGTAGCCTAAAATAAAGTCCCAGTTACGTCAAAATGTAAAACAAACAATACATTTGAGGCACATAATGTTTTTAATTATTGCAATTATGCAGTCTCAAAGATTTGTCTTTCCATTGTATAAGAATCACACTCAAAGCAATAAAATCACCATGTATTCTTTCAATAATCATTTGTGACTCTGACAATGAATGGCTTCTACCTCTGAATAAATTATCTTGATCAAGCAAGTATTTTAGCTGTTGTTTGTGTTTGCTTTACATCCAATAAATCAAGACTTCCTGAGAGACTGGCTTTCATCGAGGCATGAATCACGCCGGAAGAGCAGGGTGACAGTAAATAACATGTTTTGGGTCAGCATGCTCTGATTGGGGACAGGAAAAAATTCCCCATCGTGAAAGACTTTGAGTCAAATTAAAATCCTCATATCCTCTGCGTCTTTTCTTCTAGTTGTCTTTGGTCTTCCTCCTGCTGCCTCCATAGGCCTGTCATGATCATTACTGTTGACTTCAATAAATCAATGGACCAATATTTTTTGGTTCTCAATATTTATTGTGATTTATTGACCCGTGCAATTTTTGTTTGCACTAGTGGTGTGATTGTATAATTATTATTTGTTGTAATAGGATAAGAGTAGAGAAGTACACACTAACTAATTAGCTTAGTTTTATTGCGGCTCATGTTTTTTTAATTGATTTTTCTGTTAAAAAAACAGACAAAAAACTATAAACTTACTGTCCAACATAATCTCCCATCTAGTCCAAATGTGTCAGTTTTGTCTATCTTCAAATTAAGTACAAATGTAATTTAATTTTTTAAAACCCTTTTTCTTAATGTCTACTATCATTGTCCTTTGTTGTCAGTTATTTTTGTGACATCCACTTTTGGGGCTTTTTCCCTGCAGCCAGGGATAGTAAAAGGGGTTTGGGTTTATTCTGCTTTGGGGTTTATGTCTCAGAGTGGTTTCAATACTATAATTTATTGTGAAGTGTAGCAATATAGCGCACTTGTTGAAAATGTATCATTGTGACAGATCTTAAAACTTATGAGCTGTTCTTATATATTTGTATAATTCAGCTGTGAACTGTGGGTGTAATTTATTCAAACCCAATATACTGAGCATAATAACATAATAACCTTTCTAATATGATTAGATAATTATTTCTCTCTCTAAGTCAGTTTCCACACAGGCACAAATGAAACACTTGATCTGTGTGCGAGACTGGCTAATTAACAGACGGACCTGTCTGTCGTGCATTAACAGATTGTCAGAATGTTGCATTGTCATAAATTATTATATATTTTATTCACTTATTTATTTGTGCCCATGAATTTTACATTCAATTTACTTTCTGACTAGTTAGGAAGTAATTAGATTTTATGCCACATTATTATTTAGTGATATTATTTAGTATACATGTATTAGAAGTATAATGTTTTTTTCAGGACCATTTACAAAGTAATCTCTATATAACATTTTGAAAACAATGTTTTAAGACATTGAATTTGTCAACTTTCAGTGCTCTTATGCAAGATTCTCCTCTGCTTCCCACCGGTCCGCTCTCCCTCAGATGGAGTAATGTGACCCTGCTTGGTTTATTGTCTCAGTCTCATCTTTTAGTTTTCTTTGCATACATTGGTCAACAGGACTCCAGACTCCTCTGGAGTGTACCACTAGGTTAAAGTACCACTAGGTCAAAGGTATGACAATGCATTTCTCAAACTTGTCCCACTTTTTTATTTAGATTTTTTTCTTTTTTAAGACTCATAAAACACAGAACATAGAACACAATACAAGATTTTAAATCTGCTATAGGAAAAAATAAAAATAGGCTGTCTATGTACACAAAATTACAGATGTAGTGCAGAAAGTAAACAGTGCAGTGAGTGACTAAATTATGGTTAAAGTGACTGTGTTTAAGAAGTGTTCATGAGTCCAACAGCAGAGGGAAAGAAACTGTTCTTGTGGCGGGAGGTTCTGGTCCGGATGGACCATAGCCTCCTGCCTGAGGGGAGTGGCCTCCTGCCTGAGGGGAGTGGCCTCCTGCCTGAGGGGAGTGGCCTCCTGCCTGAGGGGAGTGGCCTCCTGCCTGAGGGGAGTGGCCTCCTACCTGAGGGGAGTGGCTCAAATAGTCCGTGTCCAGGGTGAGAAGGGTCGGCAGTGATCCGACCTGCTCGTCCCAGAGCCCTGGAGACGTACAGGTCCTGCAGAGATGGAAATCTGCAGCTGATCACCTTCTCCATTTGGTCCACCTTCTCTTTCCCACTTATTTTGTATATATTCAGTAGAATGGCTGTCCAGATTGTTGATGAATTTACATTATTTAGACATTATTCCCCTTGAAAGTTCAGTTGATATGCCTTAGTAAACATTTCAATCAAAGGGTAATAATGGTCAGTGTTGCGTTGTTAATTTTCTTGGTTTTAATAACTCCTATTTCTCCAATTCAGATGATTCTTTTGAATGATCAGAGTGAACCACATTTAATGGGCAGTGTTTGTTGACTCATCTGCTACAAAGCCAAAACCCTGTTATAAACAACCGAATCAGAGTGACATGAACAAACAGCCATGTCTTAGTCATTGGTTACATTGTAGAGCCTGCACATCACGTATGTATTTATATAATATTAAATTAGAATATAAATGGTTGGTTCATTATATTGATGCAGCATTTATTTTCTTTTAGCTTATTAAATTGAACCAAAAGTCACGTATAATAATAACGCCTGCTTATGAAGGGTTCTGGAGTAAAATATGTTGCTAATTAGCTGAAGTGTTGACTGCCTGGGTGAGGCATGATTTCAAACACTCCAATCAGATGGAAATGAGTTGCATAGAAGTGATCTCATAATCTTAAAATAATTTAGTTTTGTCATAAATATGAAAGTCTATGTCTAATTAGTAAGCAGACTTTTTTTTTTAACAGCAACAAGTGATATTTATTCTCTCCATGAGTAAATAAATTAAAGATCACTTGCGTTTCCATAAGGACAGTACAAACCTGCGGGAAACACTGACAATGTGAGCACAGTGACAGTAGAATATATAATTAATCCCTGCCACCTCTTACATTACATTACCATAGAAACAAGGCATTACAGATTTAGATCCATGTGCACAATTTTATCACATTATTATAGACCTAAAACATTATCTTTTTTGAATTTCATGGAACCTGCAGGGTTTGGACAAATTTGGGCTTTGTCAATTTTTAATTTCCAATGTCACTTAATGGCAACTAGGTCTATATCTTTAATTAGATCAGGAGGATATTGTTGTAGGCATATATGAAAACGATTGGTTACTTATTCTAAACATATACGTGCACGTGGGTATGTGTATTGCTTCTGAATCGATTTCTTTACTATGTTTTTCCCACTGCCCTTCAGTCTGATCGTGGGGGGGGGGGGGGGGGGGGGGGGGGGGGGTTGCAGAGGTGAGACCACTCCCAGAGGGGGAATCTCACGCCTCTCATTGGTGCAAAAGGCGTCTCCATCAAAATGTCCAAAGACGCGCACCGGAGACGCACCGGAGACGCACCGTAACGAACGCAGACCGAACTCTGCACCGAGGAGACGCGGAGCAAGGAGACACTGAAATCACTTCACTTTTTTGTTATTTCAGTTTTGTTCTTACGTTCGTCACTGATCTGCTCGGTCCATAACTTTTTTGTACAGGATTTAAACGTAAGTTCAACGTTTTTTTCAAAGAATTAAATAGTCCAATTGAGCTATTAAAATATTGTGTTTGCCCAAGTGTAGCCTAATTGAAATCAATGCATGGAAGTTGACAGTTCTGCGTCGTGTGGTCAATCCCGCTTGTTTTATTTTCCATGAAATAAAAATCGTAAGAAATGGCAAATGCGTTGTGCGCACGATTTACCGTAACTAAACATTATTTGGTACCGCGCGTGTTTGGGAGTGTGAACATGCTCAAGGCTACTTAACAGAGGTTTTTTCAGGGTTACATTTTATTCTATTTTATTGTCTAGTTGTGTGAAAAGAAAGTGACATTTCATATAGTGATCTCGTCAGGCTACATCATGGAAAAATCCCCTCTCTCTAATTGAATATTGAACAGAATATGTACTGGCAATCTGTTCCCAACATTCATATTTCCATCTGACTGCATGACAATGTGAGAGCCGTGTAAATCCCCCGCAAATTATTTCCTCTTGATGAGCCTCAGCAGCCAATCTTGCTCAGCTCACCTCTTCTCAGCCCCTGACTCATCTGTGTTCTATTGAACTTTCTTCCTCTCCAGCACCACTGACCTTCATGAGCCTTCAACAGAATGGTCCACACTGTGCAAAATGAACACCACGAGTGAGCAGTGTGCGGCCAGCATGTGTCACCTGATGTCTGACCCCCCTCTCAACATCACCTGCGACTTTTCCTCATCTTTCTCAAACTGGACCAATGGGAGCGCCGTCCCGCAGCTCCCCACTTTCAGCACGGCAGCCAAAGTCCGAGTCATCATCACCTTCATCTTGTGTGCCATATCTTCATTTTGTAACCTGGCCGTGCTGTGGGCCGCACACTGTGACGGCAAACGCAAGTCTCATGTCCGAGTCCTGATCATTAACTTGACCGTGGCAGATCTGCTCGTGACGTTCATAGTGATGCCAGTGGACGCCGTCTGGAACATAACCGTTCAATGGCTGGCCGGAGACGTTGTCTGCCGGCTCCTGATGTTTCTTAAGTTGCAAGCGATGTACTCGTGCGCCTTTGTCACTGTGGTGATTAGTCTGGATAGACAGTCGGCCATCCTCAACCCTCTGGCAATCAATAAGGCCCGAAAGAGGAACCAAGTGATGCTGACCGTAGCTTGGAGCATGAGCTTTGTGCTGTCAGTGCCACAGGTCAGTACCTAACATCAATAACCTGAAAGTGTTAAAAACATTCCTGTGTTGTTCTGAGACATGGCTTGAGTTTAGAAAAGGATGGACGATAAGGGTGTATAATGCAAAACTTTTGGCTGAGAATAAGAGCAGGTATAATAAAATAATAAAAACGTACAAATAGTACCAAAACAAAATGTGCCTTTTGCAGTATTGAAATGTACCAAATTGTAGCTGATTTAAAATATTCACAAACGTATGCCCTTAATCCGATCCCTTTTTTCCTGTTTTTCCGCCCAAGGGTGTCTGCTATTGCACCACTTGCATCAAAGAAAAAGACGGATCTGTGATGTTTTTTTTAACATGGTATTGTCAGTCATTTCATTCTGCCAACATTGAAAAATACATTATATTGTATGAATAAAAACATCAGCCACATGTGACATCGTATAGATCAAACACATATTCAGTTTCATATACACAGACTTCTACTTTGATCTTGGAAGCACTGCATGAACAGTACAGATAATTAGGATGATGAGGGTGTGCTGACCAGCCCCTCTAAAGCCCTCTTGTCTCTGTAGTTGTTCCTCTTCCACAGTGTGACCATCTGCCACCCGGTGGACTTCACTCAGTGCACCACTCGAGGCAGCTTTGACCTCCAGTGGCACGAGACTGCCTACAACATGTTCACCTTCTCCTGCTTGTTCCTCCTGCCGTTGGTCATCATGATCACCTGCTACACCAGGATCTTCTGTGAAATATCCAAACGTTTGAAAAGAGACAACTGTAAGTTTGTATACATCGAATTAACCTGTTTATATTAGGACATGTTCAGACACCGTTCATATCATTGACTTCTATCTATACCAAGTTTATATGAAGATTTATTTGATTTACTTGTAACTACTAGCCTAGTGCAATATATTAGAATTATAAACTGGTTCATATACTGTGATTTCACAACAGCTTCTTCCAATAATCAAAAGCAGTTGATTGAGTTCATTTCATTTTAGTGCCACCAAATGAGATGCATTTGCGATGTTCCAAAAACAACATTCCCCGAGCCCGGATGAAGACGCTGAAGATGAGTATTGTCATTGTGGTGTCGTTCATTGTGTGCTGGACTCCATACTACCTGCTGGGCCTGTGGTACTGGTTCTTTCCTGCTGACCTGGAGGGGAAGGTCTCTCTTTCTCTGACACACATCCTCTTTCTGTTTGGCCTGGGGAACGCTTGCCTCGATCCTATCATCTATGGCCTTTTCACCATCCACTTCAGAAAGGGACTGCAAAGGTTTTACCGCAAGGCCACTGCGCCATCAGAGACAGAGACTAACACAATCATAACTGCATCCTTTACGTGCAATGCCAACTCATCGCAGCTGAAGAAGGAGGTGAGCCCGAGCGCCCGGGAGAGCCTCATGTTGCAGAGCAGAAATCACCTATTGCAAAACAAATCAGACTCAAAAGATGAGAGCATCTTATGAAATAATGCATATGGTGGATTCTGTTGTTGCTTAACAGGAGGAGGTTATAAATATAAATAGTACTTGTGTTGCTCAAAATGTTGTTTAGGTTTTGCGTCTCTGCACTGTGCATCTATTGGCATCTTTCTGAGCTCAAATTACAACATGCCTCAGGAAGAGCAAGACTTCCACTTGCAGCTTCACTTGCAAATGCAGCCCTAGAATTGATGTTTTTCAGTCTTGATGCTCCAGGCTGAGCTGAAGGATTTGCCCCCCTCAGGCCAATGCAGCCAATAATATCTGATGAGTCACAGCGGCCAAATGAAAAGTCCATTTCCATTCTGCAACAGTGACACGTTGATTTTTGAAAGTCTTCTTAACATACAAATCATCTTCTGATTTTTTGACACACGTCTGTGTATTGATGTGATGTCTTTAATAAAAGACGACCTCTCAGTCTATCATTATACAAGTATATTATTATTTTTGTTATTCTGAGTGGAACAACGCATTTTTAGAATTTCATTTGATTTTGAAAAGTGAAAGACATTAACACTTTTAAAACTAATTAGAGCTATTTGTCCTTTGAATTGTATTAGAAACAGCAATAATTGTTATAGTTGTCTTCTGGAGCAGTCATTTACATTTTAAGACAATGGCTGCATCTTGATGATTGAAAATGATAATGTTCTGGTAATTTTGTTCAGGGCTCTTGGCCCATCTTTCTGGTTTATTTTGGACTCCAAACGCATTAAGATCCAAGACAAACAATGCTACTCTGCTGATGTTATCTATGAGGACTGCTCGGGAGAATAAAAATCATGTTTTTGCCAAAACAGTCAATACCCTTTAATTGAGAAGACAAAAAAAATATTTTAGCACAAGATGTTGTGTCTATTGTCTATTGATTACAATTGAAAAGCCTAAAATACATTTTGGTGAGGGTAATAATGCTGATCTTTTATCTCTAGTACTTTTACTCATACAGTACCCCGGGGTGGAAAGGAATACCTTACACGTGAAGATAACAGTCCTTCTTTACTGTTTTAACAAGGTAAACATTATTTGAAATAAATAAAATGGCAATTATTTGTGTTAAAGTGAAACTATAACAGTTATACAATGATAATTAGTGAAAAATTCTTTTCCTAATTTGAAATGAAACTTTGTTCTACCCTAAAGCAGACAAGTCATCATGAAGTACTCAAGGATTTTACTTTAATTCATGTTTTGCTGACTGAAAATTCCTTGTTTACACTATAATTCAATTGGCCCCAAGCACTAAACACATGTCTTACCCAACATTAACGGTAACATGATACAAACATTTATTTGAGTTCAGAAATACAAGCTAATAAATCACTATTTAGTTCATTGTACATTGTATTATATGTCATCTAACAATATGTACTGTCAATGGATTCTTCTTCTCTTCAAAAGTGGTTTGTTGGATACCTTTGCTTTATTGTCATTGATGTTTCCTGCAGCTGCATCCATGTTTTCTTAACATCTTTAGCCCTTTCTTGTGCAGATAGCGTCCTTAAAGTATTTAAATATAAACAATCCATGTTTTTTTCTGATTAACCTTAACTGAATAAAGATAATACCAACCTGTCGTGAAGATACTTAAATGTGGTAAAGTGACATGCTTTCTGTGTCTTTGTAGAGTCTGAGGATGTGATTATGTATGGCTTAACAATGTCACACTCTCCAAAGCGGAAAATGTAAAGCTGATTGTGGCCATCTTCTGTCGAAAGAGGATCCTTGACACCTACAATAGATATTTTTAGACAATTTTACCACACAAATCAATGTGCACAATGTGTGTTAAGACAACAAAAGTCACTTAGGTCATTTGCGGTGGTTTATTTACCTTGGATGAGGAGAGTTTTGTGCCAGCGGTCGAGATCAAAGACGGGATTGCAGGAGGAGGCGATCGCATGCTTTGGAGGAAGAATCAAAGAGCACACATTTGTTTTATTGATGACATCTTGCAGGTACATTTGACCATTTCTTTGGATCATGAGAGCCTGCGAAACCGATAAAAACACACAGGGAATGAAAAAAAAAAAAACCTGACAAATGTAAATAATTTGTCTACTACCAAGTCTTGCAGAAATGGCACAGCTGCAGCGACGGTTGGGAGGTCGCCACTGTCATTTACCCTGTAGGGAAATCAAAAAGCGTGAATATATTGCATTCTCTGACTACTGTTAGTCAGACAAACAAACTGGACACGATTAAACCTCATTTGAACATAGAGCGCATAATAGTCTGCATGTGAACTGCGTAACCTTTCAGTCAAATGTAGCGTACGCAATTCTCTTCCGCGGCCTGCAGTTATTAATGTATACACTGCCCCACTTTTGCACTTCAGTAAAAGAAGGAGCCTGTTGTCACTACAGCTGTGAGAGTCTTCCAGAGAAGCAGGGCAGTAATCCATGAAACGAATCCCGGAAAAGGCATTGTCCACATCGGAAAAGACAGACAACGGAGAGCCTATAACATAGAAAATACAAAAGAATGAGATACAATGTTGTTCTGCTGTTATGTGTGGGCACCGTGGAGTCGAGGGGCGCTTGTTTGTCCACAAAAACCCAGAGTGTCTCCAATAGTGACAGACAGAGATCCACATGATCCTACAGCAGGCGGTGAGCTCTGATAGATCTTCTCATAGTGTGACAATAGAATTACTGTTTTACCCCTTATTATGCATCGAATGTACAAATCAATACCACACATGAGTTCAGTATTGTGACTGGTGAATGTCAACTTCTGAATCTCCATAAAAAAATATCTAGTACGTAAAGGGTGCCGCAATAAATATTTTAACGTCTAGTTTTACTGTTATTAATATTTGTATAAACTCAGTGCTTGTGTGCAAATTGCTAAAACCGGTGATGATCAAGCAACAGCACAGACTTACCAAAGTTTCTGTCCCAAACACACACCACGTTGTCAGAGAGACCGAGGGCAATGTAGCGAGTGCATCCGCTGACCGCAGAACAAACTATTCTATTTGCATTTGGACACAACACTCCAGGCAAATGCTGAAACTCTGTAACACACAGAGTTTTCTTTATTCTGTTTGTTACATAAAAAGTAAATCCACATTGCCGTGGTCCTACCAGACTTGTTTTTAGTTGCTTTTTGGAGCGAGTACTGAAGAAGATGTTTGCTTCCACTCCACCACAAGCAGACGGCATTAGGCAAGTCTGTAAATGGAGGAAATGAATGAACAGATTTGATTTGATACAGTATTTCTTTTATTGATTTGTCCCCTATCACCTTCCTCCAAGCTCATTTTAAATTTATGGAAAAAATGAACTTTTCTGTGAAGTTTATGCTACTTTCAGCTTCATTGTTTGATTAAAACAATATATTTTTCATATAATTTAAATTTCAGCTCAGCTTATTGTCGCTATTACAAACCTGTATTTTTTATTTTCACACCGGATAATGGCAGGAGAAAGTGTACGGTGCAGGTTCTAAATGACAAAACACAAACGTTTGATTTGAAAGTCATAAAAATACATCTTTCACGTCGTACCCTGGAGTCCACTCTCCATCCAAGACCAGATAATGTGAATCAAACTGAGAGAGACTTTCTGAAATAGTGTCTGGAAAATAAAATGAGTAAATACCCTGTTATTGCTTTGTAACTTATATAAGAATAGACATGTTAAACATACTTGACACATGTAGAGGCTTGATTTTGTTTATCATTGCAACAGGAGACCACTGGACCTCTGACACTGTAGAGGAGTTTGAGTCCTGCCATAGAGATAAAACACAGCCTGGTTGAAAATGTACAAGTCTTGCTGCTTTCTGCTTTACCTGTGGTTGAGAGAGAGCGGCTCCTAACTCCCTGAGCCATGACTCGGTCGGAAAATGGAACACTTCAAGCCAAACAGCACCATTGCCTGAAGAAAAAACAGAGCAACACCGCACACACTTAACAATAGTTTACCTTCATTTTGTGACGATAACTTACTTACAGCACATGGAAGCAACTGCATAATCTCCTCCTTGACACAGTTGAAATGAGATGCAAATACTTCGATTGTTGATATTCTCCTAGTACATCAAATGTATTAATTATTCCCTATGTATGAGGTTAAAATGATTGAAAACACTGTGAGATGAAGGTTATACCATTATGTTAATGACACTGATAAGATGGATGATTTCAGACTGACTGATCAGAATCCTGGCAACACCTGTAAAGATAATATCGGTAAGTGGCTTTATATAAGATAAGATAATCTTTTATTGTCCACACGTGGGGAAATGTTACAACGCAGTAGATACAGAGGAAAAGGACACTCTTAATAGAAGAACTCTTATAAACAAAACCAAAAAAAAAAAAAAAAAAATTAATAATAATAATAATAAAATAAAATGATAAAGATAAAGATTAAAATAAAATAATAATAAAATAAGGTAAATAATAATAATAAAATAAAGTAAAAATAGCTAGCATAAGACTAAATAATACTAATACTAATGGTAAGTAAACATCAGTTATATGCACATGAATATAGCCTTAATTGCTTGTGAGTATGACACTAATTGCACATGAATATGACGGTATTGCACATGGTTAAGTCAGTATGTATGTATTTTCATCTTTAGAAACTCTTACCCATGTCATCAATGGTTCCCAGTAAGTACGTGTCCTCTGCTAGTTTGTTCATTTGAACAGATGTCATTTCTATCTGCTCCAGTGACCACTCAGCCACGGACACGAAAGAGGCCGCAGACCAAAGAGACAAACCTCTGGCGTGGCCCACACTGAGGAACTGACCATCTTCTGACAATGACAGGCAGGTGGCGCTCTCTGGCAGCTGCTGGACAACAGACAACTTAACATATAGGCCACATAATAAATGTGTGATATTTGCCAGGAGGTATTTACCTGATGGACACCGGACGTGTTTAACAGAGGCGTTTCCATTGGTGCAGTTCAGGACAGTTTTGGAAGTGAGATTGTAACTACTTGATGCTGTTTGTTCACCTCATATAACAACAACAAACACATTTAGTGAAATAAAAGACCACGTTTCATTTATGTAAGAGAAGAACTGAACAGCTTGACTCACGGATATTCGCAGTTCATCCTCTAATATCCTTCTGTAGTTTTGCGTTGACGTGCGCGTTTTGTTTACGTTACAGCACGCTTTCTAGTTGCCA
Source organism: Eucyclogobius newberryi (assembly GCF_026437365.1). Taxonomy (NCBI): domain Eukaryota; kingdom Metazoa; phylum Chordata; class Actinopteri; order Gobiiformes; family Gobiidae; genus Eucyclogobius; species Eucyclogobius newberryi. The sequence continues at coordinate 24,367,897 of NW_027316167.1, read as the reverse complement.
TGGCTACACTGGGTGGTCCCGTTGTGTCAGTCACATGACTTATTTGGCTGTCGCCACTACGTATATTGAAGACGTCACCGCATGCTGTTACTTATTTAGATGGTGGTGAAAAACAGTGAATAAAACAGAAAATGAAACGGGTTGATACTTAGAGAAGACAGAAGTTGTGGGCACGTTTACATTAAGCCCTCAAAGCTTTTAAGAGCACAGCCTTTGTGTGCTGAGAGTGACTGTCTGATCCTGAAATATAACACAGTTGGAAATTGTAGCAGTAAGTTCACGATTATGACCACGGCAATCCATTTCTGGCAACTAACAGGGTCTTGGGACGTCACAGAAGAGGAGGAATCTTTTGTTGTGAGACTTTTTGTTGAAACAGCCCAGGGTGCAAATGCGGCTTTCATCCTCAAGATGGCAGTAGCATCTTGTGTGTGACGTCACTCCAGAGCCATGAATAATTAAGAGTGGCCCTAGATCCCTCAGATCCATGCATCAACATCTGTAGCTGCAGAACATGGTCACAAGCACGTGTAGAATCTGCCAAATCGATCACTATTGAGCTAGAATAATTGTTAAAACACATGTATGTAAATAAAATATTAAAAATACTCACTTTATTAGGAATTAGTAGATGTAAGACTACGCCTATTTTCATGACCTTTGTTATTCATGAGTTTTAGCTTCCTGTTATATGCAACATTGTGAGGACTTTTTCCCATTCAAGATGTAATATTTTGTTTTAAATTGTTAATCACTATGGCGACGCGATCACCCTAATTTCTCATCACTCTGAAACCCATGGATAGGAATCTGTATATAGCTTCAACCTTTATTATGAACGTAGCCTATAGCCTGAATCAATCAAGCAATTCATTAATAATGACAGTATTCAGTCCGTCAAGGGACATAATTACAATTATCACTGAAAAACATGGTGGTGACTCAGGGGTGTGACTCAGTGTGGTGTGCATAGAATGGGCACAGACTGTTATAACAATAAGATAATGAAAATATCTCCTCTAACAGTAATGAGGAAAACAAAATGTGTGGCCGGATTAATGGCTAATGGTGATGTAAGGCTTTCATAAATACCTTAAGGCTCATGATAGGCCATTACAGAAATGCATGGCATTCAGAAGCAAAGGAACAACGTAAGTGTTTAACATCAGCCTGTTCCCTTAAGTGCAAAACAAACAAAAATCACAGGGCATCAATACATACTTAAAAGAAAAAAGAGCCATAGCATGTCCTCTGGTCTACTCTGAAGTGAACTCAACAAGAATTTGATGACAATTATAAACCTTAAGAAATAAAACCAAACACTACACATGATAGAGCAGAGCAATGTCGAAGCTTTGCCAACACTACATCTAATTATTCCATTTGTTTTAGTGGGATATGATAGTACACGAGTTACTTTGGATTCAACATTCAGATGAATAAATCATTTTGTGGCAGTTCACCTTTCACTGGATTACAGCCGCTCCCACTTTCATGCACACTTCTTCAATACTTGTACATTTTAGATCAGCGCCTTACATAATTTCAACGTAATGAAACCAAGAGTGAAATAAAATAAGTTTGAATACATATCAGTAGTTTGTCTACGAAAATACTTTGAGCAAGCACAAACAGCTACCATATTGATAATTGACATATCCTACATATTATGACCAAACGTTTGTGTCGAAACAGGAAGCCAATCCATACTTAATACAACAAGTGCATTTGTTCCTGCAGTTGTTAAAAAATTATATAGATGAAGAGTGGTTAGTATCAGGTAAGTCTAATTACTGACCGAAAAGTATGCTGTATGTGTAGGCCTAGTACCAAAGCTGATGCACCAGTTTGGTCAATGTTTACAATGGAATGGTTACACATAAAGTATCATTACATTTAGAGTTCAAAAAAGACCAAAAAAAACAAATCAGATCCACCAAAAAAATGACATGCAAATGACATAGACATAGACAATATTACAGTGAAATCTGAGATAGAATGACAACACTCTGTAACAACATTAGTAATGGTCCCAACAAAATCACTAATTGTGACATTTTCTTGATCTTCTCTTCTTTTCTAGTTCTTCATCGGTCCAAACAGTCTGTGATTCTGGACATGGCGACGCTGCTAACAGGTTTGAGCTATATCATAGTCTGTGATGAGCTGTTTGATGTACGACAGTTTTTCATGAAGGTATTTACATCTTTTTTTCTCTTCTCGGTAGCCTGGAAACTTCTACGAACAGAAAATAAATCAATACGATTCTGTGTGAAAAATATGAAGACACAGAAGGCAGTCAAAGTCAGTCTTACCTTTTTATACTTGCTATACTTTTCCAGAATTTGATCTTCCATTATCTACAAATAAACACATTAACTATTAAAGTACAAACTAAAATACCATACAAATACCGTATTTTCCAAACTATAAGTATAACTTTTTCATAGTTTTGGCCGGGGTACGACTTATATCTATATTTATACTATATACTTATACTTCAGTGCGACTTATATGTGTTTTTTTTCTTCTCTATTATGCATTTTTTGGCTGGTGCGACTTATATTCCAGAAAATACGGGTCATAATAAAATCATGGCAGGAGTTTCTGTACACTTAGATGTGACAAGTTATGTACATTTTGTGTTACCAATCTCAGGTTTAGAAGCCAACATAAAAAAATGTATATATCAAATGGATGATATGGTTAAAATGATGGAGATTCTATTTTATTCATCTCAATAAAACTGTTGCTACTCTGGTACAGCCGCTTTTCACTCAAGACGGCCTCATGGGAACATTTGTCTGCGCTATAATTATGTTGAAATTGACCATTCCATAAAAAGCCTCACTGTATGATTAGCAGGAGAGTCATTTGCCACATGCAAAGTTGATCTTCTTGCATGGACCCTTGAGCAAGTGTGAACTATCTGCCCTCCACCTCACATGTTAAAGACTGAGCATGTCTAATAGTCTAATTTTACTGCGGCGGGTTGTAAAAAAAAATCTTGGGATGAATAAAAACAAAGGTGTAGTGTATAGTGCTATGGCTACGTGTTTTTGAGCTTACTTTATATTCTTTAGTGCCAGGAGAAAGACTTTTAATCTTGGCTCCAAGTTGAACAAACATGTGAGTGATAGTTGCAATCCTGGAGTGAAGGTCTTTGTACTCGTCATACTCTGCGCAGAAATCCTCCTGGTACCTCATGCGCTGCTCCAAATCCATGATAGGGCTGTAAAGGCTGCGGGGGAAAAGGCTTTTAGTTGTATTTGTACTATAACACTAACGTATGTAGATGTAGAGAAATTGTCTTTTTTTAAATACAGTTCCTCATTTTGTCAACAGATGGCAGTATTAAGTTGCATGCGTGGCTTTGTGTTTTGTGACTTATAATAATAAGTTCTAATTTTAACAGACAAACAACCGACAATTTTTATTCAATGATTCAAAACCATATTCCATAAAGCTGGACTTACAGAATGTAGTCTGGTTTCTCATCAGATGTAACCTCTTCTTTGATATCAGGAGCTGAAAGATAAAATATAAAATAATGACTACTTATCACTATTTGGGTCTTGAGCAATCCGTGCGTGTTTTGCCAAAAGCCACAGTGTAACTGGCAAAACCACACGCATGTGTCGACAAGCTAAGGGCCTGTGGTATCAAGAGACCTCTCAGCTTACAGACCCAAAGCACAGGCTGAAATGTTGTTGAGTCAATCAGGCGCATAACAAACCGGGGACTCAAGAGAGCTCCAAGGGGCAAACAATAGCACTGTGTATGAGATAATACAGTAAATGCACTAGTGGCCAGTCACACTGTGACAGTTGTTCACAGTCCACACACAATCATAATTACTGGCCATCTGAGTAAGTCTTGTGGTTGACTTGTTTTTTCTGTAGCTGAGAGCAGTCAAAACAAAATATATCATGGAAACCTCTTGACCAAAATAGCCGTTTGATCACATAATGTGTAAAAATAGTCTGTGAAACTCTTATCACAAACTGCATTGGAGCTTGTCATGATTAAATAAATAAACAATATATAAATATTTATAAAGGTTCCTTACTGTATTATTTTATATGAAACATGAAGAGGGCCTTACTGTCAAGTTTGTCCATGTGTTGTTTTAAGTCGGGGCTGGTCTCCATCCATTTGGCCTGATTGTCTTTTATTCTCTCCCGCTCTCTGTCTTTATGTTTTTTTGATTTCTTCTTTTTGTGCTGGTGGTTGGCAAACTGCTCCTTTGTGCATTCTGAATGTGCTTTTGTCCATGGAGAGCTGCTGATTATTGAGTCTTGTTTCACTGTGTCTGAAACAACTGCATCAGGCACTTTGTGCATAAGAGGAATGCTATTAGAAGACTCCAGTGAGTTATTATAGTTACTAGTAAGATTACAAGTCCTTTGAAACTCAGTTTTTGTGTGAAAACTGGGAATAAGAGAGGGTGTGTTCAGGTCCTCTGAAACAGGTCCTTGAGGAAGACTCTTGGTTAAAAGTTTTTGTCTTTTGGCTAAAATCTTCTCTTGTGAGCAATCCAGAGCTACAGGGCGTTTCTGCAAAAGCACACAATAAAATAAGCTTTAATAAGTTTAATAAATAGTGGCTAAAATGTGACTTTGAAAAAACTCAAATGAATCACTCATCACATACCATGTTAGGGTTTTTCTTTGGGCTCTGATTCAGCGTTGTATTTTCTGGGGATGTTTGCAATGATGTGGTTGCTAGAAGATTCCTTGACTGGATGTTTGGTAGCTTCCTATTATTTGTAAAGTAAATACAAAATCAAAATCCCAGTTGTTTTCCGTGTTGGTAAACTACAAAATAAGGGTGCATTTTGAATTAAGGTGAACACACCTGGCAAGAACCCGTCCAATGAGCTGTTTTTCCTCTTCACTATAGCCAGGCCAGTCCTTCTGCACATGCTTGTACAGAGCGTCCTGCAGGCAGTAGCTATTGTCTTTAGGGTTCAGTTTTGCCACCTACAATCAATAAAACAAAGACATGATTACTTCAATCTACATACATGATTCTGTATTCTGTGAAGCACTTACGAAACATTGAGTTGGAAAAAAGTGCTTTACAAATAAATGTGGATTGGAATGTTCCTACTATTACATCTTTTCTGCACATTTTAAAAGGTTCAAGAAGAGTTGAGGTTTTGATTCTACTTGTTTTATCTTTCTCTAAGGACAGATGTTTATCTCATCCTCCAGACAATGTGCACTGTCCCACTGCAGCGCAATCTCTGCGGGGACAGTTGCAGCTTTCAACTAATTACGCACACACAAAAATGCACAATAAACACCACCGCTCTGACGTGATCCTGTATTGAATAAATAAATTTTGTGAATGATTTAAAGCAGAGGTTCATTCAGGAGATTAAATAGAAGCAATGTGTTTTGCAAGTTTTACATAAAACAGATGTAGAAAAAAAGGGGACATTTAGTTTTTAGATGATAAATTATATCTCATAATGAAGCAATGTATTGTTTCATTATGAGAAATGTATTGCATTCTATATGTATTACATTCTAAATATCATGCAAAATTTATTGAATGTATACTTCAAATACTTCAAACACCTTAAATCAGAGAGAACATCATTTGTTTGATGAGCATCTGAAAATTGTGAAGACTGTGTCCCTCCAAGTACCTCATCTAGTACGGTGCCCAGCTCTACTTTGTCTTTGGGGCTGGCTCTCTCCTTCTCCAGCCACAGCAGCAGCTCTGGTTTCCTGTACGGTTTTAAAGCCAGCAGGTGAATGATCCGCTCCCTCAAGCGCCTCCAGCTCGGTCCTGCTCCTCCACTGACCCGCCGGTTTTGGATAGACTGCTTCAGAAGAGTGTCTGGCCCGGGTAAAGACTGGACATTGCGTTTGGGGAACTTGGAGGACCAACCTAAAAGCAAATACAATATTATATTAGAGTAACGTGACAACATTTGTCTTATATTTAGGTACAAACATAATTTATTACAAGCATTCGATTAAGTCAGAGCTTCTCAAAATGTGGGACACGCCCGTTTGTGGGTGTGCAGAGCCGTGCTAAGGGGAGAGCGAGACGCTTGGAGAAATGTGCCCACATTACGTGTGACAGACGTGTTTTGAGCAACAGAAAAACACCCGGTGCCAACCTCCTCTGTCCCTCCTCTCTCCCTCCTCTCTCCCTCCTCTGTCTCTACTCTGTCCCTCCTCTGTCCTCTGTCTCTCCTCTGTCCCTCCTCTGTCCCTCCTCTCTCCCTCCTCTGTCTCTACTCTGTCCCTCCTCTGTCCTCTGTCCCTCCTCTGTCCCTCCTCTCTCCCTCCTCTGTCTCTACTCTGTCCCTCCTCTGTCCTCTGTCCCTCCTCTGTCCTCTGTCTCTCCTCTGTCCCTCCTCTGTCTCTCCTCTGTCTCTCCTGTCTCTCCTCTGTCCCTCCTCTGTCCCTCCTCTGTCTCTCCTCTGTCTCTCCTCTGTCCCTCCTGTCTCTCCTCTGTCTCTCTTGTCTCTCCTCTGTCCCTCCTCTGTCCCTCCTCTGTCCCTCCTCTCTCCCTCCTCTGTCCCTCCTCTGTCTCTCCTCTGTCTCTCCTCTGTCCCTCCTCTGTCTCTCCTCTGTCTCTCCTCTGTCTCTCCTCTGTCTCTCTTCTGTCTCTCTTCTGTCTTGGTTAGATGACATGGAATGGAAACAATAAATACTCATTGAACCATAAGTTCTGGCCTTCTCATTTTGACTGGACGCTACACTTTCCTTTTTGAAGCGAACTTTTGAACTTACTCTGCCACTATTCTTGTTGTCATTTTGGTTATTACTTTTAATGGCGGTTGGCAGCCAAGTGAAAAGGAGCATTTACCGCCACCTACTGTAGTTGTACGTCTTCAAAGTATGTACGTATGTATGTACCGTAAAAAAAAAAGGAGAAAGAAAGAGTGCTCTTCTTCTTCTTCTTCGGTGTTTCATGGCGGTTGATATCCATAACATTACATTACCGCCAGATTTTATTTTTTAGACTTTATTTTTTAGACTTTATTCTTTAGACTTTATTCTTAAGACTCCCCCCATCATGTGACGATCACGTGACAATCACGTGACAATATAAAGCATAGGTAGAATAGAATGCGTGTGTATTCTATTCCATTCCGCTTTGATCTCATGGGCTTTAAAGACAATGAAATATAAACTCAGTGGTACGTGTCTGTAACAGTGGCCAGTTGCCAACCGCCATAGAACACCAAAGAAGAGGAATAATAATGTTTGAAGTATAAAGTCTAAAGAATAAAGTCTTAAGTCTAAAGAAGACTTACAAGTACAGTAGGTGGCGGTGAATGCACCTTTTCAGTTGGTCGCTAACCGCCATTAAAAGTAACACAACAACTGCCATAAAACACCAAAGAAGAAGAGTCAGCACTGGCAGAAAGCAGTCTATGTGACGATCGTGGAGCAGCAGTGGTAAAAGTGATCCAAAGTAACGTAGTGCATCTTCTTGAAACACCATATTTTCAGCAGTGAAGCGCCAGTTCTCCGCTGTCCCTTGAACTCGTCATTATGAGAGAAATTGTGCATCTCCAGGCCGGCCAATGTGGGAACCAGATTGGAGCCAAGGTCAGACTAGTTTTCTTATATCATAGCTGAAATGTGATATTGTGTATAGTGTATTGTGTATACAGGCGTGGTGTCTCAATGCTAATGATGTGCAGAATTTGCTATTACCACAATAAATACTGACAGTGGACACTTCTAAACATTTGGTCGTTTACAGTTTTGGGAGGTGATAAGTGATGAACATGGCATCGATCCTTCTGGGACGTACCATGGCGACAGTGACCTGCAGTTGGAGCGAATCAACGTTTACTACAACGAGGCGTCAGGTGAGATCCAAGCTTTTTATTTCCACAGGTGCTGTCAAATCCACAACTTTTGTCTCCTACATGAATTGCGTCATTTATTTTTCACAGCACAGTTCTGCTAAGACTTGGTTAACAAAATTTCCCCTAATAACAATAATACATATTTGGTCACAGGAGGAAAGTATGTCCCCCGTGCAGTTCTTGTTGATTTGGAGCCAGGAACAATGGACTCTGTGAGATCTGGCCCATTTGGTCAGATTTTTAGACCAGACAATTTTGTCTTTGGTAAGAATGTGAATTTCCATTCAACACTTCATATTAATTAGAAGTAAATGTCCAGTTTCTTATTTGTTCATTGTCATATGCTAATATAGGCCAGAGTGGGGCAGGTAACAACTGGGCTAAAGGCCACTACACAGAAGGAGCTGACCTTGTGGACTCGGTGCTGGATGTAGTGAGGAAAGAGGCAGAGAGCTGTGACTGTCTACAGGGCTTTCAGCTCACACACTCTCTGGGAGGAGGTACAGGCTCTGGCATGGGTACACTACTAATCAGCAAAATCCGAGAAGAGTATCCAGACCGTATCATGAACACTTTTAGTGTAGTGCCATCACCTAAGGTACTCGCAACTTAATTAAATGGATGGGAAAAGACTGCTTTCAATGTCTAAATTTGTCCCTTTTCTCTGGGCCAGGTGTCTGACACTGTGGTGGAGCCTTACAATGCCACACTCTCTGTCCACCAGCTGGTCGAGAACACAGATGAAACCTTCTGCATTGATAATGAGGCCCTGTATGAAATCTGCTTTCGTACTCTGAAGCTCACTACACCAACATATGGTGACCTAAACCATCTTGTCTCTGCCACCATGAGCGGTGTCACCACCTGTCTGCGCTTCCCTGGTCAGCTCAACGCTGATTTGAGGAAACTGGCTGTGAACATGGTGCCATTTCCCAGATTGCACTTCTTCATGCCAGGCTTTGCCCCACTGACAAGTCGAGGCAGTCAGCAATACAGGTGAAACTTTTTAACAGTGTTGAACAGTATTTTATAAACGAAGGCCTATTATTTTATTCTTATTTCAATACAAAAATATAATTTTCTAATGTTTTTGCAATCCATCAGACATTTTCTATGGTTCATTGATGTAAAAGTATCACACAAAGTGAATGGACTAAAGCATTAACCACAACATTTTAGAAAATCTCTCTCAATTCTTGTTTATTCAGCTTTTTTGACAGTTAAACAACAAATCATGTTGTACTCGATATTTTAATTTCATATCTTAAGTAAAATGTTGATATTCTGCCCATCTCATTGTGCATCTCAATGATTTATTAAAATGGTGGTTTTCTTGCAGAGCTTTGACAGTTCCTGAGCTAACTCAGCAGATGTTCGATGCCAAGAACATGATGGCTGCTTGCGACCCTCGCCACGGCCGGTACCTCACGGTGGCAGCCATTTTTCGAGGCCGTATGTCCATGAAGGAGGTGGACGAACAGATGCTGAATGTGCAGAACAAGAACAGCAGCTACTTTGTGGAGTGGATCCCCAATAATGTTAAAACCGCAGTGTGCGATATCCCCCCTCGTGGCCTCAAAATGGCCGCTACCTTCATAGGAAACAGCACAGCCATTCAGGAGCTGTTCAAACGCATCTCCGAGCAGTTTACAGCTATGTTCCGTCGCAAAGCTTTCCTTCACTGGTGAGTCAATGGAACGGATTTAGTTACTGCTGTGGGTAGTAATCCAGGACCTGTACTGACATACTACTGCGAAATCATGGATGAAGGAATACTAACATAATGTTTACAGGTACACTGGCGAGGGCATGGACGAAATGGAGTTCACCGAGGCAGAGAGCAACATGAACGACCTAGTGTCAGAGTATCAGCAGTACCAGGACGCCACCGTGGAGGAGGAGGGCGAGTTTGATGAGGAGGGTGAAGAAGATGCCTGAATGCTGCTTGAATGTCTTTCTTTAGCTTGTATTTTTAAATATTTTCTTCTGTTCTTGGTCAATGTTTTAACCTCTTGTAGCGTTTTGATTCAAAATGGTTAATTTTAGACTTCCAAAGACGACTAAAGCTCCGTTTCCACTGATCCTACATAGCTCTACTCTTCAATATATAGAGATATATCTCTAGAGAGATATATATAGACATCGATTGATATATATATGTATACATAATATGTATATATATTGATCGATATCTACGCAGATATTGATATGTATGGATATAGATATATATATATATACCAATATATATATATGTTGATATATATACACACACACACTGATATATATCGATATTGATTTATATATACATATATAAATATATATATATATATATATATATATATATATATATATATCGATATCGGTTAAGAAGGGCTGGAGGAAACACTCCAAACTGTTTTTGTTGCCTATGGAAACCAGGCCTATGGATACTTGTTGCTCAAAGTCATTGTTTGAATAAAACTATAGACTTAAAAGACCATTCATACTTTAAAGAGGCTTTATATAAAATTCACATTTTAATAATAGTGTAGAATGTAAGAATCACATTCCCACCACACTGCCATCCTCTCCATGCTAATTGTTTTAAGTTTAACCATGAATCTTTATTGTGTAAGACAAACGTGGCCATTTTATTTGCACCAGCAGGTCTATCAGTATTTCAGTAAGGCTGTTTTCAAGTGACAAATGTCTTTCTAAATGTATGTAAACATGACCCAGTTCAACAGAAATGATAAAGTAATCCAAGTTTTGTATGTTACTAAACTGTCACTATGTTGAAGCATCCAAAACACGTTTAGGTACAAACAAATTGTGTAAAGTATGAATATCATTCCTACCGGACAACGTGACTCGTAACAAAAAAGGCAGAGATACGAGTCAGCACCGGCAGAAAGCACTCTGTGACTGTTGTGGACCTGCAGTGGTAAAAGCGATCAACAGTGACAAGTAACAATGCGTCTTTTTCTCAAAACGCCATATTTGAAGCAGTGAAGCCCCAATTCTGCGCCGTCCAAGTGGCTATGGATACTTTTTTTTTAATCTCCCAAGGGGGGCGCGCCAGGAAAAAATGGAGAAGCTCTGGATTAAATTATTGTTCAGCCTGACATTTAGAGAATGCCAATGCATGGGGGCGAAATTACATATAATCTCTTGTCATGTATGGACGGGGAAAGCCAGGAACTTTTTAATCAAGGTTGTCAAAGATTAAATAACATACAATCAAGTTAGACAACCTGCATTGTAATACTCAAACTCTATTTGAATCTTATTGTCATTTGTCGCAGGTGTAAAGTGCATGACAAAATGCTGGTATTCCTGAAGCAGACGTGGGGCATGTCACAGCAGTGAAAGCCATCTCTCAGTTCTAATCTCATTATAGGTTAATCTGTGCTTTGAAGGTCACATGGGGGTGGATCTACACACAACTTACCTTTCAACCACAAAAATGTCCTGCCAAGAGATAACAAGTCTATGCAATACCTATCTATATAGCTAGTGTTTATGCAAAACACTCACCAAATTATGTAATAATTACAGTATGGAGCTAGTTATTGTCATCCCTCATTATAGTCCCTGAAAGAAAAGAATTAAGGTAGTCTTATAAGTTACCAAGTCCAGGGTAAGTACACAAAACCAGGGCAAGTTTCAAGGTTTAACTCCTCGAGGAAAGAACTAATCTAGCCCCCGCTCCTAAGGGCACTATATATTACTCCTGTAAATCAGACTGCAGGTGAAAATTAGCTATTTACCCACAATTTGGTGCAGAACATCTTTGTTTATTACAAGCTTAATGTATCTGTACATTGTTCCTTTGAATAAAGACTAAACTAACTAGACTAATCTAAACTAGTCCAAACTAATTCTAGCTCCTCAAACCTGTAATTACTTCCGGATGGCAGTCCAGATCACTACCTTTTCTACCATAAACTATGGCTAACACTATACTCAATATATATATTGAGTATAGTATATATATATATATTCAAATTCATCCTCGATTGTTATTAGATGAAAACCTTTTCGAATCAGCAAACAAACTCCAATTGGATTAGTTTTATTAACTTCAGCTAATCTTTTTCATTTGAGTAGAGCCCATACTTGATAATTCAGTTAGACAACATGACATAACAAGACTACAGTATTAAAAACTGTGTGAATGGGCTCAAAAATGCATAAAAGAAGAAACTGACAACATTGCAACAACTACAGTAAGTTCACAGTAATGTTTTTATACTGGCTGCTCCAAAATGCTGAACACATATGTTTAATCACTGCAGCACTTATCCAGACTGAACCCCGCCCTCTCTTACCTGGATGTCCAGGTTTGATCTCGATGACGGAGCGGTTCCAGCTGTCCTTCTCCACCTGGGACACACGCTCGCGGGTCGTTTGGTAAGAGTCGTCTGTGGCACACACTGTGATCTTGTCCTGGATGAAGCCCTGGCCTTCCAGCTGCTCGTGGCCATCACTGCAAAACAAAAAGACGCATACATATATATATTTATTACAAACTGTAAATCTAAAGAGCACCGTTTTGGCTTTAAACTGTTGAACTGTTGCATTAGCATTTGGCTCACACAGACGACTGGAGTCAGACCCATTTGAGCTTAACCACAGGAGGCAGTGACACGGCAGAGTCCTCTGTTTCCATGCATAACCACTCAATAAACATGGCATCATAAGTCTCCATAATGAGAGGCTCCAGCCAAAAATATACAAGAAATTACAACTGCCCCTTCCAGCGCGGAGCAAGTAGTAAGTTAACTGTGTTTCTTGGAATCACAAAGTCTGTGTTTTAATGCCGCTATCCTGTAAAAAAGAAAACAACTTGAGTAAAAACAGAGCATTCAATAAAGACTAACCTTGATGCGTATTGATGGATGCAGTCAAAGCTGGCTTGAGGCTGATCCTTGCTGTCTGTAGACAAGTAAAAGGTAAAAACCCGGAGAGCAGAAGGCGCCTCTGATGTGGGAGCTGGGATCTTGATGTACTACAAAACAAACACACCAGAATAAGCTACACATATTTTTAGTTCAGTTAAGTTAAGCACTAGTGGTTCTCATAAATGGGAAAAACATCCTTATAAAGTCACAACCACAACTAATTCATTCATTCATTCATTGCACAGGCCTTCCTCGCAGTGTTCACTTAAGAATGACTTCTCTTTATCAGAACAAGACTGGACACTGACACTCATGAGATAATCAGATTGCAGCACTGATTACTTCACAAGTACACTAGTGTATAAGAGTGCAGGCTGTAGTTTTATGATGGCCAACTCTTTAATTTACACTGTAAATCTGTTTTAGCGTCAAATCAGTTTGACTTACTGAATATCTGTCACAAGTGTAATTACACACACTTCAGTCAGATTTGTGCACAAGCTCATACATGCCTTCTACTTTCACCAGCATGACATTTACGGAGTAATCTGGTGAGTTTGTGCCTCAGAGAATGATAAAAACAATACACGCGGCCACGCTGATGTTTTAAGTTGATAGTTATAGATATTTGAACTTCACATCCCACAAAATTCACACATGATTAAAAGCCTTTTTGAAAAACAAAGTAAACATCAGAAAGCATGGCCTCCAGTCTTCCCCTTGCAATGAGGAAAATTAATAATTCATGGAGTGTGTTTATTGAATTTTGCAGCGCACAGCCAGAGCTCCAGCTGTTTTAAATGCCCAGTCAGGCGATGCACAAAGGCACTGGCTGGCATTGGCGGCTGTTGGCCCTCGTGCAGAGCTCTGGATCCCTGCTGTGTAAACCACAACACACTCTCTTTCCCAGCCAAAGGGGGCAGGTCCACCGTCTGACACAGTCTCCTCAAAGGCCCCTCAAACCCAGGGAGCCTCTCCGACAATAGACTGACAGCAAATAAAAAAAACAACCCACTTTAAAGCAATCACAAACTGTATTTTTCTTAGTAGTAAAGTAGTCACATAACATCTTCTACTATTCTTCACTTGAAATGCAAGACAAATGCGGTGTAAAACAAAGTTGTGCAGATGAATTTAAAGTTTAGTTGTTCCCTCGACACTGATCAATGACTGTGGTCAAGCTCACTGACCCCGAATGTCAAAGGTGAAGTTTGAGGGGTTTGAGAGTGAGACAAGTTGACTTTTTTTAACCCTAAAATGTCACCTAGAAAACCTGGTCACCCCTCTGCCTACAACTTCAAATGGATGCACCAGAGCACATTTCTCAGAGAGTACGCTATGACAATCCAAACAAACTGAAGATTACAATATTCCTCAAACTCATTTTACTTTTTGCTCCTCTCTATCATGGCTGAACTAAGCCTCGGACAACTCTTCTTTGTCACTTGTATAATTCAACACATTCTCATTCCCCAAAGATCTCATAATCATGTTTTAAATGAACTGAAGAAATTACGTTCAAACAGAACCCCCCCGCGCAGTTTCATTTGAACTAAGTTGTAACTTGCTGTTTCCATAGAACCAAAGTAAAACCAGAAGAACCAGTATCATCTCTGGTGCTATTAATATTCATTATTATGCATGCTGGCTGCCAGTAAATGCACAAGAAACAAGAAAGTTAATTCAGGATATTATGACAGTTTTACAGAACATATGGACCACGTCTTTTCTCTGTAAACTGGGTTTTTGAAACGCACACAACACATTCTCTAGTTTGGCATCTTCAATACACAAAAGAACCTCTTACTGTTTAAAACACAGAGAGACAATTATGTTACCATGCAACTTTGTCAACATTGCCTTTCATCAGTGTCTACTTAAATTAAAAAGAAATTGAATAGTAGTTAATTACGTTATGCTGCTTTACAATTGACGTTTTGGTAATTCAATTATCATCTACATTATAATCAATGTTCCACACACCAAAAGGTCACGTGGACTGCATTTCAAATCCCAATTTCACGGTTGTAAAAAGACATTAAATATAACAGTACACTGGAGGTGAATCATTTATCCAAATCGGTGCGTTCGGGAAAGGCCCTGTCCGTCTCTATCAAACAATAAAGTTGATTGGAACAAAAAGTGTGAGAGAATTGTGATGGTGCGCAGGGTTTGAGTTTCCTGGTAGTGTTGGGCTGAATGTGGGCTTTGGGTGTAGATCTGTTGCAGCCTATTGTCTCCACATCCTCTGTAGCCTCAGTAATGTCCTTCTGAAAACAGGCGGGCTTTTGTTGTGCCTCCTCTGCTGCAGAATGGGATGCTGTTTCCCTCTGGTCGATAGGACGGGAGGGGGAAGTAGTAAAATGTGTCGCTGCTGTTAGCACTGGCTCTCATTAAAAGAGGGCAAGCCACTTAGACGTGGGTTAATAATGCACACCCAGCGCCAAAATATGGGTATAACAATGTGTTTGTTATTCTACAAAAACTGAACAGAGTTTCATTTGTCAAATTTGTGAAGTGTTACTTACTAAAAATAAAATAAAACAAATCTAAATGGTGAACTATGGCAAAAAGATAATCATGAGTATTCATTTTCAGACCATTTCTATTCTGTAGTTGTAAAAAACTCTTAAAATATTACCTTGAATTTTAATTTCTAGCAAAACATAAAGCGACTTTCAGTTTAATTTTCTAGTGTCACAAAGTGTATGTCACAAATCTACTTATTATTACTCATTTTCTTTTACAGACGTAGTAAAGTAAGTAACATCAAAATAATATTTGTGTATTTGAAGTATAAAGGATGGTGTGTGTCAAGATGATTAGGTTAATCAGGCCACAATGTAATTTTAGGGACAAAAAAATATATAATCGTGACCATTTTAGAAGAAGTATTTTTATTCCAATCAATAGTCCAAAAAATACATCTATGCTTAGTACTTTATGAAAGCTGGACACAACCTTGAGGAAAAGTGTGTTACAAAAGGTGTTGAGAATGAGAATGAAAGAAAATGTGTAACTGTAATTTTCTCAAAAATCATGAATAATCGTTAAACTGTGGATTATTTCATCACAATAATCGTAATCCTAAAGCCCTTATATCGTGACAAACCTACTCTCATCACTCATTCTTCCCACCTCTAGATAGACATTTTTTGGCGAGTTTCAAAACAAGGACAACTAAAATTGAACCCACATTTAATAAAGAAAACAGATAAACGAAGCAAAACTAATGAGCGGGGCCTCAACAGAACAGGTTTGCAGGATGGAGCAGCGCCACATGCACGTCCAAACAAGCAGCCAGCCAGCCTCCCTCGTCCCCGCCGCACTCCAGTAAACACTACTTCTCATCTTCTCCTCGCAAACAAAAGAGACCAATGGTTCCCAGGGCCACAAGTTGACACATGCTATTTAAGACAAGTCCCCTCCACAGTGACGGATAGCAATGGAAAACAACACAAAGCACGCCTGTGTCTGTGGCTGAGGCTGCAGACACACGGAGCGAGATGAGATGGGGCCGGCGAGGAGGCACCGCGACATATGCAAAGAGAGGCGTTGGTTTTTTTGGTGTGTGTGTTTTTTTTTTTTTTTTATGATTCCAGCAGTCAATCAGTCAACACTTTGAGTAATGCCGCGTGTGTTTTTCGCTCGCTGGAAAAGCCGTGATTAATGTGGCTGCCGTAAGTGGGAGACAGTGCATGTAATCAAGCCCCGGCCTGTAATCACCTTCCATTTATTTTCATTTGCAATTTCACAGTGGGACGGAGGGGCACGCGCTGCGGTGTGCAGCCTGCTCCGACAAGACGCTGCATTTGCCGAGCAATCAGAGGAGTGACAGCGAGGTATTGAGCCGCAACGGGATTCATAACATGTAATAATACCGTATTTTCAGGACTATAAGTCGCACCTTTTTTCATAGTTTTAGCCGGGGTGCGACTTATGCTTATATTTATACTTATACTTATACTCCGGAGCGACTTATATGTGATATTATTTGTTATTTTCACTTGCAACTGCATTTCGTACTCCAGTGCAACTTATATATGTTTTTTCTTCTCTATTATGCATTTTTTGGCTGGTGCGACTTATACTCCGGTGCGACTTATAGTCTGGAAAA
The DNA here is from genome assembly GCF_026437365.1 of Eucyclogobius newberryi. NCBI lineage: Eukaryota > Metazoa > Chordata > Actinopteri > Gobiiformes > Gobiidae > Eucyclogobius > Eucyclogobius newberryi. Next base: position 24,351,051 of record NW_027316167.1, on the reverse strand, counting down.
TACGGTATGAAAGAAAACTTGTTTGATTGTTTTAGTCATACAGATCAGTGCCCAACGTTGCAACGATATTCCAGGAGCACAATCGCGTTACTCTACAAGCTTCTAGCAAAAGATGAACGCCGCAGACAGTAACTGAAGCATTTGTGTCATACTTTCTTGCCTTTGAACGCTAAAAGAACAAAACAAATGATGACTTGTTTACTAATGTGTAAAAATACAAGCTTGAACGGCTTTGAAAAGAAATAAAATAGTTTCTGTTACCACTAATTAGGGCTGCACGGTTGCAATCAAATCACAAAATCACAATATGACTAGACACAATTAGCGAATAGCAAAGGCAGCAGTTTTTCAAGTACCATAACTTCCTCCACGAACAACAAAATGTCCTGTCTTAAGTCTGCATTGAAAAAAATAAATGCAAATCTCGTACCGTATTTTCCGGACTATAAGTCGCACCAGAGTATAAGTCGCACCAGCCAAAAAATGCATAATATAGATGAAAAAAACATATATAAGTTGCACTGGAGTATGAAATGCGGTTGCAAGTGTGAAAAAAACAAATAATATCACATATAAGTCGCTCCGGAGTGTAAGTATACAAGTATAAATATAAGTATAAGTCGCACCCTGGCCAAAACCATGAAAAAAGGTGCCACTTATAGTCCGGAAATTACGGTACTTTAGATCTGCACTAACATGTCCTGATCCAATAATTAAAACGACAAATCACAAAAGTCTTGACAGAAAATTGGCGATTCGATACGTTTCCCATAATCGGCAAACACTACAACTAATACATCGTTTTATTTGGTGTTTCTTCTTTCTATCATTGGCACGACAACCGGGAATGCCAACACTTTCCTTGCCCAGACCACAGGCATTAAGATCTCTTGCACCGGTGCCAATAAGATACGTCTCTGTCAGGTGCCTAAGGGCCAAACTGTCGACTACAGCCAATCGTGTCGGAGTAGTAAAAAGCCATTCCTTCTGCCCAACCCCCTCCCCCCCTGATGCTGCGAGACTGATCCAGAAAACAAGTGCCCTTTATATGTCTCATTAGCTTATGGTGCAGATTTTGACACCAGGGAATTGGACCTAGATGTTTCTCTGAGCCGCTGAAATCGGACACAGGACGCATTTATCTAAATCTGCTCTGAAAAGTAAAGACGTAGTGTGCAGTAATCCGAGCTGTTTAAAGACTGCCATTCTTGTAGCAAAGAAGAACATAATAAGCACCAGTGGTATGTCGCTCTTTATGGTCAGGCGGTAAACAAGATGGTGGGGATGTGGCATTTGATCCCGTTTGGAACAAAGTTAAAAGTTGGTATGTTAGTTAGTAGTTAGCAACAAAAATAGGGAGAAGAGACTGTTTCTTTTTTTTTGTTGGTCTCGTTTGGGCTGCAGACTTCATTCGCGTGTTTGAAGTCTAGAAAGAATGGTTTTCTCATTCCAACGCAACCTTCTGCATTTGCACAGGCCCAGGTCAGCTCAGATCACGGCATATTTATTTACGTATGAATACAATAAGCTGGGGGGGGAAATGATGAGAGCGTTTCGGCAGCAGATTGTCTTTCAAGTCACTGGGATCCGGAACTAGTAAGTAGTCAACATACTTTGCATTCTTAAAGAAAAGTAAGTATGAAAGAGACGAGAAGCAAACGCAGCGCAGTGGCCTGGGGGAAGGCGCTCATGGCAAAGAGACTACAACAGGCTCAGGACGAGGAGGTGCACCATGAATAAATCATTGCCTTGGGGCCACACACACACACACGCACATGCACACGCGACACGCGCACGCACACGCGCACACGCACACACACGCACACGCGACACGCGCACACACGCACACGCGCACACGCGCACACGCACACACACACATGCACACACACACACGCGCACACACACACACACACGCACGCACACACACACACACACACACACACACACAATTACACACACAATTACGCTCACACGAGACAATGTCAACACACACACATCCAAATAACACACAAACATACCATTTTACTGTCACACCTTCGACACAAACTGTACTTCTCATTGGACAATACACATTTAAGCGTGCGGCTGGAGTAAATTAAGCAGGTCAGAGTTGGCGCTCGGCCTTGTCATTAGAAGACCTAAAGTGTCGCGCGGCTAAACTCGTACTCGTGGATGTCTGAGTCAGCCAGACAGGGAAAGCTAAAGCAAACTGAAGTCGTGATGCCTCATGCTCTAATTACAAGCATTATGGCAGACACAATTATGCCTAAACATTCATTTAGATAATAACTTCAGCTCCTCGCCAATTATTGTGATCAGGGGGAAAGCAGAGAGACTCCAAGCAGTGCGAAATCATTGAATCAACCACTGTCGCTGGGAAATGTCTGGACAATTAACTAAAACATCAAAGGAACATATTCTCATTGTAGTGTTCCTGCAATATTTCCTATTTACATGTTCAATAATATATGCTTAACTTTCAGACTGGAACTCGGGCCTATTTAGGGGTGAGTCAAATTTGCCACTTAACAGTATTTGGCATCTAACGGAGGGGTGGGCAATGGATCACATTTAAATCAAGAGACCCAATCACTACAAACTGTCAACGATGATGATCCTGGGACTTTTTCAATCGTGAGAATCACTGTCTGTGTCGGTGAAAACATGTCGTTTGGAGCCGAGCTTAGAAGAAATGTGGCTGATTTTTGTGTTAAAGGCACTGACTTAAAGCCTGTTTTATGTATGTTCATTAAATTAATATTGCAAGTAATTTGATCAAGATATGTGAGTCGCAATGTTATCCCTCAGTAATGATTCAGGAGCAGAAATGTAAACTTTAGGAATGAACAGTTTTCATGCAGAGATCAAACACACAGAACTTTGTGACTGTATAATAATTTATCCTGTGTGCTTACTGGCTTAAGACTTCTACAGTAAAGCAGAGCGCGACACACAGTCATGGGTCATTGTGAGCGGTTATTGTCAGTCAATGACAACTTGAGAAAAGGCTGAACCACTAATCACTTCCTTCAAATGGGATTGTGGTAACTGTCCTTGCAAAGAGCCATTAGTAGTAAATAAAGATACAGTGCTAGAGGTGGAGCTGTTGAAACATGGATGGCATCGCAATATTTTTGATGATAAAAACGCTTTGAAAAGGTAAAAAGGAGCTGATTCAAAATATAAAGAATAGAAATTTACAGTAAAGTTACGGTACACTTTCACCTTTTGGGCAATAACTGAGCCTAGAGGCCAGAATAGCCAGAGCGTCTTCATAACAGCAGTGGGCAATATTGAAATTGATATTGAGATTTTTATTCCAGTGGCCATTAAAGTATAGCAAGATGACAAATAGCTTTGCTGAATGTCTCTCCGACTTCTTCACACCCATTTTACACAGCTTATTGTCCTGTTCAATAACGCTGCCCTGAAAAGTATGTAAATAAATATAATAGATTTGCTCAGGGCTGCAACTGACAATGATTCTATAAGTGGACTTGTCAAATGATTATTTATTTTGTAGATTTTTTTAAACAAATCTTTAACCAAATAAAGGTTGTATATAGGAAATATCAGAAACAGAAAAAAGCTTATTGCCATTGTCAACAAACAACATTTCTTCGGCGATATGGTGCAACATAAAACAGTCAAATAATAATAACAAAATATAAACAATGACAAAATAAGGCGTGTTTAAATTATGGTGACTGAAGGACAAATTAAGTGTATTATTGATGAAAATCTGAAACCGATTATTATTTTTGCCATTTTTGCCACTACTATTTGTTATATAATTCTATGTTTGCGTACATTTTAGAGTCAGTATAATGCATGACAATCAGCAAAATACGAGCCATTGCCACGTATCGGGTTTAATTTCCAGACCTCCCTATTGCGTATCAAAAAGTGACTATGCAGAATCCCGTCTAATACCTCTTCCTTCAGCTTTGTATTTGACTCATAATAACACCGGCTTCCTTCCGTCTCCACTGGAGCTCAGTGACATAACAAGCTTCTCCACACTCACCGGCCTGACCCAGCAACCTGCAAGTCTCTTAAAGCCCCTCTGCCTGCACTCTGAAGGGCCCTGCTGTGGCCAGTAATGAGAAACTAAACACTGTCTTATAGGAAAACTGAAAAACAGGCAATTATGTGAACTCTAAATCCAAATCTGTACATCATAAACAGGGCGAATGACTTACCCCTTGACTCCCCTTGAAGCAGATAGACGGTTCACAGTGAATAGATCCCTGATGAGGAAAGAGACACATTGGGTACGTGTGTTAGTGTCACACAGCATTGCAGGGTTAGGGTTGGGTTAGGTTAGGGTTAGGGTTAGGGTTAGGTTAGGTTAGGGTTATGCAGTTAGGGTTATTGCGGTTAGGGTTAGGGTTGGGTTAGGTTAGGGTTAGGGTTAGGGTTAGGGTTAGGTTAGGGTTATTGCAGTTAGGGTTATTGCGGTTAGGGTTAGGGTTAGGGTTGGGTTAGGGCTGGGTTAGGTTAGAGTTATTGCACTTAGGGTTAGGGTTAGGGTTGGGTTAGGGCTGGGTTAGGTTAGGGTTATTGCAGTTAGGGTTATTGCAGTTAGGGTTAGGGTTAGGGTTAGGGTTGGGTTAGGGTTGGGTTAGAGTTAGGGTTAGGTTAGGTTAGGGTTATTGCAGTTAGGGTTATTGCGGTTAGGGTTAGGGTTGGGTTAGGTTAGGGTTAGGGTTAGGTTAGGGTTATTGCAGTTAGGGTTATTGCGGTTAGGGTTAGGGTTAGGGTTGGGTTAGGGCTGGGTTAGGTTAGAGTTATTGCAGTTAGGGTTAGGGTTAGGGTTGGGTTAGGGCTGGGTTAGGTTAGGGTTATTGCAGTTAGGGTTAGGGTTAGGGTTGGGTTAGGGTTGGGTTAGGTTAGAGTTATTGCAGTTAGGGTTAGGGTTAGGGTTGGGTTAGGGCTGGGTTAGGTTAGAGTTATTGCAGTTAGGGTTAGGGTTAGGGTTGGGTTAGGGTTATTGTAGTTACCCAATCAGTAGATTAAATGCCCGCGTGCTCTTGCTGGTTTACAATTCGACTTAGCCTACTTTCTAATGAGATAATAAACTTTCGCCTATTCCCGTTTTCCTTCCAAATAGACTTCCCAGAAAAAACGCTCTCTGGGCACGTCCTTCCCGACAGTGACAGGGTTTGGTCCTGGTATGCGACGCACCAAAGTAGAGACATGTACAAGCCATAATATCCAGCCAGGCCACAAGAAGTAACTGTAAACGAGTGCGCGAGACGAACAGCGGGTTATTTATTTATTCATGCGCGCCTCAAGGAGAAAGGTGGCTCTGTGACAGATAAGGACACAGCACACGTCCCAATACTTTCTCAGCTCGATTCAAAGTTTTTTCTCGTAGTCTGATTGCAACTTTAACGGGCGTATAATATTCTTACTCCTTGCGCACTGTGTCATGCCGCAGAAAAAGAAGTACCTTAATGTTTTGGAAAGCCTCCAGAGCGCGTAAAGCGGAGTCCGTGAGCTTGACGTGGTACAGCGTCCTGTTCGGGCTGTTCTGGCTCTTCTTCCCACAGGAGAGTCCATAGTGGTGCTCTTGTCGGAGCGAAGCCATCTCTGGCTTTACTCGTCTTGCAATTAAAGCTGCTTTGCTCCTTCTGCGCTCCAGCCTGGCCGCTGCGTCACGCGGAGGGCGGGGCCACGCTGACAGGAACGTGAGGCGCGTGTGTCTGACTCACTCGCGCTCTGACATGGGCCAATTAAAAGCTTTATTTGTGTTCGTTTGGGCTCACCGGGCTGTTTCAACGATATCTTTTGGACTGTTGTGTGGCGGACTGTGTTTTCCAGAAGAAACAGCTCTGTAAAAGACCACCAGAAACTAAATTGGAGTTGCAAAACTGTGGCACATTTAGGCCATAGACTACAGTCATAAAGAAGGCCCGTTGTTAAACTACTATCTCAGCTTTCGACATCAGTAAACATGAGTAAAAGACCCTTACTAAATTAACTGAATAGGAAAAATGTTTAGTGTGAATACAGCTTTTTATTTCAGTATTTAACTGTCTCCAACTTCCCTTTCATTTGTTTGATTTGGCTCAACAAGGATTTATTTACGTTATATTTGCTGAAATGTCTTAATTACCAGCAAATGTTTGAATAAGAAATGACACAAATGATATAGGAGCTGGAGCAAGTAAGTATAAGCCAATTTAGTTAAACAGTGGCTAATCTTCTACTCTGTGAATGAAAGTACGCAAACAACAGTGAGGCAGTTTACTAAAGGTCAACAGGGAACAGGTGGCTCTGAGTCAAGACATGGCTCCTTTTAGTCCTAAACCTGTGTTATAACAGTGCATGTATAATGATGTTAAGCACATAAATGAATGGAAATTGATTTACCTTAAGACTACAGCAGTGGGGGATTAGTGGCCACTCCCTTCGGTCTTTACCTGTCTTGTCCATTGTCTGCAGCTTGCCATCTGCTGCATGAAGCTCTTAATGCATGGACCCCAGGGGCCGAAGCTTCACACCTGAGGTCAGTGACTCCGTGTGCGACAGCAAAAGCATTATGTTCACTGCTTTTTAGTGTCCCACTGTTTGTCCAGTTATGGCCATAGCCAAAAGCCCATTTGTAAATCTTTAGGCCCGAGGAAGGACTTACTAAAACATTAATTTCATGCAATATCAAAGATCATGGTTTTAGTAAAATATGGCTTGAGTTACTATAGTATGTGAATGTGTAAGAATAATATCATTCATAAAAGCAGCAGGTCTGAGCTATGTTTGCAATATGTTCACGTACACTGTTCATTCATCAGCAGCTGTTAGCATCTGACACAACTGACCCACTGACAAAACCGTAGGGCTTACAGTATATATGAGTAGTAGCCTACAGTGTAGGCTGTAGTAGCCTACACTGTAGGCTGTAGTACAGACACAATGTAATAGAAACTTAAAAGACAAGAATTTCAGCACATAGACCAAAGTAGACACTACTGACTTCTTGTGTGCTCCACACTTAAAGTGAGCATTACTTAACAAAGATATTGCTTTTCTTGTTTGTGGCTTTGTGCTGTCGTACATTTTGTTTGGTTTTGTACCCTCAACCTGACACACGTGGACCCTTTTGTGTGTGTGCTGTTGCTAAGCAGCCCCAGGTGTTTGGTGTTTTATTGCCATCCCAGATCCTAGTGTTTTACAGCCACCGTTTTTACAGTGAGTCCACAGGTGTGACTGATCTTGCCACGCATGAAATGAGACGTTTAAACAAGAGCGGCTTTGTGTAACCTTGTCCTTAAAGAAACCTGCACAAACTGGATCATAGCTATGTTTTCTCACATAACAATTGGACATAAAGCTTTTACTCTGTGATACCTCTGTATTTTAATTAGGTTGATTAAAGGCTCACTAAAACAGTTATCAGTTAGAGTCCCCAGTAACAACCTGCACAGTCAGAATTTAACCAAAACTGTTTTTGCGGCACAAAATAATTGTTATAATTAGGTAATTTTGTGATTATATCAGTCTGTTTTGCCATGGCAAATCACTGCAATAAATGGACAATTATAAAAGGCGCCATTGCTTGAGACTGGCCATGCTGGGCAGATTGTTCTCACCACAAGGACACACTGGCAAAGACAAATAAACCACGACAAACATATAAAATACAATTCTGTCTCTAAGGATTTATTTGATGGGACATGGGGAGAGAAGAGATGTTGAGACATTTGGCAAAGTGAGCACAGTCAGCAGAAATTCCGCAGAACTATTTACTCAAACATAAATAAAAACACGCTCTCTTTAATTATTGATGGTCTTGATGATATTGCTCAAATACTGAAAATGTGTCTATGAATCCCAAACACCAAAGTATAATATGCACAAACATGTATAGCCTGCATATGTATAAAATATCAATCATTTCCCATGACATTTCTAAGACAACGTAGTGAAAAACGGCAATGAACAGGTGTCTGTGATGTTTTAGCCACAAAGAACTCAATCTATGACATTTTTATCCGTTTATTAGTTGTTCTGTTTGGTCTGCTGTGACTGATAGTGTGTTCTTCTTTATCTGCAGTTTTATGGGGAGGAAGGTGTGCGGTTATTGAGAGGGGAGCTGGTTTCCCTGGCAGCCCTTGAGTCCTGCTGGATGACTCACAAGGCCAAAGACGTCATCATATTCAGGCTAAATGTTATTGCACAGCTGCAACAACCAAAGTCACCAAATGGAGGAGAAACACATACGCCAAAGAGAAAGGACAGAAACAACGTAGTCTGGTCAGTTATCAGACACTGCAACATTGTACACTGTCTCATCCAAATATCTAAAGATCAAATTGCAGATCATTGCTTTTAGTTCATAGATAAAACCAATTCAAATCAAATTGAAGAAGAAAATAAATGTAAACGTCAGTAATGAATAACCTATATTTAATTGAATGTAGCAGTAAGGACTTGAAGAGGACATATTAAGCATTTTTCCCAGTTTCTGGTTTTGAATTATACCATATGTGGATTGTTATTTTACATTTTGGTCATTGTTAGTTGCAGCTTTGATCTAAAACGGATCAATAATAGAAACAGGTCCATTGACTTCAAAATGGCAGAACTCAAGCCTCAAATGGAGGACAAAAGAGGATTAGTGAAACACGCAAGACTCAATGAAAATACAACTCTGAGTAAACTTATGATGAGGGAACAGCAGTTTGGTTAAAAGCTCATCAAAACAGATTTTACTTAATATGCCCCATTTAAAATGAGACACTGCAGGTGAAAAGGGACAAATTTATCAAATATTAATCAATTTGAGACTTCTACTAACGTTTACTTACATGAATGTCCAGTTTTCATCTTGGTATGTTTTCACAAATAATTCATTTATGAGTAAACATAGCTAAAAATTCACTTATTTGGGCAAATTGGACAATTTTTTTGTTCTTATGAAAGATCATGTTGTGAACTATCTGAGCAAAAATTAAAAAAAGGAATTTGGCCTGTGACAAAGTATGTTTACAGCTTTGACAATCATTTAAAAGATTAATCATTAATACTTTGAAGCAGCACATGGTTTAAAAAGCACAGACTGAGATGAGATGCGTGCAAGGTTAGTGAATATATTGGGGCTGAGGATTGTATAGTAAACGGCAAAAGAGGACATTAAGTTACTTTGATGTGAAATAAATAGAAGCAGAGGAAAATGTTGGCAAGACAGAAGTTACAAAAATAATGTAATTTCTAAATCCAGACGTGTTTCTCCATTTATGTGGCTGTTGAGTCTACTTAAGGACTGACAAACCTTACTTTCAAGCCAAACCTTTGCTAAAAGATCAACATGTAAAGAACTGCGTCTAATTTGAGCCTTCATAATATTTGTCTGTGTGTGTCCTCACAGGGCCAGGGTGTGCTGGATATTTGTTACACTGCAGTAATGGGCTTACAGTACACGAGTGCTGCTCTCTTTGCCTCGTGGGGGCTTTAGCTCTAGATGGAACTGGCCCTCCCCAGAGCCCTGCCTTTCTACTAATTGAGGCCCACTAAGGCCTGGTTGCCATGAAGCACAATCCCACAACGAGGTGCTACTTTTAGTGACTGTCCTTTTGGGAGAGACAGTAAAAGTACAGTTGAAGAGAATATTTATATTTATCTTTTCCCGACTCAGGAACTATCACATTCACTTTGCATCAAATGGAAAAGTCATATATAAGTTTTATTGTATACTTGCAGACATAAAGAGATACAGGCCATGACTAAACATCAACTGGGCTTGTGTCATATTCTAATCTCCTCAGCAGTGTTCCTTACTCGAACTTCTTTTGATATAAATAAGCACTACACTGATTAAGAGGACGGTTTTGCCATATTTAGACGTTAATGCACTTTTGGAGTCACTTGCAGCAGGCAGTCGAGATGAACGGAGACAAGACAGTGTAGTGTTCTTTAGGAAGGTGCTGAGTAAACATTTTGTGATTTATTTATTATTTAATGGAAGTTTGGTTTGGTGTTCCCATAGCTCACCTCCTGTACCATGTGTGTGATTATAAATGTAAGCTTAATGTAAACTTAAACTACATTGGGTTGCTCCAGGTTAAAGGCTGTAAGAATAGGTTACATTGTGTTGTATTGCAAGTCCAAATAACAGCATAGTAAAAGACCACTTGACCTTGTCCTCTGATTGAACCTCAGGGCCCGAGTTGAAAGTGAAAAAAAGTGAAAAATAAAATTAAAAAAAACTACAGCTTGGCCAACATCCGTTAGGAAGTAGATAAGGGCACAAGGAAAACAGTCCTTTTAACAAATACGGGGGTGTTGAGCTGTGTCAGGTGCAGCTGTTTGACACTTATGTAGACCACAAAGAATATTTGTGTAGTGTCGTGCCAATTTTGCACAAACACACACAAAAAAACAAACAATAAAAACATATTTTTTTATGTAGAAGGACTTAATTTTCAGGTTTTAACGCGGAAAGGCAAAACAATAAACAGCCTTTGTCCTGTGCATACTATGTGAATATTGGTTTTAAACGGGGATTGTTGCTATAGCAATAACAATTTTTTGTATTTGGTTTATGTATTGAACTGGAAAGCGTGCAGCTACACAATGAGCGAGGGAAAAGATGCTTTTTAATGGGCAAAAGTCTTCAAAACGTCGTTCAAATCAGAAAGTAATCACATTTCTACGCAGTAAAAATGACTAATAATCTGATTACCCAGATCTGATTTTTGGTTTGTCTTTATTACATGCACAAAATAAATCTGATATTTAAAAAAAAAACTGTGACATAATGGACTTGTAGAGTAACTGTTGTATTTTAGAAGACAAAGTAGGCCCTACAATACATTTTAAGATAACGTTTTCCATCTTTGACATTTTCATTTCTGTCTTTACTGCAGTTTGCCCTTTTTGTATAATTTTCCCTCTCAATCTGAAAGAAAACAGATTACTCCAGATATAACTGTTGACATCGACATGACATTTCAATCATCTGAAAACTACTAATCAGGAAATGGTCATTTTTGGTGAGCATCTAAGTATAGTCACTGAAACCTATTTTTGCTGTATTTTTCTTTCCAGCTTTAATCTTTCTCTATAGTCTTTTTCTGTGATTAAATTTGCCTCCGTCATATAATCTTTATGCCTTACAGCTGACTCCAGTAGGCCTATGAAGTTGAACATTTTGCGAGAAAAGTGAACCAAGCCACGAGTACGAGCAGCTGTAGAAATCCACAACTGTTCAGTGGCAAGTTTAAAAATCTGAAAAGGGACATAGAGCCAAACCAGAGCATAAGAAATAAATGTGTGAAAGTCTAATGTGATAATCAAAGAAACAAGTTGTATTTATTGCTATTGAATTTTCTTTTACATGACTGCAAATTATGATGATGTTTGTTTCTATTTATAAAGTTTCAAAAGTAGAATTCATGGTTAGCGTACTTGTCACCTGGAATGTTTTACAGTGGCATTAAACTTACAGTATCTATCTCCATGGAGACCAGCAGGAGACCCAACCAGGCCAAGTTACAGGTCACTGTTTAAACGTGATCGACTTCATCCAAATATGTATGATCTCGTCTTCTCTCTTTTACCATCGACCTCACTCTTGCATCTGCAGCAGTCGATGTGTGATAATCAGTTATGGTGACTTCAAATACTCATGGACCTCTGAAGATCCCGGTCAGGATTACAAGCAGAACATTAGTGTCAGGGCCTCAACCTGCCCAACACTCTATTACACCTACAGTATGCAAATGGCAAAGGAATCAGGTGACAATTGTGTAGTGAATAAAAAATGGAACAGAGTCAAAACAGACCGAAAAAACTACCAATACATATCTAATCAACATTAAACCTACTAAAAGCCTGCCCATATCAAATACTCAATCTGATAATGTCTAAACACTGACTTAAATATATCTACATTTAAATCAAAATAAGTTTTCAATCAAAAATAGACTTCATTAGAGTGTGATATTGTTGTATTCTCTGAAACATGGTTAACCTCCAGGATCTCAGACGCTGACATTGGACAATTCTAATATATTATGACAGACCCAGTAAAGGAAGTGGAGTAGCAATATTTGTAAAACATTTTTAAACTGCAACTGTATATTCCAAAGTCTTTTGAATACATAAAGGTGGGTTTGGGTAAAAATAATACTTGGAAAATGACAGTTGAAGGTTTTATCGTCCTCTGTCTGCTCCTGACAGTGAGCAAGAGACTTCTTTACTTTCCTCTCCACTTATGATCATTCTGAGTTACTTGTTTTAGGTGACATGACCAGACCTCGAACTGTCTCGGAGTCAAAGCTTCTGTGTTTGGACCAGTGTGATGTGTCCCTTGGGTGCCTCTGTCCTGGTTGTCCCAAACTTCTTACAGTGTAAAAAACTATTGTAATGAGATAAACTACACACAACTTATTACTGCTCCCACCCAACCCAACCCAACCCAACCCTAAAGACCCACTTAAAGCAACATCACTGGACATTTTATCTTGAGCAACAAGCCTCAGAATTACCATTGTAGTGGTGTCTTTCCTCTATATTTGAGTGACCACTGTCCTATTGGGTGTGTGCGGTACAAAAAAAAAATATTAAGGCCAAATCAAGTGTAACTGTTAAAATGTCCTATAAGCATTTTAATGAACAAGCATTTCTGTCTGATCTGTTCTATAGTGACATTGGTTTTACCACTAACATTCCAGAACCCAACACAGCGCTGGAGTTTTTCATTAAAACATTTAATGATATCACTGATAAACAGGCCCCTCTTAAAAGAGTCAGGGTCAAAAATAAGAATAATCCCTGGTTCTGTCCAGACATTGCACTATTATCTCGAGAATGTGACAAAACCTGGGTAGAAGCCAAGGCAACAAAATCAGCAGATTGGCAGCAGTTTTGTCATAAGCGCAATAAAAATGTCTCTACCGTCCGTAAAGCCAACACATCTTACTAGGTCAATACTTTCAGGAAATCACAGGGTAATTCCGCTAAATTTTGGCAAACGGTTAAATCCTTATCGCAAACTTCTACTCCCTCTTTACCAAATGAAATTAAAGATTCAATCAGATTGACGACAAAAACTTATATTTGTGATGCATTTAATCAACACTTTGCTGACTCTGTGAATATATTTGCATCTGTTGCTGTTACATGAGAATAGACCTGATGACCCATCACACAGTATGAAGTATTAAATATGTTGCTCTCTATAGATGCAAAAAGTCCACCATCGAAGCTAGAGTACTTTTTTTCTTTATCAGCCCCTCTAATAGTAAATAGTTTAACTCATGTTTTTAATATCACAATTCACATTGAAAGTATCCCATTACTAAACTGATTTTGTTCTCCCTTTGCACAAAGGAGGCCAGAAAAAATATTTTAATTTCCATCCAATCTCAAAACTATCCTACCTAACAAAACTCCTGCAGAAGCTAATAAGTAACCAGGTGAGTGTTTTCTAAACCAAATATTCTATTTTAAATACCTGCCAGTCCGGATTTAGACCAGGGCATAGTACTATCACAACCAAAGTTTTAAATTATATTGCTATTGCATTGGAGAATCTGTTTTTGTTTACTTGTCAAAGGCCTTTGATTCAGTAGATCACTGTGTTCTCTTGGATCTTGGATCGTCTGGATGCTCTTGGGCTTGATACAAATTCTAAAAAATGGTTTGCAGATGACCTCACAAATAGAGCTCAAGCTGTTTCTGATTATGGATTTCAATCTGAATTGTCTTTAATAAAGGTGTTCCTCAAGGCTCTGTCCTTAGACCACTGTTATTTACAATGTATATACACTCAAGTGGTCATAATCTAAAACACAGTGGCATCTACTTGTATGCAGATGATGCAATTCTGTATGCTGAGGCACCTTCTTGTGCACAAGTGATTCAAAATATATATTCCTATGCTTGATGGTAATACGATTGAACAAGTATTCCATTACAAATACTTGGAGCTCTGGATCGATGATAAACTCTCCTTCAACAAACATACAAGAGCTGACAAATAATCTTAAAGCCAGATTGTCATTCTTCTTTAGAAATAAAATATGTTTTCCTCTTAATTGTAGAAAACAGTATATCCAGGCTACATTTCTTTCATTTCTAGATTATGGTGACATTATGTACATGGATTCTACAGCAACAGTGTTAAAACCTCTGAACTCAGATTATCATTCAGCTCCAAGGTTCATTACAGGAGAAGGACACAGAACAGAAGAAAAAAAGTTACATAGTGCATCTTTTAAAGCAACTCTCTAGGTTTGATAAATTAGCTAATTTTAAACATTCAACATTTAAACACAATAAGTCTATTTTACTTGTCTTTCACTTCACTTGTTTGTCAAGTCAGCAAGTGCAACATCTGTGCAGCAGGAGGTATTGTGCACAAACACCTGAGTGTTGGCTTGTATGTCAGAGATTGTGGCTTTTGATCAAATAGAGCTGCCTTCGTCTAGAGCGTCTGAGCAGCGAATCTGAAAACAATGCAGAGGCGCTGACCTTTGGACGCAGGTGACTCGCAGATAAGTCCTATCACTTTACTGACAATCAAAGACTTCACCCTCTGTTTTGTTCTGCTATCGGCACATTCTGGAAACTGGAACATTTAGCTGTTAAAATAAATAAGGTGTAACAAGTGGACATTTAGTTTTCTTTACAGTGTCATTCCTGTTGTCATTCCACCTTGTTGGTGTCATCAAACCATTTACAGCTGTAGAGACCTCGTGCACAGCTTTGTATTCAGCTGGGAAATGGACAAAGGAGGAGACATCCAAGCTAAATGTAGAGGATTAAACTGATTAATGCAGCTTTGCCAATAATAATAATAATAATAATAATAATAATAATAATAATAATAATAATAATAATAATAATAATAATAATAATAATAATAATAATGGGGGGAAAAGGTCAGACATACATGCATGCCGTGATTTAATTCATTAAATTTGTTTTTTTGATGTCTCAAGGCATTTAAAAGAACTTCCTTTTAACTATGGATTATTTTAAGTTTTCAAATTTTGAGGAATAAATGTTTTGTTAACATTTTGAATCAGAAATGTTGTTGCTATTGTCAATGAACAAAATTCATAACTAGTAATGTTCTTTGGCGATATGATGCAGTATGAAATAAATGTATGATGAATAAAAGGCATGCATAGAATAAGGTGTTTGAATAAAAATACAACAAATACTCTCTCTACCCAAATACATTCTCTGCTTGGACTTCCTGATGAAGGAGCTGATGGAAGGCTCCCTTGATCATCTCCACTGTCTTCTGAGCATTGAGCTCCAGGTTGTTCCTACTATACTGTCCTGGTACAGAGGGTCCACCTCCCTCCAACAGTAGGCAGAGATGTGCCTGATGAGGGTGGTGTCTTCTGCAAAAAAGCAGTGGTGTACAGCGAGAAGAGTTGGGGAGAAAGTACACAGCCCTGTGAAGTCTGTGCTCATAGTCTGAGTGTCCGACACAGTCTTCCCGAGCTACAAGTGCCTCCTCTGGTCCGTCAGGAAGTCAGTGATCCCCCTCATGTTGAGCTGGGAGAGCTTGTCCTGGAGCAGAGCAGGGAGGATGGTGTTGAATGCAGAGCTGAAGTCCACAAACAGAATCCTAGCATAGGTTCCCGGGAGTCCAGATATTGTAGGATGAAGTGGAGGACCAGTTTGGTGGGGTTGTCTACAAACATGTTGGCTCTGTTGGATCTGTAGGAGATCCAGGAATTGATAGACTTGAGGTGGGGCAGGATCAGATGCTCAAAAGACTTGACAATTACAGAAGTCAGTCCCACAGGCCTGTAGTCAGTGAATCCAATGATCCTGAGCTTCTTGGGTACAGGAACGATGGTGGACAACTTGGAATAGGCTGGGACATGGCACTACTCCAGAGAGGTGTATGTGTCTGTGAAGAAGGTAATCAGCTCATCCATAGAGTCTATCATGGTGGAGAAGGAGAAACAGAAAATAGAGTTGAAAATGCATTTTAGTTTAGTTAAATCTAGACATGGTCTGGTTAGGCCAAAGTACCCTTATTCCCAAAGTATTTTTGATCATGTACATGGAGCTTGTGAGTTTTCATAAACCAAATCTGCTGTTTAATTGTGTGCTTTCGTCAAAGTAATGAAATGTAGTTATCCCACTGTAACATGCGCATGTGATTGTGTTTATTTGTCTGCACTGAGTCACAAACATAATAATTTGTGCTTGTTCAGTGAAGGACAGCATAGACATATAAGCTGCTCTCAATACAGAATTTGCAAATGTCATCAATCATGCGCGTCCGCGGGCAAGACAGTGGAGCCGAGATGGATGAGAGCGGAGAAAGGAGATAGAGGAATGCTCCATACGTGTCAAGCCAAGTTTACACAACTACAATTCATAGACAGCAAACCATAATAGTGTTATAGTGGCATTAGTTGTAGCCTAGTTGTTCCCTCGCTCCACAGACGCAAACAAATGTAACCTACTATTGTATCCGATATCCAGAATGTGCAAAAAGTTGACTGCATTAAAGTAATTATGAACAGTGGCCTTTGGAAATAGCCTTTTTAAGCAAAATCAGTCATATTTGTATGACCTGGTGGTGATAATTGCTCTGAGACAGCATTATAGGCTGAACCAGAGCTACTCAGTCACAGTGGACAGAAATGGACAGCATGTGAGTTAAATGTGCGCACACGCAAAGGGTCTGAATACTTTTGACCATGTGATATTTCAGTTTTTATTTTTTGATACATTGGCAAAAATGTTTTTTTTCCTGTCAAGATGGTGTGCTGTGTGTACATTAGTAAGAAATATATTTTATTTAATTTTATTTTAGTAAATGGCTACAATGAAACAAAGAGTGAAAAATGTTAATCGGTCTGAATACTTTCCATACCCACTGTAGCTGCACAGTTGGGGAAACAGTGAGCATGCAGCAGACATCCTGGGCCGTCCTGTCACCACAACACCAATAAACTGACCACTGGGCTGGACATCCTCTACGCATTGTGAGAGTGATTGTGAGGCTTTGGCAGAGCTATTTTATCAATTTTATGTGGCTTATATTTTTCTATATCAGAATATACATTTAATGTGATGAATTACGTGTAGCTCTTTATGTAAACTGGTTAATTATTATATAGCTTATTAAAAATAAAATAATAAAATGTGTAATATTAAGCTATAGCCTGCACATTTGTGGTCGAATCCTTCATAATTTGCAACGTATCAATTCCCAATTAATTATGTTCAATGGGTCCAATCAGGTACTCAGGGTGGTTGAGCCAGGGTCTCACAAAGACAAAGAGGTTTCTAATAGCCCATTAAGATTCTGAATAGGTTAGCTCGGTAGATACAAGGTGGGAGTTTCTGTTGAAACAAACAACTCTTTCTACTTCAGGAAGGCTCCTCCCAATGGGCGGGTCTTACCACAGAACAGTATTAATATCAGAGTTCTCGACCTAAATTCTTTTATTGACAATGACTCTTGGATGAGAGTCGAAACGTCTATTTTTTCAAACTGAGTCCAGATGACTACAACTGAAGCTTTTTCTACAATGGGTCCAACAGTAACTTTTGTCAAACCTACACCGCCATCTGCTGGAGAGAAGCAAGCGAGACATAACACAACAAAATGCAGTTCGACGTGACTAAACGTATGGCACAAGTTCAACTAGAAGCCGTGCAATGGCAGGAAGCCATGTTTACGTCATTCATGATCACTGAATGACGAAACCACGTATGATGACGTCACGCCCGCGATGCCCGGACGATCACATGACGATATCAATATAAAGCTGTAACTTGGAATGTCTGAATTGTCTTTCCCCTCACCGAAGTGGCTTCTGCAAGGGCAGAGACCATGGATTATGTATTATATTTAATAATACAAGACTAACAGAGAAATAGTTATTGCAGTATTCTTTGATGTTGAGAAAGCATTCAATATGCTTTAAGGGCTCCTTATCAAGTTGAGTAAGTTTGGTGAGAAGGGAAAGTTGTTTAACTGGGTCAGGAGTTTTTTATCTGGCCGATGACTTCAAACCAGAGAAGGCACAGTTTGCTCTGAGGTTTATGTGGTAAAAATGGAATCCCACAAGGAAGTGTGTGCAGCCCTATTTTATTCAATGTCATGATTAATGACATCTTTAAAGATGTAGATCACTCTGTTGTGAGAAGCCTTTATGCAGACGATGGTGCATTGTGGGTGAGAAGCAGAAATCTTCAATTTAATGTGAAGAAAATACAAAGAGCAATACAGCAGGGTGAGCAGTGGACTCTGAATTGGGGCTGTACAGAAATCTCAAAAGGTTTGATTTTATAACAGGCATAAGGATTATATGGGCAAGTACTTGAGCAGATCAGGGAAGTGAGATTCTGAGGAGTCATCTTTGATGAAAAGCTTGATTGGCGACAGCACATTGATAAGGTTAAAAATAAATGTAAAAAAGTATAATCTGCGTTGTGTATCTGGCCGGGACTGGAGCTAGCAGAAGGTCACTTCTGAATATTTGCTGGACTATTATGAGAACAATTATTGATTATGGCTGTATTGCTGACATGTCTTCAGGTGAAACTAACTTAAAGAAACTGGATATAGAACAAGCCTTGTGTTTCTGTTGTAGAGCTTTTAAGACCAGATCAGGAGGTTAAAGCTTATGTTAGCTTATTGGGTAAATGTGCAAGGACATACAGGCACACATCCAGTGAAAGAAAATGTGAAGGAAATGATATTCCCAAAATGAGTATGTTGGGAACGTCATGAGACTGACTTTCATTGTTTTAGCAGGGTACAAAATGCAAAAGCACAACTTGAGCCCTCCGGAGGCTTTGTCCACCATAGCTCCTGGATGTTTATTCCGGCTCCTGTTTAAAATAGTTTACATCACAAACTTAAAGGAAAAACTAAAAAGGCACCGCAGTTCATTGTTCAAGAGCTATTTACACAGATGGATTTAAGATTCTGAGAGTGGGCGAACAGGCTCTGCTTTCTTCATCTCTGACCTTGAGATAGCGGTTAAGAAGAGGTAAACAGACCATCTTGTCTTCACCACAGAACTCATTACGATTAGACATGGAATGGGCTGAATCTACTTTGCAGTGTCACAACATTATGATGTTTCTGACAGCCTCTCTTAATTGTAAAGCATTCATTATGGAAAATCTGATTGTAAAATAAGATAAGATAATCCTTTATTGTCCCACAGGGGGAAATTTCATTGTTGCAACGCAGGTAGATACAGAAGTAGATACAGAGGAAAAGAACAGATCACTTATAGGAAGTTTGAAAAACACTCTCAGTAGAAGATCTTCTATAAACAAAAACTCCCATAGACAAAACCTTCCATTTCCCAACAAGGGATGGAGGGGAAAAATAATAAAAATAAGAATAAATAAATAAATACCATTGCATGTGATCACGACAGTAATTTCACAGTAATTGCACATGGTTAGGTCAGTATTGCGAGTGTTCAGGACTAACCGTGTTTGTTATAAAGTCTGACAGCAGCAGGAGGGAAAGACCTGCGAAACCTCTCCTTCACACAGCGAGGGTGGACCAGTCTCTCACTCACATTGATGAGGAGGTGGTTCCGCTGACACCAGTCCACAAAGTCCTGCGCCAGTCCTCTGTACAGCGCATCATCGTCGTCCGTGATGAGTAGACGTGATATTCTATAAAGCATCTTCTATTTGATCCTCGCTCTGTCCAGGAAAGATGTGAAAGTCTTCTTCATTTTGGTTCCTGTTCATGTTGGGATAGATGGTAATGAAAAGGCTCATTTGCTGGCTAAAAATTCCCTTACACGGCCACCAATGATGTGATGGTTGAAATATGTAAATCTGAAGTCAAGTTAAATAATTACGAGTCATGTGTATAAACTTTGGCAGGATTATTGGAATCATTGTGATACTTGACGGCATTTGTGTCGGATACAAATAGTGTTGGTCCATACAGATCCACGGACAGAAACGTGGGGGAAGAGAAAGCCTTTATTCGCATGAGAATGGACCACACTGGACTCAATTGATCGCTGAGTAGGACAAGCAAACATACTAGTTTATGTAATCACTGTCAAGAACCTGAAACTGTTGAGCATGTGCTGATTCACTGTACAGCATGTGAAAGAGAACTGAATTAGTTTTATGCTTTCAAAATCCAGTCACAAGGTTCATGTAAGGCTATAGTTTCTTACTTATATAACACAGGATTAATTGGAAGATTATAGAGTTAAGAGTCACACTCCCCTTTTTATTCTCCTGTCCACACTCACTCCAGTAGATGGCGGTAAACGCACCTTTTCAGTTGGCAGCCAGCCGCCATCAAAAGCAACAACAACAACAACAACAACAACAACAACAACAACAACGATAAAGTCTGGTGGTAATGCAACACTTGGATGCAACCGCCATAAAACAACAACAACAACAACATCAAAGAATAAAGTCTGGCGGTAATGCAACACTTGGATGCCAAGCGCCATAAAACAACAACAACAACAACAACAACAACAACAACAATAAAGTCTGGTGGTAATGCAACACTTGGATGCAACCGCCATAAAACAACAACAACAACAACAATAAAGTCTGGTGGTAATGCAACACTTGGATGCAACCGCCATAAAACAACAACAACAACAACAACAACAACAAGGTCTGGTGGTAATGCAACACTCGGATGCAACCGCCATAAAACAACAACAACAACAACAACAACAACAACAACAAGGTCTGGTGGTAATGCAACACTCGGATGCAACCGCCATAAAACAACAACAACAACAACAACAACGCAGTGGTACGAGTCAGCACCACGCAGAGGGCAGTCTGTGTGTGACGGTTGTGGACGTGGTAAAAGTGTGGTAAATGTGGTACTGTTTTGCCACGAGATCTCTGAAGTCTAACCATGGATCTATTATAATATCTATAAAAAATATCTACAAAAAGAACCTTGAATTACGAAAATCAGACAAGAAATTCGACCAGTGAAACGTCCAAAAAACATGTTTCTATAATGATGAAGATCTTCAAGAACTAAACAAAGAGAAAGCTCCACAACAACTCATTTATCAAATAATATTCACTGTACACGTAGCAAGCATAACATCAATACACGTTCCAGCACACCACCTCTTCAGATTCCACATGTAAAATCGTTTGGCAAATCCACTTTTTTATATACTGGAATAAAAGCCTGGAATCAATTACCTAGTCATGTACAGAATGCTCAAAATAAGTCTCATTTTAAATCTCTAGTCAAAACCTTTTTATTTGAATGTCTAAATAGCCAGGAATTAAACTTGTATGTATTTTATTAACATGTTTTACATTTCCTTTTTACTTATTATACAAGGACCACAAATAAGTGCTTGTGCTTTTTTGTGTTATCCTGGCTTTTTAAATTGTATTTGCATGTGATTATATATGTTTACAACCATTTGTTTATGTTATGTTTATGTATTACATGCTCATGCACTTTATGGCAAATAAATCAAATCAAAAAATCAAAAGGGGGAAAAAGAAGACCAATAAATCAATAGAAATAGAGCGCACGCGCTTGTCTCCTGCTCGGGGCCGGAGCCTCTGATTGGTCCTGGTCTAACGTGTGTTTCCCTTTTGCCACAGTCGGAGCCACAGCAGCGGCGGTGACTGGAGAGACCAGACGGGAGGACGCGGCCCTTTGGCTGATCTCGTTCGATTCGAGGAGAAATAAGCACCAGTAACTACAATGACCAGTGGGTATCGACATGTGTTCTGGCTGTAAGGCATTTGTGTTCTCTGTAGCTGCATGTTAGACTGCGCTCGTGTCCAGTTTGGCCCGCTTTGCGCTGCGTCGTCGGTGGATCCTGGCTCTTCTCTCAAGCGACCAAAACAAAGTCGCGATTTTGACCCTGTTGCGACTACATAGTTTTGTCTCATTCACATTTTAATTTTCGCGTGTATATAGTACGGCTGTCTACATTTGATACGTGTGTGAAAAGCGTTTTACGTTCGACGAACATGTCAACAGTGAAATGCTAACGCGAGAAGCTAATGCTAGGCGCTAATGCTAAGAGCTAACGGTAGCTTAGGTCTCCAGCCGCGGCCTACAGCGGCTCTCCGGCTAAAGGGACGTGTATGTGGTCATTAGTGAGACATACGTAAATGCTACATCCTTTTTCTATTATATCGTGTTTAAACATTACATTTGAACCCGATCAGACGCTTGTTAAAGGGTTCACGGTGTTGCCTGTCCTCTGTGTGCGTGAAGCGGCTCCACAGCGCCCTCTTGCCACGTTGGCTTGTGTTTTGCCAATGTTTTTTTTTTTTTCTTCTACTTCTGGGAGTAGAATCTAATTCATCTATACAATGCATACAGCTCAATTGAATTATTTTTTTTATTCAACTTTGTGATTCACAGGGGGAAACCAGCGTGAGCTTGCACGCGCAAAGAATGCCAAGAAGCAGACTGACACTGGCAAAGGGAAGAGGAACGAGGACGGGCTGTCTGCTGCGGCTCGCAAGCAGAGGTAAGCGGTGGGAAACGTGTATTGTGCTGTCTCGAAGAATACCCTGTGTCGTCAGGGCTGATCGTTCACTTGTGCTAACCGTACCTCTTCTGTTTTGAACTGTGTCTCTCAGGGATGCTGAAATAATGCAGCAGAAGCAGAAGCAGGCAAACGATCACCCCAAAGGAGAACCCCAGAAGAAGTAGCTCTTATCCGAGCGTTAAACTTGTCTAAATATTTATCAGATTGGATACGTGATCCCAATTTCAAGAATCATGGATCGTACACTCTTCCTTCTACGGCTAATGACATTGCATTTTGGATTAGTAATTTCACGCGCTAAAATGATGTGGCAGTTGTCCAAAGCTGATGCTGCATACACAGGGGCGTCGGCAGCATCAGCTACATGAGAAATTAAACTTGTCGTTGCAATGTGTATACGTAACGTGTGTATTTTTGTACAAAAGCCCCCCTGTTGGTTTCAAATAAAGTGTATCTTTTTAGTTCATACTTTCTTGCCTGGTTTGTGTATAAGCTGGAAAAGGTGGGCACAACATATGACAAGAAGAGAATGACACAAATGACAACATCATTTAATAACTTACAATCGACTGGTGTGGAAGTCAGATTCTGGTTTTCAAATATTCTCTTTTCCCAGTCGTAATAGTGATCAGGTGCAGTGTCTGGTCTGTCCTTAAATCCAAATTCCTCCATTTTTATCGATTCACTTTTTACGGAAACGTATCTGTTCTGGTGGAGTAACAATAATAGATATAGATGTATCTTTTTAAAGTGCCACGTGAGCATGCCCCATGATTTACCGCCAGGTGGCAGTCTTTACCACATTTTCCAGAGATTGAATCACGTAAATTGGCTTTCACTTTGCACGCGATGTTGGCACATGTTGGAGTGACACAGAAAGACAGGAGAGTTAACGTTTAATGGAGCATAGTCTACCTGCTTTAACATACTATGGTATTTCTTTAGACTTTCTTTGAAGGGACAATGTACAGAAGCATTAAGTAAATAATTAAAAGTAATATGCACCAGATTATAGTTGAATGGCCAGTTTCCATCATCAGTAGGCTAACTGATTTACAGGAATAAATTAGATTAAACTAAATTGATTCATTTAATTAAATTAGAACACAAATACAATCCACAGTGCTCACTCTTTGACTCACACACGCTCACAATATCACACGTGACAAGAAATAGGGAAGGAATTTAAAGAGTGGCTCACAACTCCATCTAGTGGTTTAGACTATTCACTGCATTCACTGTAAAGTGACATTTCTCAAGAAAGTTACTTCCAGAGACTTTCAACCAATTCAGCCGTCAACTACAGTGGTGAATGCACCTTTCCAGTTGGCTGCCAACCGCCATTAAAAGTAACACAACAACAACAACAACAACAACAACATTTCTCCATGTTAAAAACATGGAGAAGTGGCTTGCGGATGACTTAAGTGTGTTCATTCAAGTGTAGAAATGAATATAGCTGAGTATATTATGACATAGGCTGCTTGCCTACAGCTTACATACAAATGAAACCCAACACTGCAGCCTAATTGTTTTTGAGGGCTTGGTCATGTTGGAGTGATTTGGTAATAATGAATACTTATTCAGCTTGTTGCCTCTGAAGTGATGAAGCAGATGTGCCTCGCAACCAAAGCTAAAAGTAAATGAGATTTGGTAAGTTATTAAAATATAAGATAGGGCTTTCCATAAACAGTCCTGACAAGCTCAGTAAAATGTATAATAAACACTTATCCCTTACCAGATACATATGATGAAAGGTGCCACATGATTTTTGTGACTCAGGGTTTGTGACGTGCCTATCTCCATGGAGACGTTATTGCTTTGCCTAGAATGTTCCACAGTATGGCATTAAAACTATCTCCATGGAGACAAGCAGGCGGCACCACCAGGCGTAGCTACAGGTCCCTGCTGTGTAGCGGTGACTCTGCTCACAGCAAAACAGCATTTTTGTTGTTTTCCTAGATGTGTCTTAAGCAATGAAAACACATCATTTAATTGCATTACATTGGAATATTCCTGCAAGTGGTAATCCCACCTCCAGAAAAGTTCCATAGTGCACCAAATAACATTGTTGAGCTTTGAACCATGGTTTAACACTCATCAAAAACCTGGAGTTATTTAGCTTCATTGGCGCTGTTTGGATTAATCCTGGTTAGTAAGTCCACTCCCTCTGAGCCTCACAGAAACACTAGACTATAATATACTATGCTATATTCAAAATACCCAGGTTTGGAGAGCTCTGAAGGTCTTCTGCACTGTTTTTAAATCATCACCAGACTCATTCTGAGCTTTTCTGCGTTCACGTCAGGAGAAAGCTGCTGTCAGGTGAAGTGCTAACACACATTTGGATGAAGGAATGCCTCACAGTAATGTGCGCTTTCAGTAGATACACTATTTTAAGTTCTAAAACATGAAATGCCAAAGAAGAGGTACCCAGGAGCATGTTTAAAGGCCAATAACAATACAAATAATACATAAGTGTTCTTTAATTGTTTAATTAACACATGTAAACTAGCACATAGTTTAGATCGGTTTAGTGGTGACAACTCACGAATAGAAAGAAAAACCTGCCAATAATACTTCATGTATATAATAAGTTCAGTTGAGGAGACCTTGTAGTGTTTTTATGTGATGGAGAGTTACAGCCATTAGGTCTACATGAGCGTGTCAAATTGATTATATTTATTTGCAAACTGTTGTATGTTGATGCTATTTTTGTTGTAGTACTGTTGCAGCATAAATTCTTGCATACCTTTGCTTTGCCATCTGGTGTTGACAAAAGGAAAAAGCCTCCCAAGGACACTGTGCAGCATTCTGAAGCTTAAATAATGTAAGCAAAAAAAGTAAAATAACTAATAAAACTAGATTAATGGCATAGCCTACAGACTGAATTGCCAGTACTTAACTTTGTTCACTCTCTGAATTTACTAATTGCAGCCGCTCAGCTGTGGCATTCTTCTCACTGAGTGGGTAAATGTCATAACACATTTAGAAAAGACTTGCCTATAGTTTATAAATACCCCTTATACCACTATAGCATGCTCTTGCTGTCAGCTGTATCACCACAGCCAGACATGTTACATACTCTGTTGCATATGTTCCTATTGGCAAAAAGAACAAAAATGGGAATTACTTATTTGAGACATTTTACATATACTTTATTTTTCCCTTGAGAGAAAGATAAATTAATCCTTTGCGTTTGACCACTGCCTTGGGGGTAACCGGTCAGGAGCAGCGAGCAGCTGAAGTACAACCATCTGAGGCCCATAAACAGATCTTGTGCTCAGCTTGCTCCAGACTTCTCGGAGGAAACACATTCAGACATGGGGAGAACATGCAAACTCCTCACAGAAGTAGAACCCACAGCCTTCTCGCAAAGTGTTGCCGTGTAATGATGTGTATTTTATTCACCGTTTTATTGTCTGTCCTGTTAAAATGTTTAAGTCCAGACAAGCAATGATAGAGGATAGATGTGGTCCAAAACGACAAGGAAAACAATTGGGTTAAACGTGTTTCCAGATGTCCCTTTTCCACAGAGAACAGATTTAGTACCCTGTGTAATACTGTGTATAAATCAGACAAAAATACATCATTTAAGTATTCGATGCTATTTGATGATTAATTATCAAGTTAGCAAAAAATTTGTTCATAGTGTGAAAAGATTAACCACATTCATGTCTTTGATGTAACATAAGACATACTATTGCTCACTGGACAAAATAATATCAGAATACATCATGTTATGTATTTCATAATTCATTTATTTTAAAAAATTAAAATAAAGTGCTTTTTATGTACATTATAATAAAAACAACAGTCACAACCTCAATGATACAAAAAATACAATTCACAATGTTATTTGTACACAAATGAAAGAAAAATCATGCAGGCAAGACCACATTTGTCGAGTTTCAGTCTACTATAAGCTTATGGTGTTTTCTGAGGCAAAGCGGTTGGTTCAGGAGTTGTACTTATCTGACTAATGTACAGTACAACTCAAGTATGGGATTTCTTTTTTTTTGGGTGTAAATAAATGAAAAGAAAATTATACATGTCAGAGCATGATTTGCCTACTTGAACCACTGTAGGAGGTGAAGTGTTTGCAGTACAATCACTGGCCATTTTATCAGGTATACCAAGTTGTCAAAAACATCCAACATGATGCGATTGTAACCGTTCAAATCTCATTTGAATGAATTATAAAGCATAGTTCCGTAAAGGAAAATTACAAAGTTAGGCCATTGGTGTCCAAAGTCAAAAAGGACAATGGTTGTTTTGAGGGGGAAAAAGACAAAATTGTTACTCAAATAGTGATTTAAGGAGTTGTCCAATCCAGCACAAGCATGGTGTTCCTAATTAAGTGGCCAGTGTGTGCATACCATAGTCGATTACATTCATGTCAAGCGCTTTTACCGAGAAGCCACTCAAAATAAAGCATCTTGTAAAATCATGGTTTGCTTTTCTTAAATAATAAAAACATATCATCAATAAATAACACCATCTAATATATAACAATATTTACCTTTTGGTATTTTGTCACTGTTAAGGTCCAAAGGTAGTATACGTCTGCTTTTGAATGCACCATCAGTTGTTGCTAATACTGAAGCCTCAAAGGTTCTAATGTCCCATGTTGTCCAAAAGCAAAAGCAGCAAAGAAGAAGAAGAGGCATGATGGAGGGCAGCTCCCGGTCTGCACAGTTATGGGTGAGGCTGTACATCTGTTGACCCGTCTTGTGTTATGTTTTGGGCTTATAGGTTTGGCCCCCGGAGGCCTACAATCACCATGTATGTGTATGTTGGAGAGGTCTTTGCAGTGGAAAAGGTGGGCACGTGGAACACACCTTAAGGCAGAACAACTGTTTTTCTAAAAGGCGATTGGAAAATTAAAATGCTTTTGAAGGTCATTGCTTTTCATCTACTAAAGCAGGTCATGGAGATCAGAAAGACAAGTTTAGACTAATAACTGACCCAGGATAAATGCAGAATATTGTATTATCTACTGCAAATGCAACCTTTGTAGTCTCTGTGCTGGTCCCAAGCAAGTAATGCAGAGTGGGCGTTTGGTATACGGTGCAATAGGCCAAATTAATAAGCCAATAATCACTACATGCTATAGCAGGAGAAAGTAAAAGTTGAAAAAAATGTTTCGAAACCAATCGCCAGGCAAAGGTTACTTATCGGTTTTAAAACACTACCAGTTATTAAAGTTCTTCTGCTTTAAGATGTCTCGTCCAATGCGCAAGAGGAAAAATGCAAGCTGAAGTAGGCAATAAAAGCACTATGGAGGAAAAAAGGAAGAAAAACAACAGTATCAGCAGTGTTCACTCTAGTTTCAAAAGTATCTCTACAACACATCTTGCACAAGGTCCCTTAAAACACACAATAAGAACCACATTGTATTTACACAACAAAAAAGATAGATAGAAAAATCACACTGAGAATGCTGTGCAATTACTTGGTCATCTTGTAGCAGTTACATAGCATGTTGTCACCTGCGCGGTGTCTTAATGGCAAATTTCTGTACAGTATACTACATTAGATACTGTTCGGTTTTACGATGGATACAGCGAATTGGTGCCATTATGTCTCTGTAGGCGTCTAAATGTAGTTTTGATTATGTTTACAATACTGACTTGTTTTACGTCTTTGGAAAGATCTGCTAGGTATTAGGTCTAGGGTGCAGTGTGTGTGAATGACCGCACTGGTCCCTGTACAATTCTATTTGAAGAAATGGTTTCCGTAGCAGCCAGACACGCTCTCAGTAGTTGTTTGGATTTCATTTTGCTGAAATGTGCAAACGCAGACACCCTGATAACTTGTGCTTTCACATTAGGCTGATGCGTTGACTTGAGCACAGTGAATGCCATCTACAGAAGTGTAACCTGGGGATTATATTGAGCTTAATATACAGCTCTGTGCATCTACATGATTAACAGTGCATCTGCAGTCTGGACAAGAGATCACAAAATATTATTCAATTGTTAACACAGCGGCAGTTGAAATACATCATTTCTATCACCTTTTCACTGAGCTTTTAAGCATTAAACAGCAAACGGATGACATTTTGTTAGTGCTTGTTGAGCTCGAAAGTACCCATAATTCACTAGTAACACTAAAAAGTCAAGGATTTGTCATTTGTCATCTGACAACCATACGACGTGGTCATACAGTATTTTCTTTTGGCCCTTTTTCCATTTCAATGTCCATCAGTCTGTTATTGTGTTAAAAGCTAACAGTCTAGAGAAGTCCCCATGCACTTCACATTTGCTTATTATTAGTGCTGTGATTAGTCAGTGAAACTTAAGACTTAAGTTTCCATTGCTATGTGCTCTTCAACACTGAGTAATGCCAACAGAAAGCATGATGTGTTGTGGTTGGTACAGGACGGATGGCACTATTGCATTAGGTAAGACAATCAAGAGTATTTTTGGCACTTGGCACGGGATGAATCAGTGCTATTCTGATGGTACAGATGTGGAGTCCCCTTTATCCTTGGCGCCGTCACAGACATAAAAAAAAAAAGCCTTCTTTTTCTGGTCTTACTTTTAGCCAGAATAGTATCTCGCTCAGTCACTCTGGCCGATTGTTCCATGTGAAATGAACGGACCTCAGAACAGCCACTGGCATTGAGGAAATGCGTGTCCATAACGTGGCATAAAGTGGTTAAATGAGTTCGTTCTGGACCAGCAGTCGCCGACATCTAGCAGTCCGTTACATTTTTGCTCCCAATGAAAATGTCGCTTCTCTCCATGCATTTTTAGTTCATAACATCCAAATGTCTTCTATGTGGTGGAATAGATGGTTTTGTTTTTACCTCTAAAACTGAAATGCGTCACTTCTACAAATAGCTTCTCCCGTATGCAGACAAATGCACTACTGAAAATGTCCAGGGCGTAGTTTTGAAAGTAAAACTAAAATCAAGAGAGACTGCCTATCACTGATATTGAATAATTTAATGACATCCGAAGGTACTATGAGTTCTGCCCACTTCTCTGTCCATTTTTTACATTCACCACCAGTGGCCATGACATAAGGGCGATGACGTCTTGTGGCCCGGGCTCAAACTGTGCTGCACCTTTCTTTTCTTTTTTTTTTTCAGTCCCAGAGTAACCCGGACCATCCGCTGGCTTTGGAGTGGAAATGGTTTAATGAAATGACCTTCACGATAATCACAGAATGACGATGGATGAAATAAAACATACGCTGTGATGTAGGAGGCTGTCGGCTTTTCCTCTCCCTGCTTGTTTGGCCTGTATCCCCCGCGAAGACACAAGGCTGGCGTTTTGACACAAACCGTGCTCTTTCATACAATAGAGTCCTTTATCTCCGAGCCTAGCCTTACTCTGGGCCGTGGGCAGGTTGGGGAGTATTCGACGTGGCTCTCTTTTGCGCTGAGCGGCCTTCTGTCAGACGCCTCCGAGAAGCTCTTGCTGTTGTCCGGCGAGGACTCGTGCGTGGGCGTGCTGCAGATATAGTTGTCGTTCAGTGTCTGGTAGCCCTTATGATCAGACGTGGAAACGGGAATAGTGTTGCCGTTCAGAGGGAGGCTCTCCGTGGGCTTTCCGACTATTCTGGGCTTCTTTTGCTGCATGTTGGGACACTCTCCCTGCTTCAGCATCGACTTCATGTGGTCTCGGTTTCTGTAAATGACGAACAGCGAGAAGACGACCAGGGAAAAGGCCAGCAGGGCGCAGACCACTATGAGTTCATTCCAGTAGGTTTTGGTGTGCACTTGCTCGGAGCGGGACTGACCGGGGAGGATGATGGTTTCCTCCTGTTCCACGTGAGGCGTTCGCGAGTGTCCGAACAGGGTGGTGCTCTCCTGACGTGGCTCGGCTCTCACGCAGTAATTTGCCAACAGCTGACGGAAGCCCTCCTCCTCGGACCAGCACTCGTAGGTCTCCATCTTGTCCACTTGGGCCACCACCACTAGGTTTCCTTCTGGGGTTGCATACAAGGACTGGCTGGCGCTGTCACTGTAATGCCACTTCCTACGTGCCAAATTGGAGCGCAGTTTACAAGGCAGGACTCGAAACGTGTTGGCTGGGATAGTGACGAACTGGCAGCGGCCACCTAAAGAAGAAATATTTTTTACAAGAAAGGATTAGTTTGCGGTACAGTAAAAGGATTACATCTTAATTTTGCACAATTGCCGTTTTCTTCGCTACATGTTTTGCAACGGTACGTGTCTATTTGCGCTGACAACACACTGAGCTGATGCGCTGTAATTAAAGATCTGAGTGTACAAATAACACACTCACGAGAAGCTGCTGGTCTGGCAGATCTGACACTGGGGGATGTCTTGTTACAAATGGCTGAAGTATCGGCCTCCTCCACGTCTTGCTGCCAGTGGCTAAGACAAACAAAACAAATGTGTTAGCGGGGCCAAATAAGAGACACTTTAACAAAGTCTTTCATCTCGTTTTAGTGTACAGATGTCTTTGTGACTAAGGCAATAATGTTCTGCCAGAGACTACCTGTTCAAACACATGATTGGGAGTCACGTAAAGCGGCCTTAAAAAGGTACACTTTGTGAGTTTTCTGCCACCTATCACATGGGAATGTTCCACAGTACGACATGAAGATCTGTGGAGAGGCGAGTGCGACCCTGCTCACAGTAAAAATGCATGTTTTTCAAGGTATTTCTGAACAATAAAGGCATCTGTAATTAAATAAATGCAAAATTGATACATTTAATGCCGTACTGTGGAACATTTCAGAGAGCCTTTAATGATAACAAGATTTTTACATACAGGAAAAAATAAGCAGTACATTAAATACATTAAGTCATGTATTTTAATATTTGCATGTAGTAGTATTCACATTTTGCCCTTTCTTTGACATTGCTTCTTCTTTCTAATGTGGGCTTACCTATCCGGTGGTGCCATCCTGACATCCCGACACATCCTCCCTGTCCAGGCGCAGTAGGGGTCTCTGGACAGGACACACTCTCCACAGCTCACATAGTTGGAGCAGTTCGCCACGGCAACCTCCACCAGTCCAGAGTGGGACGAAACAAACAATAGCCCCTTCACAGAGAGAAACGCAAGACACAAAACAAGATCAAACCAACTTTCCATACTACAATAATTACTGAGAATAAACACAAAACTTCAAGCTATCCTGAGGTCTAATTTAAGCCAGCTGTTCTCCCATTTGAAACCACCAGTGTAATTTGATTATAGGGGACATATGGCAACCATATTGATGAAGTCAGTGGCTGTCACATGGCAGGCGCACAGTCTCTCCAATAGCACTGACATTCACAATTGCATTTTACCTGCAGGCATGATGAAACTAAAATAAATATGTTTCTCATAATGCGTCTATATTTAACACATCTTGCCCTGCAGTACGTCAGACAATCTTCACGGACAGGATTTAGGCTTTCATATCCCTATTTGGAGCTAAGAATACACTTGGTCTTTATTAGTGTTACATAATGTTAGATCAGATTGGTTTGGGCAAATGGCAGAGGCAGAGACCATTATCTAATAAGAAGAGGGAGGTAATGAAATTTAGATCTGGGTAAAATGCCAGAGTGGGTCATAAACATTATTTCAAACACAGGACTGTAAGTTAAGTTAAGTAAAAAAGCCAGCAGCAAAAATAAGTAAATTAAAAAATTATAAAATTAGTGGGAAATTATAAAATTATAAATAAATAGTGCATTTATACTCCTCCTTAGTTTTTCATACTTAGAAACGTTCATACATATTTTTATCATCATATATTTACAGGATTTAATACATGTACGTATACATTTGTGATAATAATAGTTTACCCTTTGTGGATCAAGTTCAATGTGCTGCACAGGCTGCGGCTCAGGAAACAGAACCATCTCTTCAATGATGTGCATCTTATCATTGGCGTTTATGGCTTTATGGAGCTTCCCGTCATCTGGACACCACAGGGAAACATTTTAGTGGATGCAAGCGATAGTAACAAAGTTTGCGAGTTACTCAACCTTGAATAAAAATGTACCTGTTCCAATAAAGAGGACGTCATAAGCCCTTTCAATGCCCTGGATCTTGTGCACCGCAATCTGTGAGTAGCGCACATTTCGTTTGAGTAGGAGAGGGGAACTGCGGATCACGCTGTCCATAAGGAAATGGTCCTTGACAAAGTTAAGTACTTTGTCCGGCATGTGCAGTGACGACTGGATGCCCATTTGCCTGGCATGGTTGGTTACACACTGAGTAGAAGCAAATTAAAAAAGAAAAAAATCAGATTGGATTCACTCAGTTTGATAAAGATGCACGACAGAATCATACATACTGCCCCAGGACGAGGTTCAGGTACGGGATGGTTGTAGGTGTACCACTGCTGGGTCTCCCTGTTGACCTCACGGTAGCGTCCGCTGAAAGCTCGTTCCACTTGGGCCATTGTGAAGGCGCACACCGCAGAACTGCCCGACGCCCCTTTGTACCTGACCGGAGTAAAATCAGGTCAGTGTTTTGTTCTGCGCAGTCAATTCTATCACAAAGAACAAACATCTCATCGTACAACATCTACAAACCTTGTAAGATTTACATGAAAAACAAGGAGATTTACAAGATTACCGGACCACAGGTGGGTTTAAGTTTATTACAGCAACATCCAGAGAATCCGAAGAAGGACAGGCAAACTTTAAACTACTATGTACAGATTTAGTTCAAGTTAGGTCAGTGATGCCTTGGTTGTACATGTGCACTTTGTATGTTAACTTGAGTCATAACACTGCTTTTAAATCCTGAACTATACGCAGCGTGGCTAAGTGCATCTGTGCATGTGATCTCTTACCACTGAGAGGTGAAGACGCCATAGAAGACTGTGCTCTCCCAGCTGTCCCCCGAGGGCTTTAGGACAAACATGTCTTGGATGATGTTAAAGGGAAATCCATCATCAGGGAGGGAACACAGGAGTTGAGCCTTTAGAAAGGTGGTCCACTTCTTCTGCAGCACACGCTCTCCACCTTTATCACCCTAAAAACAAAAAACACAGAAGGGCAAATTTACAAAAGCAGCCCATGATACATTGCCACATTGGAGTTTGCTAGCTGTGATTACACTCCTGAAGATTGGAGAGCACAATCAACTGTACATTCTTCAGGAAATCTGCCATAAAAGCCTTCTTTTCAAACCCTGAAAGGAGGAAGTGTCTATTTGTTTGGGCACGTGTACAGCTTTAGGTAGTCACTTATCACAGATGTTTTATTTATATTAGTATTTATTTATTTTACATCTGCTATGAAAAGCTTTTTATTAAAGTAGTTGCATCACAAGTTCTCAGAGGAAAGAGGAACAAGACCAAAACAAGTGGTCTCACCCACTCTCTGGATAATACTTTGGCTCCAAACACCAAGAGCTGCTCCTCCAAATCGCGGCTGGAGGAGGGACACATCTTGGAGCAGATCATAAAATGCAAACGAGTGTATCCTCCCCTAACCATCATCTGGCACCATCTCACGGGAGGGACTGATGCAGGGTCTAGAAGCCAATTACCAGCCCGTGGTAGTAGTAGCCTGTGTCCACATAATGAGAAGCGCACATTCCTGCTCCCTCAGCTGTCCACTGCTATTGTTGCCCTGGTCCACTGCACAGCTTGTACTCTCAAACACAGCAGCGACCACTCCCCAAAAAAACTGCCCCATGAAAATATCCCACAAGCTGTTACCACGTCGGCTTCATATTAGACCTTAAGGGATTGAACGCACATCAGCTGTAACTGTATGTGTGACGAAAAATAAGCAAATTAGGTATACAAGTGGTGGCCTTCATTGTTACTACACATTACAGTCCCCTCAGCGTCCACACCTGAATAAACAAAAGAAAAGGGGGAGCAGTCGAAAAAGGAGGGGAAGAGATAGGCCCGGGTAAAGACAACATCGCAGAAGCTGAATCGCAAAACAGTAGTTAAAGCGACATAAAAGACAATACAAGACCTTGATTTATCATCTTTCACATGAAAATAAAGCTCCGGTTAAGAAAATGTTCGTCCAGATGAAATAACACATTCGAGCTGTCACAAATATTGAAAATTAAACCACATTTTAAAATATTTGGCATGTGTCAGGGAATAAAAAGGGAGTAAGTGCTGGGCCCGCAGTTTGGGAGGGGCCCCGTTACCTAATCTCACTGTATACAGGGTGTGCTCGCTCTCATAGAAAAGAGGGATAATATTTTGACTGGGTGAAAGGGATGTGAAAATTGTGAAAAACAGAAAGCGACGCATTTGTAGAAGTATAAAAATAAAAATAAAATGTAAGCTACTCTTTAGCTACTACCCTTCTCAAACTTAACATAGAAGCACAAGTAGCCCATTTGTACATGTGTGGGCTCTTTATGCAGTTAATTATGCACTGGTGTAGGGACAACACCACCTGCAGCACTTGTCCCCAGAGCGGCCACTAAAAGACCCCTGTCAGTAAAACGGCACCATGCCACATCACAGGAAAATAAAGGATCTCTATAGAGGAGCAAAGGCCATTCCTCTGTCTCTATTGCACAGTTCATCTGCAGCGAGTTGCCACAGTCTGCGCGCCTCTCCGTCAATGGCTGCCATATATAGCGGCCCAGTAGGTGCTTCAGTGGCTAGAAGAGGTGTCGCGGCGCACGGAGCCAAAGCATTGCAGGACTAAATCATTACGCTGTCACTTAAGATTACATGCTGTCCCACCGATTACTCACATTACTGCCTCTGTGAACAAGACGCAGTCGGGGAAGGATGCTGCAAGGGTGTGTATCAAGCCGTCTTATACTTTTAATTGATCTCATGACAGGTGAAATGAGATAAGGCTCCAGAGGTGATTACACGGTGTGCTCGACCAAAGTAAAGTTAAAGTTTGAGAGGAAGGAATGTTCAAATTATCAAGGAGAACTCTGCAAGGTGCGTGCTCTGCCAGAAACGGACTATACAGTATAGTAAAGGAAAAGCATTTCATATTGCTGGGATGCACCCTTGAATACTAATAATGCCTGCAAAAGCTAAAGTGCTGTGGACGGGCTAAGAGCTGGAGGGATGGATGAGTGCAACCGACATTGTGAGGCAGATCGGAGAAAAGGGGAGAGGACATTGGAGAGGGATACGACTCGGGAAGGGGAGGAGCAAGGAGCAGAGGATGTCGGGCGAATGGAAAAGTCTGATGTAAACATGTTTGTATAGAAAGAGAAGTGACAATGCCAGTGTACATAGCATGTATCAGAGTATGACATGCATAAAAATACTGCTGAACATGCTCAGACAAGGGAGCGTCCCGTCTCTCCTGGAGCTTATTGTATCCGGATTAAGGAGTGGAAACTTAAGCCTCGTTCTGTCTGTAACTTTTGCTTTGCCTTCTTGCGTAAGGACCTCGAACCAACCCCAGGACTTACTTTACACACGCGAGCGATCCTCGACACAATGGTGTTGTCGAAGAAGTCGAATTCCTTCCCCGCCTCGCTGAAGAAAAAATAGATCTTGTCATCGTCTCCGACAGGGTTCCCCACCGGCTGACTCTCCTCAATGTACGCCGAACCCACAAAGACTGGATCTGTCGAGAAAACAGAACGAGCAAACTTACACACTGCTTTACAAAAAACAGGTCAGACAATAGCGGTCACATACATTTGAACACGTTGGAAATTGAAAGTGCGTTTGGTTCAAAAAAAGCCCAAATACATTTAATTAAGTCTACCAAACATGTACAATACTACGATAGCCTTAATGTTGATATTCTACTTTTATATCTGTTTGAGATGCTACCTTTAATCAAACGCAGATGCATCATGAGTGCAGCACGAATTACCTACAGATCAAAAGACAAGAGGCCTCCTAATTGCAGAATCTGGCTCGCCGTGGAAACCCAGTGGCTGTGGTTGTTTTGATGTGCATGTGCTTCCAGTGATAGGACAAAATCTCCACAATCTGAGGGAGCTGAGCGTCGCTAATGATCGCTGCACATTTGGGCTTATCAGCTTGGTTGGCTACATAATGGAAGATGTGAACAGAGAGTCATCTGATGGAATCCAGGCTCTTTACCTTGGAGCCATTTTAAAGAGTTTTCGGTCTTTAGTGCTGCTGTCTGGCCCAAACTCTTGTAAATGACTGGCTCGTTCCCCTGGAAGTTACTGACTGTGCCGGTGTACAGCTCTCCATCTGCAAACAAGAGCATTGTCTTTAGAAAAAGCAATGAACGTCTCTCAATGTAAAAGCTTATCTTGAGTGAAGGATTAGACAAACCATTTCTCCCACTCAATTATTGACTAATTGCTTGTTAAAGCAGTGGAACACAAACAGCGTACAGCTATTTATCAAAAGGACATTGCAGATAAACAACATCAGCAGGCACATGATGACTCATTACACAATCAAAAGGCACAGAAACATCAAAGATCAAGAGACGGCCAAGCTTATTTTCGAGAACATCCATCAGCACGATGAGAGTTGATCTGTGCTTGAAGTCACCAGGTGAACGTCACTTACCAACAATGATGGCGGTGGATTTGTACTCTGGGTTAAACGGGCAACGACTGCGCCCATCCTCAGTCATCACCTCCCCAACGTCGTCTCGCTCCAATGTGAACGACGTTGTGTTCTGGAAACAAACAGAAACAGGAAGAGTCCAATTGAACTGTGCTTACTTTATGAGAAAGCAAACAGAAGATGCATATGTTTAAATTAAAGGGATTCAAGGGCAAGACTACAGTGAGGTTAAAAAGTCCCGGTAAATTTATTTAGCAACATTGTGTTACTTTACTGTACTAACAGTATTTTAGCTTTTACCTCCTTTAATACCCCTCCTCTCAAGTCCAGCATGTTGTGATTGGCCCACTGTTTATCTTCTGGCTCTTGTCTCACCCGATATGTTATAGGAGTCCTCACAAAAAGTAAGTACATTATCTGTTTCTTTTTAGTATCTCACAGAAAATTATGCACCACCAGATGCACAGTGGTTAATGTATGACTGTTTGGGAATCAATGTGTACAGGACACACTTGGCCATGACCCTCAGGGGCTGAATGATTCAATTAAAATGTATTTTCATCAACGTTTATTTTTTTATTTTTTCAGTAAAGCTTGTACTGTTTATTTTCCCATTGTTCTTCTTCTGGATTATTTACTGTATCCTTCTGGCTAAGTGTCTTGTTACACAGCTTGTCTCTCCCTCTGGGACTCTATTAATAAGAGCTGCATAAATAAAGCAATTATTAATGAAAATATTACACAGCCCCAGTGCTGTCTGGTCACAAGGAATGGGCCTTTTTGTTTAGAGGACACTGACACACATTTATTTCTGAATGCTTGGTAAATCTTTATAGCTCAATATGCCGGCCTCGATCCTCTTCAGTTCACACAGCACTAATATAAGCACAACCTGCATTTGTCTCTGAGGGAGTGTGTAAACAGACTGATGTCCTGATACATAAAAGACACGTACGGTTCTGGACAGAATCAAACGCCAACTGCTCGGAATTCAAGTTCAGGGCCTGATGTTCTGCCAAGACTTCTTCCATCAATGTTATTCTTTTTGTTGTGACGTAAAGTGAAAGTTAAAGCACGTCTTTAAGAGCTGAGCTGCCGCCAAGCTCGATTGCCCCCTATCTCTGAAATCGATGTAGTCCTGCTGCTACCATCACTCTGGGTGCTAAACAAACAGCTGTCTGACTCAGAGGACACCATGGAGACACTGTACCCCCTGTAGTCAAGTCTGGCTTAAACGCCTCGACAAGATTTAGCTGCGCTGGGCTGACAACGGAATTTAAGGATGACACGTTAAACGAAGTCATTTCTGAATACATAAAAACACGAGACGAGTAGGAGTATTACTTACAATGTAGGCGCAGATGGGACTAAAGGCGTAGGTGCCACACACGTAGAGATGAGTGCTGTTGAGCCGCAGCAGGATTTTGATATAGTTGAAGCAATCAGTCTGGATAAGAAAATACAGGGTGAGTGAGTATATGTGATGTTTTACCGCACATACAGTCTAGATTAGAACCTGTTGAGTACAAAATTAAGACATATCATTTGTCTACTCGACTTTGAAAAACAGTCGAGTGGAAGAGCACATATAACTAACAGAAGCTTGTAGCCCCGGGATACAGCAGCTGGCATGACAACGAGGTAAGTCCCCCTGCTCTCTGCATGGATCTGTGCCTGGTATTGTACTGCACGCTGCACAAAGGCTCTGTACTTTACTTACAGCGTATTCACAAGACTGTGGGCTTCTCACCTGTAAACTCTTTCCTTTGAAGCTGCACTCTTCTCTCTTTCCAATGGGAGTTCCCCACGTCAGCTGGAGGCAGTAAGAAGAATGAAAAACTATGAAAACAAACTTAAAACGGCTACTCTGCTGCCTGTGTTTGAGTCGCAGTATTCCATTACTAACATTAGCAAAGTGGAAAGTTCATACATTTAAGTTAGTTGATAGTTGAAGAAAATGTGTCTGCTGTTTGGTTACAGTCTGACACCTGTGGATCATCGTTTAATATTTTAGTCATTTAAATATTGCTCTAAAATGACACAAAATAAACAAAAATGACACAAGAGAAACAAGTTGACTTCAGCAGACGCTTTGTGTACCAAAATGAGAGAAAGAGTACTGCAAATTTGAGCTCAATAAAAGCGCAGTTACATGGCTCAAATTGCAAGCACAAGTACAGCTGCAAAAGTGTACTTAAGTACTAAGTACACATGAAAAATACTACCCAGACTATTAGTTACAAGTTACTTTTTTATGCAATAAAAAATTGGAAAAATAGTCTTAATTTAGTCCTTTTATACAACAATTTGCATATTCTTTGAGGTCTGGTTAAGCAGAACAGGTGATGTTTTGAGTGTTTGTGGCTGTGGAAAGTAGCAGATACGGCCATGAGACAACTGTGAATAAGGCCGATCGCTGCTGTACTCTATAGTAGTATAGTATTTGTAATTGCCGGTAGTTACTTTGTACCCCTTCAAAATGCTACACTGCTGCTACGTGTACCACAGTTTAAATTAAAAACAGCCATAGGTGTGTACAGGGGATAGGGGAAAATAAAAATGTTTGGAGCAATAGTGTCTTAAATCAATAGAAGAAAGATTACTCATAGTTATTACTCATGAACCCCTCTAAATACAAGTGTGTAAACGATGAAGAGCAACATTTATATTGGGTAAAAGCTCTTAAAAGTGGATTTTATTTCACGTTTGTTAACAATTTGAGGGACAATTAAGTTCCAAACATTTCGGTAAAAAAGTTGTAATGGTATTTGTGCCATAAACTTCATAATAAATATGTCTG
Source organism: Eucyclogobius newberryi (assembly GCF_026437365.1). Classification (NCBI taxonomy): domain Eukaryota; kingdom Metazoa; phylum Chordata; class Actinopteri; order Gobiiformes; family Gobiidae; genus Eucyclogobius; species Eucyclogobius newberryi. The sequence continues at coordinate 24,311,316 of NW_027316167.1, read as the reverse complement.
GAGCAATATTATGCAGTACTGTAGATGTTGAATACCTGATGTTTTCTGCATTATGAAAACCAATTTGATTTTCTTATTTTACTAAAGATTCTGAGCTCTTCTACCACCTCTATAAGGGATTAGAAATCATGTCTGAGAAATACAGAGTTTAGCAGCTACAGCTTTTCGTGTGCATGGAGCATTTCCTCACATTCTTCTGCAGGCTGGCCTTGCTGATATTGGAGAGGCTGAGTGCAAACAGTGCTTCTCTGGCCCCGACGTACAGCATGTCATCTTCCTGGCTCAGCAACAGTGTGGTGTAATTGAAGACTCCGGCTGCTGAGAATCTGTTGGTTAACCTCTCCTTTGTATCTAAAACAACAGGAAAAACACACAGTCGGGGGGTTATCCTCACAGACAAGGAGCGGGGCATAAATACAGAGCGAATGCAGGACGTGTCGGATAGAAATATAGCTGATATATACTGCAAGCCATTTTAACAGCCAATACACTTTACGTTAATCACAACCACAATATATACGACTCTGGCTCACACTATGTACAGTAATAATTGCATGCTCGGTGCAATAGTGGCCGACTATTCAGTGATGTGTGATTGAGTCACTTCCTGTGCTTTTGCCGACTTTAGGTTTGACAGAACTGGCAGCGAGGTTGAAGCCACTCAGTCCTAAATCTTCTCTCGAGAGCTTATGGCCAACCCTTTTCAAAAAGATCTTTAAAGGAGTGGACCACAAGTCAGTTTTTCCAGCTCTCAATTGCTGCTCCACTGGATAGTGTTTGAGCTGAAGTCCAAATTTAAATGAACACATTCCTGCTGTCGAGGTATTTCCCTTTAACAATACAGCAATTCATATGGTCATCAACAACAGCTTTTGACTGCTTTCAAAAGGGTTTGATTGATTACTAGAAGGGAGTGGAATGCAAACGGGAATTTGGGGATTATCTAAAGTAATTCCAATGTTATCTTATATTTCAATCAATATATGAAAGCCACTTGGCACTAAAATATATGCGTCAACTGTTGTCCTACTTAAGCATTTTTTTTAATTAATCTATTTCCCCCTGAGTCCAAACAAATTCAAAAGCATGTCAACATTGTTCTCATGCCAAAGCACCGAAGGGTCATGGACACTCTTCGCTTGTCCAAATAAGATTACTTGGTCGTAAACATAGATATTTGCCGTAAAACAGTTCCCAACTATTCCCCGTCTATAACTAAATTCAAACTCTGATATGGGGCAGTGTTTATCTCCAGCACACCAGGTGGTACATCGGACCATAATGCGAATGGCGCCAGTAAACGACAACACACACACAACCTAAACATTTTTAATACGCTCACAAACAAATAGATCTCACACTTGAGGCACTTTAGCAGATCACAGTTTCTTCTCATGTAAAAACACAGCTGGTAAAACGGCCTCTTGTCCAAAATAATCTGATTTTAGGCCTTTTTCCACATCAGCAACCCTCAACCTCTTAAAAAAAAAAAACAGTGACATCTGTAATTAATGATGGAAAGAGAAAGTAATGAAGGAAAAAAAAAAAAAGACTATTGTCAAAATGTCATTCTTCGGTCAGGAGGCAGAACTCAATTAAAATAAAGAATCTGCTTTATTTCAAGGTAGATTAAGGTTTCCGATGTCTTTAACGATCATTTAGGGAGCTATACGTGGTCCCTCTGGATCCCGGACAAAAGAGTGCCGTCCCCTCGTCTCTACAGGGAGACGCATCGCAGCCCAACTGTCACTGATCCCCAGGGTTTTGGCCATTGACGTGCACCAAAAGAGCAGCCATCCCTCAGCATATTAAAAGTCACTGACATAAATCACGGTGACATCTTCTTAGACAGACAATGGAATAACGAGGCGAGGAGAACAAACTCGTGAAACTTTTTGCGCAGAATGCAGCCGAGGCCGTTTGCTGGGGGAGGCGGGGGCTCCTGGAGTCATAAGTGGGAGTTGTGGTAACTGGGAAGTCTGGACCGAGGCAATGACCTTTAGGAAAACAGTTTGGAGGAGATGATGCAGGAGGTTAGCGCTCTGTCAAGCAGCAGTAATGGGAGGACAAAAACAAGAATGTGTTTTTGTCGTTTGATTGGAATGCGCTCGTAGGATAGATGCGGCTAAACGGGACATCAAAATGCGTAAATGTAAAGTACGCCCCTAAATTGAAGTTGTAGAAAGGATTCACTTTTTTAAAAATAATTATAAACTGCGTGTATCTGTGATGCTGATTTTTTTAGCCTAATTTCCTCATTTTCGAGTCACAGCTGAGGACCAACTGAGAAAAGCACAAGGAGAAACTGGACAATATCAGGCCAATACCAATATCTGGAAGAACTGTAATTGCAGTAGTTGATGCAGTAGAACAGTAGAATTATAGATGTATATACACCCATATATAGACCCAAATATATAAGAGTTTAAAATGTAGTATTTATATTATTCTAGTTTTCAACCTGAGGCCACCGGACACCACTCTCAAGACGTTTAACTCCATCCGACCTTCAACCTCTGTTAATACTGAACAATTTGCACCTATCATCAATATGGCAGCTTAATGGCCAGCAGGAACAAGCACAAAGTAGGCACAAATTACCTCCAATCTTTAAAGCACATCTGCTGCTGCTGGAGTTGAACCTCTGTGCTTGGGAAATTGACTGAAGACCAATTTAGAAGCCTTTAAAAGATTAATTGTTTCAGGATGGAAAGGCCGTTGGGAGAACAAGGCCTGAATTGACTGTGATTATCTACAGCTACATTGTGACATCACAGCAAGTAATTAGCAGAGAATCAATTTTGGCTCTTTATATACTTAAGGAATTAAATAAAAAGAAGAAATATGACACGAGAACACTTGAAATGACAATATGAACTTTTTCCCCCCATCCAAATTACACTTGCATTCCTTGCACCTGTCTCGACGTACAGCCTTGTATGTTAAGCACAACAGGATGGGGTCACGGCCTTGGTAGAGGTCGAGGCTTTCTGAATTCTTCATGTTTACAATCCTATTTTTGGTCGTCTATGTGTAGGGCAACTTTCCAAAGCTCCCATGGAGAATTCCATCTTATAGCCCATAGTAAAACTTGCTAATAGTTCTTCCACTGCTGCTTTTGGCAGGACTAAACCTTGTGTAATGTAGCATGCAGATACAAAAGACTGCTCTTGAGGGTGCATCAATAAAATTTATGTCCCCGTCACATAAATTTGAGTTTATAGCTTTTTAATATCCCCTTGCTCAATCCATATGTTTTATCTAAAGATTGAAACAGATTTTAGATATCAAGCTACTTTGAGACACGGCAAGATCGCACAAGTCGTGATTTAAGTTTTCTAAATCACCACTGAGCCAACTAAGATGTCATAAGAGCACGCCAGCCTGCAGCCAGAGCATCATATTTTAACCACAACAAAGCAGCGACTATACTACCTTATTTCCCAGGGTTTAATGGTACTTATAGGGTGTGTCCTTCGATTGGCAGCTTCACCGATGAGTGCAAGCCAAGACACTCCTGTAAACACAGCCCAGATTTACTCAGCAGCACTCAGCCAAGTCACAAGACGAGGGGGCACCGGGGACAAATGCAGCTTACTGCGGGCGGGCGGATACAAATCAAAAGAAAAGGAGAGTGCTGCATGGCTGATAACAATCTCACACTCAGCCCGGTTTATCTGGAGATGCAACACACAATTTCATCTGGAAAAATTGAGAGAAAAACATCGCTATCTGCTGCTGTGCCCGTCATTCATGCAATACATTGGAACGGCTCCACAGTTTTCTGTTCGACATGATTTGACAACAGTCTTGATAACAGCGCTGTAGATTGTGACAGAGGGAGACAGAAGTCACTTGAAGGTCATCGCACTAGTGCTCCAGCTGCCAGAAGGCTAAGCATGATGCTCATTTCATTTATTGCTCCATTGCAAACAATAGCACAGTGTTGCTCTACCTTTTTGCACCGTGTTGTAAAAGTGAAAGGATTTGCCAATAGTCTATGGGACATCTCATTGGTCCCCTACTTTGGGCCTGTGGGGGTACATTCATGATTCTCTCAGTCACAATTCACGCATATATTTTGTAAGCCTTGTTAAATATTTTACTTGATTTGGTCAGACCAGACGAGGTTGAGGCCAACCACAGCATTGCAGTGCGAGTCACATAAATGATACAGACACAAATACAATCTCTCACTATGGGCAATATCAATCCATGCATTTTCAAGTGACTATTGTTAAGTCTTCCTACACAAGCATATTCATTAAGGTATAAATAAAATAACTGACAGCATTTTGCAACAGAGAGCATCTGAAAATATTTAACAACGTTGCAAAACAAAATGCAGGAATCCCATATGATGCTTTGATGGGTATTTAGTATACAAGTAAAACAAGTATTACAATTTAAAATGTATTGTAAACTGCAATATTGATCTAAGACCACTTAATAACAAAGCGTTCCATTGACAAAAGCCTTCATGATGACATATCACAGTATAAAGCAGCAGATTTTTGAACCCTACATGTGTGACCCAGAGTCCGAAAATATCACACAGCTGCAGGTAAACACGGAGCAGTGGGCGGAGATGGGGGGTAGGTAAAAACAGACATTTTCAGAGCACTCAAGCCCCGAATGCAGTTAGCTAATGTTGAGTGAAGTCCATTATAACACGCTAAAAGGTCTTAACAGTAGATTTGACATAATTCTGTCCCCTTTAAGAGCAGCACTTATGGTGTTGGAGTGATGGGCCGGGCACCAGCGTCTCACAGATGTGTCGTAATCACAGCCAATGATGGTGTGACTGCTGCTGCTGGTGAAGGCTGCTCCTCTCAGATAATAACCAGGCCAAAACCCAATGTTTCTGCTATGTGCGGATTAGGCAGAAAAAAGGTGTTAATGGTAGCACGTGACGGCATGTGCAGACAGGGCTTAGTGCCAGCCCCAAAAAACACACCAAATGACTGAGGTTTACAGAAAAGTATGTGTTTGTACAGTGCAAACAGTCACAAAGAAATGAATGCGTCGACTATGAGCCCCCCGAACGCACATGCCTTACACAACAAACAACAAGGGGCCGCACAGACGATACGTGGTGCTCTGTAATTATTGGCTCTTCGGTATCATCTCCGTGCACTCTGATCGGGCACGGGGCCACGCAACATGCACGCTAAACACGGCATCACTGAAAAGCACTTCAGCAGGACTCTGGGGCCCTTAAAGGCGTATCGTGCAAATACTGTATACAACTTTACTACAGCAAATGCCCCGGGGTAGGGGTAAGTCTGTACAAATAAGCAAATTTTAATAGAATTGGACTATGTTTAAAGACCTGTTTCAACACACGGGATGCTCCAAACATTTTAAGGGGCTTTTTATTTTAACGGTCTTTCTTCTGCCAGTCAGTAAAAGCATGTTTAATTGATGAAGAGTTCAGATTTGAGTAATAAACTGGATTTTCTTCCAATGGCACTGATTAAAAGGTTTGTCGTGTGCATATAAATAATCCAGAAAGCTATTTTATTTAAGAAAAAAGGATTGCAATGGATCAATATGAGGAAACACGTTTTCATATTTTATCTTTATGCAATACCACCCAGCCCTAATTACAAGCATTGTACGGTATTTACACTTGATCATCTCATTCATGCCCAGTTCAGTGCTTATGTTAATCTGAGCCTGCTTTATCTGGTAAAAATAGAGACTGCAGTCATCACATATTCCTCGTTTAGCCCTATAAGACGTTTGCAGCAGTCTAATATGATACAATTCACTCATCCACAATTCTACACAGTCATGCCTGTGCTTGTCGGGTCCCATTTTTCAATCCCCCATCCCCGTTTGATTCAGGTTCTATACGAGAGGGTTGTCTTGGCGCTCTCAGCAGCACAAATATATAACAGCTTTCTTTGCAGCTCAGGCGACATGTACACCACAATTTTTGATTTATGCTCACAGCCTGTTTAGTTTGCACGCTTGTCAATTTTTAGGTCGCCAGTGGATTGGCCTGCACTAGAGGCATTGAGTGAACTCACTTTGACTTGCATGTGCGATGGAGCTGCAAGTGCTGCCACTGTACACATACTGTCCACTTTGTGTGGGGCCTTCTCTGAAGAGGACTTTGAAACAACAGCAAGCTACACTAGAGCCGGAGCTAAGCATGTCACAATATCACATTTTAGTGTTACGATTACTGTGAGCGGAAATATCACCATTTTACAATTATTCAGTTCTGCTGATGGTTCAGTTCAGTTCTTCTGCAACACATGATTCCATAAACTAATAGTCTATTAAAGAACAAAACATGTAAATAAACCATTTTGGAAATAATGGCCTCAAACTTAAGTAACAAACTGCAAAGAGCCCAGTATCAGTGGAAGTGACAGTAAAAATGTAGTGAGAAATAACATACTGGATAAAAACCAGGAACGCTCAGCTTAAATGAGAGATACATGAAACAGCTGCTTTGAAATGATTAAAGTTCTGAATTGTTGGCTGAAAACAAGAGCAAAGTATTTCCTAAGATAATAATAGTCATATTTTTATCTTTGTGGAGAGGTCTGTGCATGAAATTAAATTGTGTGTTCTGCATTAGATTCAAACACTGACCACTCAAACTAATTACTGGTGTTTATTCAACATGCAGTATGCCATTTCTCCAACAAACCAATTTGTTTCCAGAAAGCAAAAATGTACATTAACTGTTAGAAAACACAATTATCATAGACCAAAAACACTATCATATGTTGCCGTCTACAAAGCCAGTGCTTCTGCCTAACAATGCGTCACGCCGCATTCCTCCGTCTGTCTTAATTACCAACTTCACTGTAACTTCTAGCTACCTGCCATTTTCTTCAAATCAAATGTTACTGATTGAAATCGCTCAGACTGGACTTTTCTGTACATTCCCTGGAGCGTGTAAGCACTGAACCCATTAGAGGCTCTGAAAACAGACTGATGTGTGGTAATTACAGAGGATTGTGGCGGCTGTTACGGTGCTATATGCAGCCACTTGTGAGTGCCACCTCGGCTGGAAGCCGCGCTGCACTTGTGTTTCAGTATCAGTGGGCGTGTCCTTGCTTGTGGTTTTTGAGGCGTGCATTGGAGCGTGTCTAAAACCTCACGAGTATTTGGACCTGACCCCTCACTACTCGCTGCTCCTCCTCTGCAGTCCTGCGCCACAATCCACACACTGCCAAGGTCGTGGGATTAGCATGCATGAGAGAGGGCACACAATAATCACCAAATGTAAAGCAAACAGCGATGGGAGAGGGCACGGTGTGTGGAGCTCAGACAGCATGCTCTGCAGAGCTGCTGCCCTGAGAAAAGGAGTTTCAGGGGTTTAAGCCACTAGACATTTTTGTATTATTGAGGAAAATGTATGTCAGGAAAATTCAGGTGGGATTAATGTAGGTTACTTAACACTATATATACACACAATCCTCACAATATACGTGTGGCTCAATACGGACATGACAACGTGTTGAGCACAAACGTTAGTGTTACGATTATTGTCCAAAAAACAGGAATCTTTCATTTTCTAACATGTTACTATTTGTCAAGTTTGTGACTGTTACTGGACTTATAAAATGCAACATTCTGAAAGACAAAATAAAGTTAAATATGACAAAAACAGCCTGATCGAAAAAAAAAAAAAAAAAGTGATTTACATTTGTGTCTATTCACTTAAATGAAGTTCATGGAGTTCTCGCTTGACCGAAAGTGCCTTTACAACAGAAGTGCCGATCCGTGGCAAAGAGAGGCCAAAGTGGGCGGAATAAGGTGAATAGATTGAATTAAAAGACTTAATTGGTTCTTTAGATTATATTGTGACCTGAATAATCATGATTATTGATTAACCGAATAAACTTGACATCCCTAGTTGCAGATAGAGGAAATACAAACTATAGTCGAACGGAGACGACAGAGTGCAATTTAAACATCATTCCATGGAAACAGAACGTTAAAACTATACTTTGGAACGTTCTTCATGGATATAGATATGTTTCATGCCATATTGTGGAATATCATAGCTTTTAACAACAATATTTCTACAGAAACAAGGAGGCAATATAATAATACATTCCATGGAGCTCATATTCTGCTCATAGTAGAACACAAGTTTAATAAAGTTATTGTGCATGCTTTTAGTTAGTCATTTTTACTTGTAACTAGCATAAAGATAATAGAGGAAGCATTTGTTTTTGTTCTTCTGAGGTCTAAAATGTATTAAATTGATAGATATATATTGAAATACATATTGAACCGAACAAAAACTGGATTTCGTTCAAATCTCAACACAAACAAAAACCCACAAACACGGTCAATAACGTAAACAGCGCTTTTTGAACATCTGAAGCGAGTGACCGCCGCATCTTGTTCCAGCAGAAAAACAAGGAAGAAAAATAAATCCCTCTATCAGAGCATCTCCGGAGACAGGCAGCAACATCCTGCCTGCGAGGTTTCTGATAACCAACGCTGATACGTGCAGTGCGGTGCGTGTCTAACCCATGCAAACCGCTCCGAGTCCCATGATCCTCTGTGCCGCCGCCGCCGCCTCCTCCTCCACGCAACAAGAGCCGTAATGAAAAGCAGACAAGCTCTCCCACTGCACGGCCCACAAAAACCTCCGCTCGCTACACATAAGAGATTAGACCGCTCATTAGGAGAGAAGGCTGGAACACGGCGAGAAACGGGGAAGGACAAAGAGGCTTTCCAGGAAAAAGAACGTGCCGAGCCAAAGGTCCTCGCTTCAGAAACGTCAGTCCTTCTCGTCTTTAACTGCATCCTAAACACTTCTTAAATAATGACATGCGGGCACAATAGAGCACACACTTATCTCCTTTATTCACTCTACAAAAACATTCACCAACTCTTCCCGTTTACTGAAAACTACGTTAGTTTGTTTTTGGTTAGCTACAGAATTCTATATCATCGCAGGACGGGAGCAAATAGTAGATTCATTAACATTTATTTGTTTGTTTTTTTCTTTAAACTTGAGCCAATATGTTGATGTTCTGTCGCTAACGTGAAACATATTAAATCCAAGGATATGCACCATTTGAAAACACCATCAGTCAAGAAAACAGCACATTTATGTTAAAGAAATGGATCCAAATAACAGCGGAGATATAAATAACAGTGGAGATTATACACGCTGCACATATTGAATCTTTATTATGAATTATGTTGGCGTAACTCTGAGGAAAACAGTGCCACTGCTCTGTGGGTGGAGCATCTAATTCAGACCGGTAGCGTTTACAGGTGCCAAAAACCTGCAATTTCCCCTCGTCTGTGCAAAGTCTGTACTCCATGGCGCGCCTACTGTGTGTAGGTGCATGATGAAACTCCAGAAGTGGCACATTCTTGAGTTTCATCATGCACGTACAATATAGTGAAGCCGATAGAGTCAATTTGAATAACAATAACACTTTCCCCCTGCCGACTAAACCCAAGTCTTATTTCGTTTGCTCTTAATTTGTCATAAATGCCCCGAAATACATCACTCAATTACGTAAAACTGTCAGAAAACTCGATAACACTCAAGTAACACAAGAAAAAACCCTCAACTGTTTTACTGTTATTGTTACAGAGCCGAGCGCCGCGGCGACTGTGCGTGAAGTAATGAAAGGCAATGATGATGTCAGGTGCAAAAAGGTTAGCCGGATGTGTGGAAACCGACATTAAATTCATATCTGGGGAGTAAAGCGTTGAATTTATGAAAAGGTTAAGTTGTTACAAAAGCCACAACGAGACAAGTGCTTATAGAAGTAGGTGCTCCAAATTGCAGCGCTCAAACTATGTTAAGCATGCCTCGTTTTGTCTGAGCTTGAGGTAAAAAGCACACATTTTTACATATTTGGACATAGAGGAATTAATTCTTTAGGTATCCTCGGGGGACAGAATTATAATTGCTCATATTTATGGAGATGTTTTCACTGCTGGTGTTTGCAGGTTGCCAGCTGCTCCCTCAGGCACTTGTGATCTCTGACATGTCTCCGTGAATGCACAATTGTACTGGTGGCATCGCTGAACCTGCAGCAGCAAGTTTTCATTTGACAGCGCACCACATCGGGATCATACAGAGCTGCCATTCAAGAGGAGGAGAAGCAGCACCTCCATGGGGGATTTCAACAAGGCAGGAATGAGCGTTCGGTGTTTTAATGCTATGGTTTTGTTTTTTTTCTGGCAGAGATTGCATTTCTAAGAGGTTAATGAGTCTAATTACCAGGTTAAAATTGTAAACTGAAGTGGCGGATAAATGTTTACCTGAAAAGCTGTTTATTTTATGAAGGCTGCTCACCATCTGTGACAGGCATCGGCAATATAAGTACATAAAATGGCAAACTTTTGTGAGAGACACTTTTGATACAATACATGACACATGGCTGAGGATATGAGCGATATTACACATCCAGCGATGTATGTTACTTTAAAGAATTGCGGTAGCTATATTTAGACAAGAGTATTTCTTTGTCAAACCACGACCTGGACAAACTAAATATGAAATACTATTTAATCATCAAAATACTGAAAATGTCAAATATACAGGAACAAGTTTCCTTTTTCTTGCAAAACAAACAAAATTGTAGCACTGTCAGTAAAAGTTCTCAAAGAACTCATACAGCAGCCCGTGATATCAATACTGTATCACCAAATGTAGTATAAAAATATAACAGTGTTTTGATATTTTAGAGCAGCTCTGGCTAAAACCATGTGTTATTTTTCAACCAACTCAAACTACCAATTTGTAGCGTTAAAGTCACTGAAATACCCTGGATATGCATTGTATGTTGAGATGGGACGATACTGTTTAGTCACAATACTTGACATGGGTCTCAATTTTGATACGATTTGAACTACCTTTTCTTAATAAAACATAACTTACGACAGGAGTTTATCATTTATTTGGTTACGGCCACAGCTATACATTTTGTGTATGTTTATCTGTAACCTATGCTACTTATAGGCTGTAAGACATAAAATCACAATCAGACCTTTCTAATTTTGTGCATTTTACTTAGGAAAACTTAGGGGGTAATGTCCGTGTGTCGCTCGTATGAATTACGAGCGTCTTTATTGAAACACTTAAAGCCAAAAGTGGTCTTTGAGTACTTAAGAGTTCATATTTTAGTCCTTCCTGGGTCCATCAAAGTAAAATAAAAAGTGTCAGAAAGATAAACCCTGCCTATGTTAAATCATAGCAGTAATAATCCACTATGAAGCAGTCAGAATTCTGCATTTGCGAAGGACGGCAGGCTTAACCTGCACCAAAATGACAACACAGAGCGTGCAGAGGAACACTGGAGTATTACACCCAACACCCAGTACAAATCGGACCAAAACACCATATTTGGAGAAACATCCCATCTCCAATTTCCTTTTTATACATCAAAGAGCAAACGTGAACCATTACCACTACAATTGTGCGATCGCTTACTGTAAGAAAAGCTGATGCGTGGCGTGACGTCATCTTCGGTGGCCGTCACAAAGTAGAGTAGACTGGACACGAGCGCAGCAGCAGCCAGCAGACAAGGGCCCGCTGCAGGAGACGTCCACATGGCTGCGTGTGACGTGTGCGCGGACTGTTTAGATAATTCCTAAGCCTCCTTCCTGATATTATTTGCTGCCTCCCATCTTCCAGCAAGCCAAAAAGGGAGTGATGGTGTCGCAATACTTTTACTCCTGTCTCTTTCGCAGTTAGTGGACTCTTAGCACAGCGGGGAAGGATCTTTTTGGGATTAAAGGACACTTGCAGTCATCCACTCTCTGTCCTTGCCGCGGGATGCTCCATCCAGGGCCCATTTAGAGAAAGTATACTGGCATCTGTGAAGACAAAAAGACAGCAGTTGTTTCGTTAGTTTCAACCCAGATGGATTTCTTGAAGAGGTTAAACCAAAAACGACAAATCTCTATCCAAGTCTCTGTGGTTATAACCAGCGCAAGCTTGTAATACAATTGCTCTGCCGCGTGTGCTAACAATTAAGCTGCAGCATTAATCGGGTTAAAGCAACATGAACCAGCACACAATCGCACTCATCCTTTTTGACATAATATTTTAAAAAATATGAAAACATGAAACATTTATGACTCGACTTCTCCTCAGCGACGCAGCATTGCAGAACTAAATCAACTTAAACCGATCACCAAGTTGGAAAACACATACCATTTAAGTGCAGTTCACACGTATCCTTCTATAATGTTACTTACTTACTTACTTACTTGCAGAGCCATTTGATTATTGAAAGCCATGCATTGGATTACTCTGTCATCTACACCATCCTCTAGAGCATAATATCAACTTGGCTCTAATTTTCTGCCCATAAATGATAGGAGAGACTCCCAGCACAGCCTGTAATTTGAACACTAGCTTTTTGACTTCCGTGTAGACATAAGGTGTCTGTTGGTGGATAGAGCCTGAGATTTACCCCTGGGTTAGATTTCTGGGAAAACTCATTTATCTTTATCAACTTGTTATGTTTAATTATGATTTACAAAAGCATTACTAGTGCTTTGCCGCTCCCCTTTACTCCCGCATAGGTAGCGAAGAAGCTAAGAAAATAAACACAGGCAAGTACATGGGCATGGCTATCGGAGTCGCTTGCATCAGTGAGCCAACTCTCTGAAGACCTCCAATGAAATGTTTATGGTAGCTAATAAAGTCAACTCATGGTGAATGGGGTGGGGGTCAAAGGGGAACTTTTATCCAGTCGGGGGGAGCGCAGTCGGGGAGTAGTCAAACATGCACCATCATCAAAGGCCAAGCAAGTTTACAGAAGAAGGTGGTGCCATTTTAACTCGTTTAAATGGCCCTTCCTAGCTACTTAGCACAGACAGAAATGTAAAACTTAGCATGACAATACACTCTGCGTGGCATTATTGTGTTATTATTTTCAAATGTGCGATCATAACTTCAGTTGCCACGTCACTCGTCTCTCCCCTGGTCCTCCTCCTTCCTGCGGAGTCTGCTCCAACAAGCGTGACCCGGGTCTCCATGTTCCCAGGGAAAATCCTTATGTAACGCAAGAGGTCTTTTAAATTTTAATGAAATGAGGAGAAGGGGTTTGCTGCTAAAGGAGCTTTCTCGCCTTAGAAATTGCTCAAATGTTTTAGAAAATGCACATTTACATGCCAGAGCTGCACAAATGAACAAAGGTCTATGAGGAGAGGTCAAGCCAAAGGTTAAAAACAGCGTAACTAAACTGCGACTTCAAAAATATAATAAGAAACAGCCATAGAACCAAAATGACGGTTACGGTATGGAACCAAAGCAAAACAACCCACTTTAGGGCAAAAAGCATTGATTGGTGATATACAAGGCTTTTAGTGGTAAAAGTAGTAAGTACCGTGGTAGTAAGTAGGGTTGTCAAATGTTTCACAAATTGTATTCCAATCAATAATGAATAATATATAACAATAATAAAACTAGTATTGAAACAAGATATGCATTTGAGCCAAGATCAATTCTAAAAATATTACATTAGCACAAAATGAGACTTTTCCTCAGTTTCCTTTTAGAAAGATCTCAAGCTTTATCAGATCTAGTACAAGACCACATGGTGACATAAAGACACCACTATAGTTTTTAATATTATCATTGTAGTATCGAAATAGGAATCGCATATCGAGCTTATTCCTCGGTATCAATATCAAGTTGTAAATGTTAGTATTGTGACATTAAGTGTAATGTCTAGCCACAACTTTCAACGATAACACATGTATTGTTGTGCCGGTACAAATCAAAACAATATGCCAAGCAATTATGATCATATCACATAAAATATGCACTTCGAAAAAAGTAATAAAATAATACATTTCAAACATTTCTTCAGCTTCTATCTCTGAGCTTCTATCTGACCCGTGAGCTCATTGCCCAGGTCCCATCTGGTTGTCAAAGACATGTGTGCTGGCCCTTGTTGCTACGGAGGGGGAACAAGGCGCCATATTGCTTAAGGCTACAAATTCATTAACCTCCTGCCCCTCCCTCGAGGTTCCATTTTTAATATCTGCATCAGCTGAGGGAGAGAGAAAAGATGTACAGACACATTGGCCAGTGCACTTGGTCCAGGTCACCACAAGTTCACTGCACACTGAGCTGTGCTTAACTAAACTGTTAGATACTTTGGTATCTGTGACTTTGAGAGATGTTTTGGAACTTTGGCGGCTTTGGATAAGTCAGTTCTTCAAAGTGACTTGTCTCATTTAGTCCTTGGCATGGATCAGGGCACTTATGGAGATAATCAGCTGGCCTACAGGACCTTGTGATGAGAGCGAGATCACTGAGCTCTACATGAGGCCAGATTAGGCTGCTGTCCAATCCATTAGGAGTATGGCCTACGTCTCGGTCCAAAGTGAAAAGCATTTGCATTTATTTAAACTTTAGTGCTGCGCCTTGCCAGCTTTAGCCAATGTTAGGATCTTCTAACATCAATATTGACTTACTAACAGATGTCTTATAAAAAGGTCATGAACAGTGGTGAGCTTTTTCCATGGCTGTCCTCTAAAAAAAACATCGCCCCTGGAGGCTTGATCACTATTCAGTAAGATTTATGGTGGCGTTGCATTGGTCAGAAAAGACCCCAGCAGGCGCCTGACAATGCATAGACTACATGCTGTTTTTGTCTAAGTAACTAAACTATGGCTGCTCTAGAGGTGGCTTCTCAATGGGGTTTTTACTTAAATAAATATTATGGTACGTGTCCATCAAGATTGCATGCCAGTCTTGATTAATAAGTACTCATAATAATCATAACAATGGTTTGAGGTTTAAAATGTGCATTCAATAAAGGACTAAAATCAAGGACACACCAGTTGTCCAATACAAGCCCCTGGAGATCAGAAGTTGGGGAACACGAGAGAGTTTCAGCTGACTGCTCCTCGCTCCAGGAACGTAGACATCTAAATAAATCACAAGCAGGTTAAAAATAAACCGTAACCCCTTTCGCAGCAGTAGACGGCAGCAGCAATTGTTTCCTAAGCCACCAGGGCTCATAGTAGATTCATTATCAGGGTGGGTGACTTGGCGTATTCATCCCACGTCAAACGAATGAATCAGCATGTCTGGAAGAGGAGTACATTTGTCGTACTGCGATTAAACTGTAAACGTAGGGCTTTCGAGACAATAGCGTTAATGCTTGTTATGCCAGTCTGCTGGGAATACAGGCGAAGTGAAATCTTAAAGGAATAAACTGCTAGGAAACCAGTTTGTTTTGCTGGAAAGGATACAAAATAAACCTGGATTTCAATGAAGTACCTTACAAGAAACTCTTAAAATGGTAAGACTTTTAAAGCAAAGTAGTTACAATAGCACGCTAGGCCAGCAGGAAATTAAAATCTCTATGTAAATAATGCTGCAGACATGTATGTATTACACCACCTCAAATTGCTGAACAATAAAACTATCAGCTTACATGTGCTACTATGACTTACACGAGAAAAAAGCACTTTGGGTGGGAACGGACAAAGAATTGGAGTCAAATGGGGTTAGTACTATTATTTCTACCCTGCAGGTAGGACTTTTTCTTGGCTTGTAACAAACCCGCTCTTTGTATGCACAACACTAGAGATTTTTAGCAAGGATGAAATGTATAAACACTTTTGTGCCGGCTCCAAACTTTTGTAACGTAGAACAGATGTTTGAGGATCTTAATGCCTGAAGGCGAGCTGCTTGTGATAGAGACAAATTGGGATGAATATCACTTAAAAGGATATGAATGGCCCTCAATACTTTTACACCCATCGCTATTTCCTCCATGCAAATGAGATGTTCAGAACTGGTTGCATTAAGCAGCTTGTGGAGTAAAACGGTTCGGCACAGCGTCCATGATGTTCTGGCCGTATAAAAACAGCAGTATCAAGTATTGATCGTCCACTACTCTAACGGTCCAAAAATAGGAAGTGCAATGTGGTTTCAAGGCATCGTGCCACCCCTCGGATACGTTACAGTAATAAAAGTCTCTTAATAGAATCCCTCGACTGCATTATTAATTCACAGGTTTTGATATTCGAGGGAGGGGATGGAGGGATACCAGCTCTTCCAGCATGTGTGATCAATTATTCATCCCATTCTCTTGTTACTGCATGTTCTGATATTTCACTGATGTCACTATAAGTCGATTTTTTAAACTTTTACAAGGTTGTCAGGTTAGAAAGTCTAGAGATGAATTCACAGGTTTTATTGGGAGTAAGTTGGAGTTTTATTGGATATTAAAATACTTTTAATAGTTTTAATTATGGTACACATACTTTAAAGCTGGGGCACTAGACTTTGTTTTTTGTAAATTAGTAAATGTTTTGTTTTCTTCAACAGACTATGCTAAAAGGCAGTATTTTGTGACAAAATCAGACAGATGTGCACTGTCCATGTCTAATAATGAAGTATTTGATCTCTCATCAAACCATAAGTTAAGAGCTGAAAGCAGCGCTCTGATTGGCTGTACTCAGATGGTCCGCCTCAGTTTTACATTTAAGGAAATAAAAAAGGCGGTCCTAAAGCCGTGCATGCACCCAAATATTAATGCTGTGCCAGTGGGTTTGGGAGTGCTAGGAACTACTTAAATAGGAACATTTAGATACCGTACTTACTTTTTTGCTATTTGAAATATCAGGTACTCCAGCTATAAAGAAAATGTACATGCTATTTTCTATTCAACTTTTCACATCGCTATAAATTAAAAAAGCTTTTAGTAGCTAGGAGTTTTTAGTTTTAGTTGCAGCATACAGCAACAGTGTTATAAGTACTGCATCAAATCAAGATCTAATCAGAGTTCTGAAAAGGAAAAAATACAATACTTAATTTAATTTTTCCACTAAGAATGATCCAACAAGCCTTAACAAATATTCAAACTGGCCCTTTTGCATTAGTCTAAATAATACTCCGCTTTGCCGTGAAGGAAAAGGAGCAATTATCATTTCAAACAAGCGAGTGAAGCAGAACTGGCGCAGGAGATAAGTGCTCAAAAGGAAGAGCTGGGTCACCTTATTCCCCGTGATACTCGCGTGCCCTTGCCTCAAATTATTCAAGCCTGACGGGGGGGACAGTAGGAGATTGGGCCCTGCAAATCTCGCAAAACGTCAATAATGAGCAGTGTGTGTCAGTCACAACGCGGGTATGTAATTTGCACTTCATGGCAACGCTGATGAAACTATGGAAACCAGAAGGGAGTCCTTGGAGACAGGTAAATTGAAAATTATTGTATTTAAGATCTTTATGTAACTAGATTCAACACTTTGGTTTGAGGAGGTGCTACAATAGGATGGCTACATGACCGTAAACTGGCATTAACGCTTGTTTTTGCGTGTGGCTTATGGGCTTAGCGAATGCAAGTTGTAACAGTAGCTCGATGATGATGTCAGTGTAAAAGTTTGTTGTAACTTGGGCGGGTGAACACACAATCACAATTATTGATGGGACAAGATCTCGTGCAATAAAAAGTTGCTTCTTCACGCAACGTTGTTAAAAGACGTTTACGTGATTACATTTGAATTGGATTCTTCAAAACACATGTAAATACAGGAAGTGCAATCAAGGTGCCACGATTCGAATCTCAAACATGCAAATAACACATCGGGAGCAGAGTAGGAGCGCTTTCGACTGCACCAGGTCAAGAAAAAAGCCACGGAAGTACTCGACACATGTTTGACTCATTTCCGATCCGATTCAGCAGAGGTGACAAACTAGAGTCCCTAGTACTACATGCACGTGCGGTTTAGTTCCGATTCGCTGCATTAAAATGAAAGTGTTTATTTGTGCTGCGGAGAGCAAATGAGTAACGCGCTTCCAGAATGTCTAAAAATAAAATGCTCAATGTAAATGAAGATGTCGCTTATTTATGTTTGCCAAAAGTGTGGTAAATAAGTATGATTCCCGCTTTATTAGCATTTACAGCAGCCAAGTTGTAGTGCCAACGCTAAATTACTAGACCTCCCTGAACACCTCACTATCTACCTATACTTACTTATTCTGTTCTTTGACCTGTATGTAGACTGGGATGAGAGTGTTTGGACAGGTTTGGGGGGGTAAAAGACAATTTGAATTTGCCCGTTTAGCGCTCGCCGAGTTCTCTGTGCGCGCAAACGTAATGACTGAGCGCAGAAATATTACATTCAATTGAGAGGCCAATATTGTGAACTGAACCGCACAATTTATTTATTACATTATGACAAAATCTCATCTGGTCCTGTTCTCGTGGACTCAATCGCTAAGCACAATTCATTTCCCAAAAAACGAAACGATCCATGACTTCAGATTATTGGCTGTTCTCATTTGGATCTTCGTGACCCAAACACTGTGGTAATCCATGAGGTCTATTATTTTACGTGATTGACAGGCCAGTGTTTTCGCCCGTAATCACAGCAGAAAAGTAGACTGACGTCCAAAAATAATAATCTCGAGTGTAACCGCGGGAGCGTCCAAAATTGGCTCTTTTTCTAAGTGGAAACATGGCACCGCTGGCTCGAGCTGTTTGTTGCGTTTGCCACTTCAAGGCTGTTTAGGGCTGTTTATTTGAGGTAAACATATGCTCCTCAAAGGGGACAGTAGAAGCATGGGGCATTGTTTATTGTCAGGTAAAGCCTCCTTGCTTCTCTTAGCGAACAGTCAAAGCCAATAAAGGAAGTAATAAGTCAACAATGTACTCCCTGTTGGCAACGGGCCCGCTGATAAAAGCTGATGCAAAGAGGAGTCGGAGGCTTGCACCACTGTAATGGAATCAAATCAGACAGTTGATCATGTAAAGATATCTGAGAATTAATTTCGGCGATAAGGCCGTCTGATTGCATTAAGAATCGATGTGATGGGATTTCCAGCTGCACCACAGGAACAGACGCAGCCGGTTCATCCGACAGCGCTGGCTCACGGTGACAGATAAACAAGCTACAGTATATACTCCAAAAAAAGATTTACTGTGCCAACTTGTTACTCGCAGTCACGCCGACGGGGCACTGAGGGGACGTTTCTCTGTTCAGTTGATGTAAGAGTGAGCTCATCAGGCGGGCCGGGAAACAACACGATCCTGACAGACATTTGGTGGAACAAACATTTATGAACAGGACGGCCGTGCAAGGCTAAACGTCTGAGGAAATGCAGCCCGGCGATGGGAGTGTGCAGGAAATGGCAATGCGTTTAAAAGCTGTCTATTTGCTGTTGGCGCTTAATTAAATTTCACTTTCTATTGGGAGAATTGGAACATTAAAGTTGACGTCCTTAATCGGAGTAGCAAAGCGACGCCATATTGTCTTCACCAATAGTGTCGCTGTACAAACAGTTGGAGCTCAGTTTGGATAAGGAACAGACTCAATACCAGTTATGATATCACAATTTAGATCTGAGAATAAGTTTAATCACAATACAACTAGTGGTATAGACATGTATCGAGACCATTCTAAAACTATTGAGGAACGGTCCAAATGTGTCCAGTTTATGTAATTTATTTCGACACATGGTCAAATTAATCTAGTTTTGATTCTAGTTTTAGTATTGATTAGCATGTGGGTACTGTTTTTTCAGGAGTGGTTCAAAGATAAGAAGCAAAGTCAAAGTATTACTAGTACTATAGCACAGTCAGTAGAGGAAGAAAATATATTTGAAACCAATAATGATGATCATATTTTTAGTTGAAGTAAAGTAAACAGGACAATAAAAGCTTTTAAAGAGGTTGTTAACTTCACAATGATCTTTCAGCACGCTTCTCTACTGAAGTTGCTGTATTAGTTCAAAAGAGGATTCACATCAGCTGACCCTAACCCTAACCCAACATTCCAGTAAAGCAAAAAAAGTCTGTTTTCCATTACAACTCGGGGTCCCTGAACCCTCCACATTTAACAGTGCTTCTTTCCAAAACAAGAGGACGGAAATGCAGAAGACACTCATCCTTCTCTCGAGAGGAGCCCGTTACTTAATATATTTCCATCCCGAGAGGTTAGGGCCTCGTCTAAGTCAGAACACAAAGTGCAGACGTTTGTCACGAATATAAACCTTAAACGAATCAACGTGCCGTCTCCCGTGCCGCTTCCAATTAGCAGCGGACCATGCCCAGACCATAAGGAAACTATTTAAGCTCTTATCAGGACCGGAACAGGATGAGCAACAGGTAGGGGAGGACGAAGGGGGAAATAAATGCAGCGCTCATCTGCATAGCACCACTGGCATTCAGAGGTCTTCTTTGGGCCAAGAACTAAACCCCTGCAGAGCCTAGAGAGCCTTCCACACAGGAGCTGCGGGTCATCCTGAATGTGAATGGGCCTGTAGACAATAAAGTGGGGCAGAAGAGACAGCAGGTAGAGTGCAGCCAGGGACCTTTTTTTTTGACTCAATGCAAATGTGAACCATTAACTCCCACGTGTAAACTCCCGAGTGTTACTTTTCACAGTTTAGGCAGCATTAACGGCACAAGAATTTGAGCGGATTCCTCAAACAAACGCACCTCTCCCTTGCCAAATGTTCTGGAAAACCTCAGAGAGAAAACAGAAACAATATGTGATTTTGTACCGTACATGCACCTCGTTTTAATCAAAGCTGGAAACTTCTTACAAGCTAACATTGCGTGCGCGCCTTGTGCTCTGGCTCAGGTCCAGCGAAGTGACCCGGGCGTTAACGTGGGGTGCTTCATGTCCTGTCAAGTCCAATCCCGCGGGGCGTTTGGGACATCATCCAAATGCCTTTTTTTTTCTTTTTTTTAATTGCATCAACGCGACAATGTGGGCTTCCTCTCCATCCCTTTAGCCGCAAGCTGACCGCTGACGTTGTTACAGTGGGTGGGGACGGTGTAGGGTGGGGTCTGTTGTTTGTTTTTCGAATGCGTGTGCGATGCCGTGGGCGGGTTGTGGGGGGCTTTTCAAAGAGTCGCCGAGTAGAAGTGAGTAAGATGGCGAGTAGCACTGCCAACGGTGTGTTATTAGTGTTACGGATACTGTATCACATGGTAGTGAGAGGAGGCCAACAGCTGAGGCCCAAGGGGGGAAACGCTACCCTATCCGTCAGTTAAAGCACGACTCTTACGGCGGCAGCAGCAGCAGCGTGGACTTAAGACTGTGCTTCTCAAGCTGCGGTCCACGGCGCTTTAACAGTAGACAGGTTTTAGTATTGTTTTGGTACTACTCTAGATTATAGGGATGTCAAAAGTATCGAAAATCTGATACTAACCAATGGTAAAACTAGTGTCAAAACAAGATACTCAGTTGAGCATTGAGTATTGATACTAAAGAAATACAATCAAGGACAACTTCTGACCTTTTTTAAACAGTTTTAGAGTAATATAGAGCTTTATCAAAACTAGGAAAAGACCACATAAAAAGTAACAATATTTGTGAATTATCATTTTGGTATTTAAATTGGTTTGGACTAGAGTATCAAGCTTATTTCTTATTATCGAAATTGAGTTTTAGTACTGAAACTACTTTGTATATTCAATTTTATTTGTAGTGTGACCATCTTTAAGTGCTAGTTTCACACTGATTTATAAAAAGGTGTAGTCTGTATTATGTAATCTTTTTTCTTATTTCTTACACTATTTTGTCAATTGAAGAAATGCATTTAAGAAGATGAACAAAAACGTAAATATTTGCTTTGCATCAACTTAAACAGGCTTGATTCGTATTAGTTTATAAAATTGAGAAGAAAAACGCACAAACACAGTTGAAAAGTTGAAGTTACTCCAGCCAAATCTTAGTTTGCTTTGTAAAAAACCGAGATACAGAAGGTATGTCAACACATTCCACTAAGAGATAACTACAACTACAGCAATTTACCACATCTCCCCCAAGGCCCCCAAGCTGCAGGTCACATGACACATTATTAAGTGCAATTAGCAGAAGCATTGTGTTCCAGAGAGATGCAGAAAACTAAATATTTATTGCCGTGTCGCCACATCTATGCAAAGAGCAGCTGTGATCCCAAAGTGAGCACTAAACCTGACTCAGTCCACATCACACACACGAGCCTGTAACATCATCACAGTTACACTCAAGTTACAATAAAGCAGGCTCCATTCACCCACAATGCACCTTGGATGATTAAATTACCTACAAAAACAAAAGAGCCGTTTTTGATGAGGAAAAACCGTTAAACAAAAAAGTTTTCTGGAATTATTATAAGTTTGATGTTAATAAAAAAAAACTGTCTAAAAACCTACTGTTAAAAGAATAAACAAAGAAAATCTATAACTTTTACCCGTGTTTTGCAGATGCTCCCAAAGGTGAACACGGAGACAAAAGCCTGACCATCAAAGCACTTCCGCGTCCACTTGTCCGGCGCAAACGTCCGCGCGCAATTCCAAAACGTGAGATAAACGTGTCGCAAAGAAGCTGCGATACGGTTTTAAAATCCACACACGGAGTCCGCTTTTGACTTGACGTGAAGAGACGTGTCCACGGAGTGCGCGCGGAGGCAGTGTCGGTTTACGCACGAGCCTCCTTCAACACGGCGGCGCGGGGGCCCGTCCCACTCCGCAGGCCCCGCCCCCTCCCTCCGCACACGCGCTCACTGTCTGCTACACATTATCCACTCATTTCTGCATGTATGAAATTACACGTGCTGAAGCAGAGCAGGGGATATGAGACAGAGTGCGGCGGGGGCTTTACACAGTTACACAAATGTGGACTTCAACTATTTTTATTATTGTTATTTTATTTGATTTTTATTTTTATTTTTTTCCCTCCATTCCCTATTAAGATATGAGAGGACCTGTTTACAGGAGTTTTGTTAATAAGAGTTTTTGTTCGTAAGAGTTCTTCTATTCTTCTATTATTATTTTTTTAAACTTCCTATAAGTTATCTGTCCTTTCTGTCCTTTCTTCCTATAAGTTATCTGTCCTTTCTTACTGTAAGTTATCTGTCCTTTCTTCCTATAAGTTACCTGTCCTTTCTGTCCTTTCTTCCTATAAGTTTTCTGTCCTTTCTGTCCTTTCTTCCTATAAGTTTTCTGTCCTTTCTGTCCTTTCTTCCTATAAGTTATCTGTCCTTTCTTACTGTAAGTTATCTGTCCTTTCTGTCCTTTCTACCTATAAGTTATCTGTTCTTTATCTACTGCGTTGTAACACCAACATTTCCCCATGTGTGGACAATAAAGGCATATCTTATCTTATCTTAACTTTTAATGTTTCAATAATGTGGATTTTCTTTAGGCGTGTTTATCAAACCTAGACGTTATTGGTGTCTCTGCATGTAAAGCAGTGCATAGAGGCCTGATCGTGGGTTTCAGCTTCTTGTTATAAGCTACAGTTGCGTCATAATTTAATATATTTCATCCCTCAGAAACCTGTGGATTGGAGTGTTAAAAGATAAATGGTCTTCTTAGCGAGTAGAGTTAGTTATTTTAGAGCAGACCTGGGCTTCTGTGGCCCCAGGGGCAAGATGTGGCCCTCGACATCTTTTGACCTTAGAAAGATTTTAGTTTCTATTTTTTAACTGTCTGTAACTGGCTGCACTTGTATCCTTAATAAAGATGACATGAAATTATTTAAATAATAGATTCAATAGCCTATATTTGACCGAAAAGTGTTATTTTATTTGATACTTAATTTAAATAATAATAATAATCACACCAATGATCGCAAGCCCTCCGCTACTAGCCTGGATTCGAATATGGCCCTCGGAAGAAAATAATCGGTATGTGGTATATAGAAAGCCCTCCCTCCATGAATAACCAGCCCATACTGTAAATACAAAAAGACTACACCCAGTGCTGCTTCTATCACCTCTTTAGGCTCAGATCATGAGCTAAAACTAGGGGTGGGCAATATTGAAAAAAATCAATATCTCGATATATTTTCTTTTAGCATCCCGATAACGATATTCAGACAATATTGTGTGTTAAAACATGTTTCTGTCATGTGTTATTTGAGGATTATCCAGACAGATGTGAAAAGTCTGCAAAATTAATCACAAAAGTGCATTAATATCTCCTTATTCAACTTTTTTCAACTCCAACGATTAAATGAAAAACAAAGTAGCAGAAGTATTGCATATCCAAATGTTGCTGCTTTACACCTTTTAATCGTGGTCCAGGCCCAGCCGGTGTCATGTCACAAAGATAATACAGATAAAACGCTGACACATCAGGGAGAAGACCTCAGATACGAGGAGGAAATACAATAAGAAAATGATCCTTTCCGCACACACTTGACCACGTCCGGCTTTGCTGCCCTTACCATCACGCCTGTGCCGCATTTTGCATAAAGCCGTACCCTGCTGCCACTAAACAAAGACCGACAACTGAGACCGTCCACCACAAAGAGAATTACCGAGGATTATGGACTAACGCGACGACCTGAACGCCGGCAGAAGCAGTCACTCGTGTAATCTCTTTTTTGGATGTCGAAGAATTTTCAGAATGTGCGCCAGATCGAGCCGTCCTTCGGAGAGTAGTCCAAACAACAGATTTCTCACATTGTTATCATATGTGTCAAAGAGCAGGACCATTGAACCAGCAGCTATCTTTTCATGTTGCAAAGTTAAGTTTTTGTAATTTGATAATGCTCGTCATATGTTTTGACTAAGACATGCCATAAAGGTTTGGCCAAGGACACATCTCTCAAGGCTGCATCCTGAATGCCGACCGTTTCCTTTTCCAAACGTTGTCACCCCGCCACATAGGTTACCGTGCCTCATATCACCGACGGGAGGAGCGGGTGACAGCTGGAGCTAGACTTGCATCAGACGCAGTGTCTCTCTTCTGACGGTCTGTCTAAAAACACTTCCACCAGGTTGTCTGCGAGAGCAAAGCCAAAAAAATCAAGTTGCTCTTCTTTATCTGCTGAGCTCGGCGTAATCCCTCAAATTGAATCAAGGATTAGCGCGAGACGATTAAAATCATCCAACTTCTGCAAAAGTTGGGCTTAAAAACAACAGGGGCGCGTTGTGCAATCCAACAGAGCAAAACGAGGGACGTATAGCAAATGTGCAAATGTGCTGATTTCAGTTTTTTTTAGAAATGAATGCAATTTAGCCTTCACATTGCAAAGTGAAGGCACATATTTCATACGACGCAAAATGGCTTTGCAGATTTGGGCAAAGCTGGGCGAGAGGTATTAAGTGGCCTCCTGCCTGCTGGGCTTTATTGGATTACTTCACACTTTGGAAAAAAAAAAAGATGCTTCTGAGACACAGAGAAACAAGACAAAAATGTGTAGCAACACCCAGAGCGATTTAGTTTACAGACAAACGAACGGCCATGAGAAAAATAGACTGAATTGAATATTTTTTTTCCAAAACCACATTAATCATCACTGCACTTAAATGACATTCACTTTTGATGGAGACGTGGGACTCATCACAAGTCGTTCACATTAAGGTCATGACCACCCACTGAGCCCACATTGAGGTTAAGTACATGACAGACTCTTTCGGTAAGAGTAGATCAGATTTAAGGGAATTATAAAAGTAAATATGTTGTATGGATTGGATTTGCCAAAATAAACTCCTGCCAAAAGAGCATTGACAAGCCGGCTCTCAGGCTATATTAAAAGTTTGTCATCACTGGAAATAGCTGAGAAATACTGTTAAATTCTATTAAGAGGAGTGTCGTTTGCACCTGGCAGCTCTGTATGTGTTGTGTTCAAGTGTAAAAATAGTTAGAAATAAAAAAAATGTATGGAAAAAAAACAAAAAATAAAGCAAAGATTGGGAATTCACTGTAAAAACACAAAAAGAGAGTGAATAATGATTGGAGTGCTGTGGGGCGCGGCAATATGGCAATAGAAATCGAGATCTCATCCTGGTGACGATCTGCTGTTTTGGTTATATCGTGATTTTCAATTTATTTATTTAATGCAGCTCTCACTCACTCAAACACCAGGTGGATTCAACCAATCACAGTGAAGTGTGAATTATCAGAAGAAACAAATGACTTTATCTATTTCTTAAAGTAATGGAAAGTTACAAAATGTACATGAATTGTGATATGGCTCCCAGAAAATTGTGATCTAATTTTCCCCCCATAATCACCCACATTTAGTGCAATTACTGTCAAATAGTTGTTAACATTGTCATCTCAGTGAAACTTACTCTAAACAGCATTGACTTTATAAAAGGTGTAACGTCCTTCTAACAACTCTGTATTCACTGAGGACGGCGGAAGTGGTTTAGCTCAGCCTCCCTTCATGACTGTGGGGCTTGTGCCGGCCCGGCAGGACGTGATGGAGGCCATGGCAGCCCAGTGCAGGTGTCTCCTCGCTCTGCAAGAGATCCAACAGCAGCTTATGACTCATCCCTGTGCCCTTACCCTGTCCCGCCACCGACAGCCCCAAAAATGTCATCCCACTCACACCTACATGAGAGGTGCCAGGGGACCAACACTCCTCACTCTGATGATGATTCACGACTTTGGGACTGATGCAGCACTCCGCACTCAGGAAGCTTCACATTTACTTCATCTGGAGATTATTGTAGGAGGGTTTTTTGACAAGGCGGTCATAAATCACAGACACGGATGACTCGCTGATACTTCTATATCAAACAAGTGACGCCTGTGCTTGCATGTAAATTCTGTCTTTGTTTTCTGAGATTCTACAGAACCATTTCTCTCTTCCCAGAAATGCTGTTTATATGTAAACGATAGACTGTTTGCACTGTGACGCTTTATTTGCAATGTTATAAATCTTGTTTAACATTCTGCACATTGTAAAGACCTGTCAACAATAGTTTGGATTTTTGTGTAAAGGTCATAGTCCATGTGTACTTAACAACACCCTATGAAGATAATGATGTCATAAAAGACAGTAAAATTAGTACATTGAATTCATTAAACATTCATTTATTCTTGTTATTGGTTGTATAAAAAGGTGTGAATCAAGTAGCCAAGTGATTTTTTTCTATTGGAGCTGCAGAGAAATCGAGGAATGAGACTTTGAACCAAGAGTGTGGCTGGAAGAGTCAAAGTGCGTTTTGGATCTTTCAATTATTAATATTTTTAAATGATATTTAATCTCAGCAGGTAGCGGTTATTGAGGTTTCATCGTCCATGGTCCACCCATTAACTGCCTTCACACACCCAAACCAAGAAGATTAAAGCATCATAAAGTTGTAATTGGTTTAATACCATTACTTATAATTGCTAACGTCCTCATGTTCATTCTGGTGTTTTTGCATCCCTGACAGACATCTTTTTCCAATCCGGAACATCAGCAGGGGTTCTGTGTGTGAAATGACAGAGAAAATAATTAAACAGGACATGTTATTTAATAATTGCCTGTTATCTTCTCGTGTGACACATTCAATCATCAAAAAGATGACATTTCGCTGATGACAAATCTAAGTACTGGAAAAACAAAACCAAATGCTTTTTTAGTGTGTTGCGCAAACTTAACCCGCGACCCCAATCCAATATGTGACGTTTTTTCCAACTGTAATTAGAAAATATAGTACGCTATATATCAATATTACAACGAAAAGGAGTTATGTTTTAAAAAGTATAGAAGTCAAAGTTCCACTGTATTGCACCCGATTATAACAAATATTTCCTCCAAAATGTAAAAGTGCACAAAGTCGACTTACAGTGAGCAGAATAAATTAAACTGATATCACGGCATTGACAGCTCCTGTACTGGGGGCAGGGCTGACATGTGGAGCTAATATGACTCCTATAGGATACATGAGATTAATGCACCTTAATGTGTTTCTGGCTTCTCCCCCTGAGGCTGCGCTGGAGGGACATGACGCTGAGGGACATGACGCTGAGGGACTGTCCTTAAAATGAAGATGTTTGCATTATGAGTGCGCTCAATTCATAGATTTCCTTTTGTCTGGCTCCTTTCTGGGGACACGGGAGTCTGAGGGGCATAGGTGAAGGTCCCTCACAGCTGCACAGTGGAAAAAATGAGGGGGGTGGGCAATTCACAGAAGCACTTCAAGCACCAGCAGTGAATTAATGAGCTTTCTTAAATTTGCGACCATTTCCTGAGTGGTTAACTTTATAACCGAGTACACCAACAGACCACATTATTCAGTGCCCTGTTCTAGAGCTTCTGAAGGCAATTATAATGGAGAAGGAAAGGGGATAAGGTGACTTTGACTCTGGGCGGTGGTCTGTATGGAATCTGCTGATAGAAGCGTTTTTAAAAAAGGAATGCTAAGTGTACAAGGAATGCTAAACAATATGTGTCTATATTAGATTACATGGTTTGGGTTGGAGGCACTGGGAGCTTTAATAAGTTTGTTTAATTCTCATTGGCTCAAAAAAAGACAAATAAAAAAATGCCAATAATAATAGGTAATACAAATCCCATCATCCAGGCTATTCTTTTAAATTTAATGTCAAACCATTATCTCAAGTAAACTGATTCAGGCCCAGCCGGTGGAACTCTCTTCCCGCTGACTGCAGAGTGACCTGAACATCTTTAGCAAACGTCTGAAACTGTGGCTGAAATCAGTGCAGAGCTGCACATTTTGAGGGAAATGTTGTTATTATTGTATACTTACAGCACCTTTACTAATTTACAATGTTTTTGAATTGTTCTAAAAGCCTCCTCTGGACTGGTGTGCATTTCCAATGCATAGTTTAATATCAGCTGAACCCACTGTGGTTCTGGATTGAAGCCTTTTGTCTTTGGTGCACAGTCAGTGCCTTGTCATTTTGAAATCTTTTCACAATACGGCCATTAGCACAGCTCAATTCCTGTGGTTTTATTTTGTAGGGGCCCTGGGAAATGTTCTTTTGGTGTTAGCATACGTGCCATAGGGTACTTGTGATTTGTGAATAAAGAAAAGACTTGATGACACTGTGGAACCGGCAATTAAAGAAAGTAGAAAGAAGAGATGCATGAGAAGGGTGTGTCCTGCATTGTCCGGCTTTCGGGGCTTGAGTGCAATTCCCGTTTTCCCCTACTCCCCATCAGCGCAATAAGAAACCTAGGGTTCAAAAATGCCAATTAGCCATTTTTCTTTTATGGTGTGCAACAAAATGTATAATACTGCTCTACATATGTTTTATACTAAATACAGGGAAAAAAATCATTGGATGCAAATTTGTCCAGGCTTAGGATGGACCCAGAAGACGGACTCGAGAGCTGATTTTCATTTCAGTAATAGTGGTGAATGGTTTACAAGTATAGTGTCACAAAAAGGGGAAACTGAGACTGCCCCACTTCCTGTAAAGAAGAACGGATGCTTCAATATTCATAGTGCATATGTAGTAGCCTGGTGCTTCGACATAATGATTTAGAGGTGAAATATCACACTCCACTTAGCAAGGGTCATTTGTCATAACGTGCTATTGCTGTCAACCTTGTGCTCACTGTTTAGTCTATATCAAACAACTGTCACTTTCACGTATATATTTGTTCTACTCACAGCTTTTACTGGGTGTATTTGCTAAATAGTATCAGTTCAAGTGCGGTGGAGACTTATGGGGCAGGATTGTTTTTGTAGGATGAAAGGCCCAGAGCAGCTGCCCTTGGTCTGGTTTTCCATAAGTAGGGCCCGTCACATGTTTTATTGTCAGAAATATTTGTGGTGTCTCTGTTTGGAGCACATGGGAAACATCCATTCAGCTATCAAGCAAGAATGACCTTTGATTAACTAAGAAAACAGTGTTTACAGTGAGCACACAGCAAAAGCAGAAACAAAGCAGGGCAAAAGCAAAAAAGAAAAAAAAAGCACTGTGTTGTAGGCACATGGGGATACTGGATTAATTGAATAGAGTTAGATAATTATCTTTAGCTATAGTGTGACTCTATGCCAAATCAAATAATTATGAGTAATAAAGAAAAATCAGGCCACGGTATTCTTTGCTTATACTTGAAATGCCATCAATATTAAATGTTTGAATCCAAATTCACTGCACGTACTCGGCTGAGCATTATTTTGAGTTTTTGCTATACCTGCTTGTCCCTGCCGGATACCGTCAGAGCTTGGAAGCTGAGTAGGACAGGGCTTTATTAGTACTTTGATGGGAGACCACTGGAACACCAGGTGTCACAGTGGGACGGCTAAATGAAGCTGTGGTTGTGTCCTTAGGCAAGACACTTCACCCATTTTGCCTAGAACTAATTATTGGCATAGAGGCAGCTGTGGCTACAATAGTATCTTACCACCATTGGGTGTGAAGTGAATGATTAATGCACTGTAAAGCATCTCTGAATGTCCAAAAAGCACTATATAAATGTTGATTTGTATTATTATCAAATTATTATTTATTTATTAAAAAAAAAAAAAAAAAATGAAAAATGTGATAATATATTTTGTCATGTCACCAAGCCCTACCATATGGGCTCCACAAACAGACAAGACAACAGTCCCTGCCCTTTGACCCTCCACCAGGGGAATAGAATCATCAGGTCATTTAATTCTCTCTTAAGCCTAAAGATAAATGTTAAACAATAACAGACTTTATGTGACTTGACTGAACCATCAAATATATCATTAATAAATCATTAAAAATCACTATAACACTTGGGACATAACTTAAATATTGACTTCATCTGTTTGTGTCAATAAAGGAAACACTAAACTTTTATGCCCCAAAATAATGTATAATCTATCTGCTCCTCTCTGTCCATACAAGTTTATCGTTGAGCCAACATCATAATTAACCTTTCCCAGACTATAGAATAAAACAGCAAGGAAAACTCTGTCCAATGAAGATTATCAGTTAAGAACACATAGTATAGATTATAAGGTAGTTTCCAGTCAGAGTAAGCCATTCTTCCACATTTTGTAGGATGTTTGTTAGTTCTAAAGACCTCTCCAATGTGTCAAAAGAGTAGAAAGCAGTAATCAGCTGAAGAATGGAAATACAATGTGCTGTTGAAATGGAAAGAAAGAAAGTGAATCATGTCTAGAGTCTTTTTTCTGGTCGCGGAAAACATCTGGATGAATTAGTTATGAGAGGGTCCACATGTAGAGTAGGCCATCTATATAAAATATTCACATTTCAACACAGTAAAGGCAGAAGGTTGGAGGGACGTGCTTCTCAAAGGCCACTTGGAAAGAAATGGACCAGGGACTTCACTTTTTGACTTTCGTCCTATGCAGTGGTTTCTTTTCCCTATACTGGATATAATGTAATTTTACTAATGAACAAGACAAACATTGTTTTTTTTTTTTTTATTTTACACTATGCCAGGGTTCCACAACCACCATTTAGATGTGTCTTTTAAAGTGTTTTATCCCTATGTCACTGCCTATATGTCCCTTATTTACTGAAAATATAGGGTAAATGAACCAGGTAAACAGTGAATATGGGTTTTATGCATTTTTCAGCGTTGTTAGTTACCAGCCTCGCCCCCCTCGCTGAAAGAAATCAAATGTTGTACCTTATGATAAAAAAGGTTGGGGACCACTGCACTGGTGACCTTTCTGATGGACGGATAAGTAACATTTGCTTGTCTCCTTGGAAACGTTATTACTTTAATTTAATTACTCAAGTAAAAAAAGAACATTAACATAAACATCTCCATGGAGACCAGCTGTTAGGGGACTGCCCCACCAGAAAAAAAGATAGTGCACCTTTAAGCTCAATAAGTAAGAGCAATGCGAGGGCTCGACACTTTTAATCTTCATATAAACTTTATGGAGTGTTGCAGGTCAATGTGTGTCTGAAGTGGCTAAAGGATCGCGAACACTGTGAAAGTGACGACAGGTGATGCACATGGAGAACACACATTCACATTAAACTGATGGGAAAGTTACTACTAGTTCCAACAGAAGCTTTCAAATACACAGTCCTGCACTTACGTTTAAAGGGTGGCATATGGCAGGTGTGAAATGACCAAAAATGAGACAGGCCATTGCTTGAAGAGTGACATAAAGACAATGTCAAAGCCAGCACTGTCTGTCAATCCATCTGCTTCCAAAGTAAGAGTGCACATTTATTTTCACTCTGCTGCCTTATCTCAAAGCATCAAACTCACACCATTTCAAATGGAAACATCACATCCATATAACACCCTGGAGCATATTTAGCTTTCCTCATTGATAGTCTGTGTAACAGAGGCAGCTCAGAAGAAACACATCTTTCAACTCGCACTTGCTCTCCGAATAGCTCCCAGCACCTTGTTGACATTGCAAAGCCAGGACCTGTAAGTTGACAGCAGCGTGCAGGACAGAAGGCCGGTACCTCCAGTAGCTGCCCATTCTCATGCCACTCTATTACTCCAGCTCAGCTGCGTGCTTCTCCTTGCAGCACTGCCTCCCGGCGTTTCTACCCCTCAAAATACAACAGCCCTCTCATGCTTTTATGTCATGCTTCCATAAGGTTCAGAGAGGAGAGGACTTACCATGACAAATCCAGCTGTTGCAACGGTCCGATGGTGTAAAGCAAAAGGATTCCCCTGGTAGTGTATTTGTAAGTGTGAAGGAAGCGCTGTGTGATTCAAGGGCTGTACCAGCAGATGCAGACAGGAGCCACCAATGAGAAGAGCCGACGGAGGGTGTGTGAGAGGAGAGAGGAGGGGGAGAGGAGGGGGATCGGGTATGGGAGGGGTCTGGCCGGGCATTACATCATTGGGCTAGTGTGGAACAGTAGGTTTGCAGGGGGGGTGGGCTTTTGGGTGTGTGGGGGAAGGTTTGAGTGTACGTGTCCTTGTGTCTGCATCGCCTTCACACTGTACACCGTTTTAACGAATCCCTCCGCAAGATGTTGATGAGAGATGTGCTCTAGTGCTGAGAAACGCGTCCCCCCGTCGTCATGGCACTTGCACCTGTGTGGATGCGGAGCTTGTCTGCGTCTGAGGATGCAGCATGTGCACATATGGAGACAAGTGTAATCAAAGACGTATTGTAACGGCACTACGTTTCATAAATCATCTGCCAAACGGACTCGGTAACTATAAATAAGTAGTCCCCGTGGTGTTCACATGTGTTCCAGATGTTGATTTGCTGCATTTTCTATTACATGTGTGTCATATAGGTTAACAAGTTTTTGCACATAACCTAATGCAGTCCTTTTTCTACCCCACCCACTCTTGGCTTCCTTGCCAGAGTCAAAATCAAGTGATGGACATGTTAGAAAACCAGTGACGTTTCAAGACAGGTTTTGCAGCTTTTGATGTGAACCAGCTCTAAACAATGGGAGAAATAAGACCTTTCTTATCCTCCACAAAAGCTGCAAACACACTTGTCCGTTTTACCGCTTAAAGAAAGATAAAGAAGGGAGAGAAAGAGCAAAGCAGGAAAAGACTGACAGCTCAGGGTCAGGCTTGCTCTTCTGCTTCTCAAAAAGAGCAGACAGGAGGGATGCAGCTATTCTTAATGCATTCTTCATTAAGTTAAGTTAAGTTGTGTCAGTTTAGGCGCACAGAGGATTCAAAGTGAAATTTTGGAGTCATGGGTCCTGTTGAGTGAATTAAAATGACAAGTACAGTGTATGGGAGTGAAAAGTGATTTAATCATATTATTTTCACTCTCATCAAGAACGGTGAAGAGAAGCAAGTGAGGTTTCCCCTGCATCAGCACATAACATCAGAAAATATTGAATATGCAATACACGTTACATTTTTGTGTTTTTTTCAAGCTTGTCAATCATTTGTTTAATTATTTTTTTTTTTATAAAAACATGCAGTTCATCATTTTATATGTTGTTCAATGTAAACTGCAACATTGCTCTAAATGCCTTGATAACAGAAACAGGTCAACTGACTTCTGTTCAAAACTGCTTTTATAGAGACATTTCAACTTGACAAGCAGCAGATTTTAATTTTAATTTAATCAATTTGGCTATGTTTATTTAAACATTTTTTGTTTTGTTTTAAATGTTTATAAAGCGCAATGCAAATGTTAAAGCTCTCATTGCGTGCCTTACTTGCTTTTTAATCCTCACATCTCCCATCAGATAAATGAGCAGTCTGTAAACTAGGGCAAACCTGCAATCTCAAATCCAGATAAAAGTTTTCTTTGAGATTAAATGCAACAGTGTGCCAGAGTCAGGGGGCAGGACAGGGCACAAACACCACAGGTCAAAGGATAAACACATCACAGTTGTGACTGGATAAAACAGAGGTCACTATGTTGTGGCAAGGTGACCATTGCCACTCATTGATTTCATTGTGTTGATGTGACTTGTTCAGTCCAGACTCAGTAACTCATTGAACAATAGATTTTTGACTTCTGTCCCTTTAACTCTCTCTGATGAAGTGCTGAGTGTGCACGCTTCATCCATCTCCTGAGCACTGGCCTGTCCACAAATACACAAGAGCCTCATTCTTAATCATAAGGACTGGAACACTACCATAAATGGAAAATTATTTCATGTTATGGGCCCTTGAGGTATTGAATAAACAAATGTTCATAGTTTTTGAAAGGTGCAATATGTAACTTTTCGGGTAGAGGGTTTATAACCTGATTGTCTCAATAGAGATTTTAGTGCTTTGCCTGGAAAACTTCTACTGCATAATTTAGGTTCCTGAGCATAGGAAGCACTTTGAGCACTTTTCACCACTCAAAAAATGTTAATTGCCATGAAAACAAAGCTACCAATTCACCTATGGATAGCATTAAACTTAAACTGATGTATTTCCATCAGGGTCGGAGTGGGGCTCTGAAATGTACCTGGAGCGTTACTAGGCCGCACTCTCCACCATTGATCTCCAGAGACAAGGAGGTGGTATCAAGCCAAGTTACAGGGTTTGCATTAAAAAACACCTTTAATAGGATTATTGAAAGATAGATATAACTGTGGAACGACCCAAGTAAAGTAAGTTACATTGTGCACCTTTAAAGCTGTAATAAAAGTTACCAAATTAAAATGGTTTGTAGTTAAATTATAGTCATCCATCAAACATTCCAAATCTCAAATTATAAACAAACAAGTCATACGTGTTTTCAATTTGAGCAGTTTATTAATTTATTATCAATATACCAAACATATTAGCATGACTTGGCTCTATAATGATTATTGAGTTGTTTGTCATAGTTTAATGCTTCTGAGGCACATGTTCAATGCTTTCTCAGTGCATTAAATAAAAGATGGGTTTGTTCACTTTGATCATATCTGGCTGTTTTGGCAAGTTCCAGTAAAGCTGCATCTTCCTGAGCTTACAATAACACAACCATGGCCTGTTGGGAAGGGGCCACAGCTAAAGTCAACACAGTGGCAGGGTTCCCAGGCTCTGGAAACCCAGCAGTAATTAGGAGCGCTGACAGGAGAGTGGACGAGCAATGTAGGACCGATCCATACAGTACACAAGCAGCTCACGCATTCACACGACCACGCCTCTTAAGAGCATGTCACTGCAGCTGGAAGTCAAACACACGCACTTTTGTTGTACATTTATGCATCAAACTAAATGAGACACACTTGGAAACATTATTTGCTTACAGTTTGGTGTGAGGGACACATTGAGAAGCATAGAGCACACACAAACTCACGAAGATGCCCAGGGCCTAGAATTCTGTGTTACACCCTGTTGAGAAGTAATGGGATTAACCACAACATGAACAAGTACACGCGACGTACAATGCTCATGCGATCGATCACTTAGCAACTCGGCTGGTCTGGGGCAAGTCCTATTTATTTCCCCTTTAGTCGTTAGTCGATAAAAAACAACAGTGAATTATCCATTATGTCGCGTCAACGTTTAGGAGAAACTAAAACCTTGTTAAAAGTCTTATGCCGTTTTATTTTAGTTGATAATTAGTGTGTGAAAGTGGCATCTGAGCAACAGGCTTCTTTAAATGAGATTTCTGACCTTGTATGTGAAGGAGTGTTGTATTTGACATAACTCGAGGTAGCATCAGCACGCACAAGTGATTGAGTCTGAGCAACAACCAGAGATAGAGAATTATGCATCTCTGTCTAAGGGATTAACCCCAAATTAAGATTGACCTGAATTTACATTCTATCCATCCCAGTTTATTTGTTTTTTTAATAAATTACCGTTTACTGACGGTAGTTTCACATAAGCTTGCCATTTTAGCATTATCTACATTTGAATATACTCTCACGTTGGAAACACAAACTACTCCCTCTATTAGAGAAACATGCCACGCCTATTATCATTAAAACTCTATTGTCCTTTAATCACACAGATGGCATAGCATTATCAAAACATATAACCATGAATATTTCATGTATTCTGCAAATACTTTCACTGAATCAGTCTTGAGATACATTTATTAAATATTTTGAGCATATTAAAATGTGCCTTTTGGGGTAGGCTACATTCAATCCTTGCTCACTGATTTGCCAAAACAACGATTTAATTTGCTTCTCATGGCTTTCCCCTCAGAAGAGACAGAGTGGTATCCTGATGCACAAAGGTGTCCCCTGGCGTATATTCAGTTATCCTATCGCCCCACACCGCTTCCTCTTTAACCACTGTGGCTGCACTGTTCCCGGTTGCCGTGGTAACGCTGCACCAGCCCGGCTCTTTCTCTGCCGCGCTCGGAGGCCACACAGGGTCCTCTGTTCCTGCCCCACAGCAGCTGAGGGACGACTTCAGGATGTGCGGTGCGACAAGGTGCACACGCTCGTCCTGTTCTTCACCCCGTCAGTCAGCAGTGCAATCTCAACTGAAGCGGGCTTTCACGTTGCATTTACCAGCAAGCGCCTGCCTGGCCTATAAATTAAGACAAATAGGACATAAAGGTTGAAGCTGTCCACTAAATCTTGATGTCTTTTCAGGTGGGAAAACATCAAGATAAAGTGAGTGTTTACGCCCACTGCAATAACCTTCCAAATAATGACAACAGTGCAGATATATTTTCAGTACCACATTTTTATTTAGGTACAAACACTAATATGTACAGATATAGCAAATATTTTTTTTAAAGAAGCACTAAGGTCTGCCATATGTTTGTCCTCCCTCAGAGATATTTCTGCTTTGCCTGGAATGTTCTATATCACATTTGTTTAATTCCGGGTACTTTTATTGCTCAAAAATCATGAAAAACATTGCATTGATTAGACCACAGGCTTTGACATCACTTTACAGAGGCGTTAAGGTCTGGAATCTTTTCCTGTCTGCCAGATTTGAAATGGACATGATTGTCCGGCGCGTGTACCAATCAGAGAAACACATGGTCTGTTCGTGTCTAAAGTAAAAAGATACAAAGTGATATGTATGAACGGCTGTTGTTGCACCATCTCAAGTTGCACAGTTTTCTGACGCTCCCTTATGGTCCGATTCCAGATGCAGAAATTAAAAACATGCATGCTCACTGTGTGCGGGGTCACCTCTCCACAGATTTGACCAGTGACTTGACCTGTGGTGTCCAGAGATAAGTTAAAAGCCTTACAGAGGAAATGTTCAGTCAAAGGTTTGCACATCCTTAAATACAATTGCACTTTCCAAAAATCCATAGCCTACAGCTTCCATAAGTTGAATAATGGAAGCTTTTAGCATTTTCCAAACAACAGAAAAGATAAAAATAATGCATTAAACTGTATTTGTATCGATCAGTATTAAAGGTTTGAAGGGCGGGGTATTGCCAAGTACCTCACAGTATAATCCAGTATAATCAAAAGTTTAATACGATTATTTTTATTTTTATATTATGTACAATAACAAAATGCATTGGAATACAATTGTCATATGGAGAAGTCACTTAGCAATTTATAATGAATTTATGTTGTTTAAAAGTATGATGATACGCATATCTGTATTGATACAAATATATTGTCAAGACGTTCGTATCAATAGTTTTTCCAATCAATTTTTGAGTTCAGCTCTCCTGGCTCATGGCTTCAAGTTCTTTGTGTTCAAATTGTGACCTGTTCTGCTGTAAAAATAATCATTAACTTCTAAACAGCAGAGGCATTTTAAAACCGAGAACTCCATAAATTGTATGCAACTAGAGAAAAGCACTAGTGTTTTCAGTTTATAATCTTCAGTGGTCTATAATCTTCTTTATAGCCCTCGGTGTCCTTCTGCTTAAATAAACCCAAACTATGAGAGCCTCAACGTTAGATGAGCACTTGCGCCCTCGCCGAGCTATCATTTTCCACACTTCCTGTAACACAAGGCAGTTATAATCTTGAAGTCAGCCTGACAATGACTTCAGCTGCACCTGCACTGCCTCACGTCAGTCTCTGTCACACACATTTCATTTTTCACTGGCCACGCAACACTTCCTTAATATCAGATTGGCTTAATTGTCTATTATACTTGTTTTGTTAAGATTTTCAGACAAGACTGTTGACTGGAGACTCGGGCACATCTGTATGTAATACCATAACGCACACAGGGCTTTTTTTTCTTTCTTTGGATAACAGATATAAAGTTCAGTTTGTCCTCACAGCTGTAAACCCTCAGATTTAATAGCCCTGTTTCTCTTGATGGGCTCTAAACTCATTGAGGTGATGGTGTGTCTCCATTTTGGCTGAACACAGTGTCCTTAAGTTTAATTTGAAGTGTTGTTGATCAAGGACACTAGATTCACAAACGATTTTGGAATATCGAAGTCAACAATACAGAGATATCAAGACATTATTATACTCTGAGGTTTGTTTTTTAGTAGATGAAACGTGATCCATCAAACTTCAGTTCAGACATGTGACCCATACGCCACCTGTGGACATAACGCAAACAAACCTGCGTCAAATGCTCGAATATCACAACCGTCCTGATCATAACTGTCAGCTGCGGCGCTCACATTTATGCAAGAACAAATTGCATGATACAAAAGTACAGCTGCATCATAAAACACACATTTGCTTTTGTGCAGAAAGGTCAAACATAATGCACTCTGGAAATCTTTTAAGGAACGAAACAAAACTTGTAAATGTCTGAAACTTGTGCAGTAGAAGAGATGCACTCATTATTAATCACGTTTTTTTAGGTGATTTAGAGCTTTTATTGCTTACATTAATCTATCCGCTCTTTATAAAGTCTGCATAAAGCCACAGAAAAGCTGCTTGATAGAACCAGTGGTGCTGAATGTCCAGAGTGACGTAAGTTGGCAGAAAATATAATAGGGTCATCATAGCTTGACCCGATCTCGCTGATGCCACGCTCCAGTCGAGCACTTAGCTCTACTAGCGCTCCCAGCCAGGTGACATCTCTTCTGTTTTGCTGCAATTTTTGTCCTGACGTTTAAACAATACTCATTCATTTCTGCTGCGTCAAAAAATATGAAACTTAGTGCTGTTTGTAGTTTGCTTTAAAACAAGCTGAAGACATATGGACGTGTTGTTGAGTGCTTCTGACGTAGACACAGATGAAGAAGAACGAGCAGCAGAACAAGACGTCTTTAAACCTCTTAACCTTTGTCCACGAGGCGACCGAGAAGAGACTGCACAAATATGGAGTTTTTCTCCGAGCGTGGACTGTGACCGCCCGCAGTGACAGACGAATACATCTTCTGGAGGAACTTGTTTTGGTGACACTGGAGCTGAACGATGCGGATGGAGTTTGGGTTAAAGATATTAAAGTCAATACTAATGACTGCAGGGACAGCCTTATCAGAATTAAGAGTCCTTCCCTTCTGACCTCTTCTATTTTGTTCCACATTTTGACAAGAGTTGCACAACAGGAGGGCCCCATGTTTGAGTGTGACGTCGGACATAAGCTGCAACCGGTCCTTATATGGCTCTGGAGGTCTGATCTGCGAGCATATTATCCAGCTCAGTACAACCCAAGTCTCAAGAGTACAGACGGTCTCTAGTGAGCGTGTTGTGTTTAAATGCAGTAAAACTTTGATCATAAACAAAAGAAGAAATGGTAAGACTCTGCTTTTCATTGTATGACGGGTAGAAGACAAAAATCTGTGCGGCCTCACTGGTTTCGGAGGTCAGTGTAACATTTGACAAATAAACACATGATTAGCTCCCATTAGTGCTAAATTACCTCAATAATGAAGGCAATCAACAAGCACTTATTGTCCCAAACCAACAGTATTTCAGCGTGGATTTGGAGTTTAAAGTTAAAAAGGAGTAGAGTATTCCTGTATTTGAGGTGTTCAGAACAGGTAAAAGAAAATGTATTGCTTGTTACGGTGAAATGCCACTGAAGGTTTTGAAGAGAAGGTCAATAAATCTGTTTTTTATTCACAAGCATTTTGATATTGCAGTGTACAATGAACAAAATGTAAAATAACTATGTACACTATGCTGCAGTTTATTACTAAATAGCTGAAAAAAGCACATGTTTGTTGTATTGTTGTATATTTCTCAACATTTCAAACTGTAAGGCCTTCAAATAAGCATTTTTCAGTGTGAGAAGTAGTCTGTCTGTCATGAGAATGGTAAATGCTCAAGTTATTAGTGAGAAAACACGTAGAGTAGCAGGTCAGTGGGTCAGACAAATGGTCACCTTGGCACTCACTCAACAAAGTGCCAACCAACACACTATTTGTCATTCATTCACACGATGTGCTTGCCACTCCTCCAGTCGTCTAATCCCAGTCAGCCTGCTGTTTGCAAACGGGTCACTGAGCCAATTAATCATCCTGGCACCCAGTCATATACAAGAGTAGGAAATGAAACGGCTGACCACAAGTTTTTTTTCCAGAAACAATTACTGCGCTACATGTACAACTTTTTATACCACAAGAATACAACGAAATGCTCCAAAATATAAGCAAAACTCAAATCGATCCTTCAACATTTATTCATTCTTCTATTACTAAGTTATTTATTCAATTATATCAAATGTCACTACCAGCCAACAAAAACAAAGCGCTGAGTTCAAACTGGGGTAAAATTAGACTGGTTAAACAGTAAACAGGTTAAATGACACACTCAATGTGACTCAATGTCAGTGGATGAATTAAATCTGCGCCAAAGTTTAGTCAATGAATAATATTTTCATACGTTTTTGTGCATGAAAGGTTTGAAATACAATAATCAGGTTGGACTCATTCACAACATTAACAAACAGCACAGACAGCCGCTGACACTACACACACTCTACAGTTCAGTCAGCATGGCCTTCAGCCAAGAAAAGTCTGTATACTTTCAGAAACGGGCATCAGATCTGCTTGTCCTCACACAGAGTTGACACCATTTCAGAGTCTGGAATGGATGTTGACGAATTCATCTGTTCAAATGAGTTCCTAAAGGACGGATTCTCAAGCAATAAGCGCTAAATGCAAGACAGATAAGTTAAAAGTCGCATGCACCTTTTACGTGAAGAAGAACTGAGGTTGGAACCACCAGTATGAACGACAAATAGCATGCGCACATCTAACTTAAGCATTTACAGGCTTCTACGGTTAGATTGAAGAGTCTAAAAAGCACGGATTGTACCAACTCACAGAAGCAGCACGTATGACAAGCAATATGTTTCACAGCAATGACGTCAAAAGGCCATAAGACAAGCTGTATATGTTGTGCCAACTCCAGCCAGTGTCAATCAGAAACACACGAGCATCACAAAAAAGCAATGACACAAGCATCATTTGTGCTATGAAACTGTTTCCAATGATGTAAGTCTAATGATGATTATCTTGATGATGAGGTCAACTTCCTTCTGGCTAAATGGGAACAGATTGTGGGCTTTTTTTTGTTGTTGCAATTCCTACTTTCAAACTCTTTCATTCGACGCTGCGAGGCGGGGAGCATTTTAAAATGTAAGACAGAAATGTAGAAATCTGGCAGTTCTGTTTCAATGTGGTTTGAAACAGCATGTCGGCCGCGCTCGACACGCACAAAGTGAACTACTGATTAGATCTGAACATGTGTGTGCAGACTGAGCGTGATGGAAGAAGAAACTCCACCTAAAAGTGCTGTTATATAAGCAACCGTATTTATTTCCATTTGTTATAGATGTTGATGACATAACTGACCCAAAGTTGATCATTTTACAACCATAATGTCATAACTATTGTATGAGGTTCACGTTTTACAGTCCAAACAAACATGCGCTGGATTTCCAAAGGGGATTTTTAATGTTCTTTACAAAGCACGGGAAGTATGCACAATGTGATGGTCGAGTGGTGGCCGAAGACGTATCTCCTGTGATGATACTTTCTAATGCATGTACATGTTGGTGTGTAGGCTGAGCACAGCTGGTCTAGAGTCAGGACCAGGAAGCAATTCATTTAGATGCCGAAATTGACTGCAGATGTGTTGATTCCTGGGATGTGAATTTCCTGGAAATAGAAAATCTGTTAAAAGAAAAAAAAAAAAACACTCGCCATTGCTTTTCTTTGCACCATGACTTTTTGTACACTTCAATGGAGTCTACGCAACCATCACTAAATGATCCTGCTTCATTGGATAGATATGGTTATAAATCACCTGTTGTGCATAGAAAAAAAGCAAAATGATGTAAACCTTGAATAGAATATAGGCCATTTGTACCTATAATGATTTAAATGATGTGATGTTCATTTACTTATTTGTTTGTTTAGCAAATCAACTTTATTCTTTTAAGAAGTAAGCAAATATTACATATATGATAGGTTAGATGCAGAGGTATCACAGGGCAGCAGTCGACCAAGCAGATCGCCCACTCACCAGAAGGTTGGTTGACTCCTCACAGTGCTTTTACTATCAGC
Source organism: Eucyclogobius newberryi (assembly GCF_026437365.1). NCBI lineage: Eukaryota > Metazoa > Chordata > Actinopteri > Gobiiformes > Gobiidae > Eucyclogobius > Eucyclogobius newberryi. Next base: position 24,268,946 of record NW_027316167.1, on the reverse strand, counting down.
AGTGTTTGGATGAAATTGTACAGGTTATATTTTAATGTATAGAATATAGTTTAATGCTGCAACGATGCAACACCAGTGCATAAAGAGTATAAGAAATCTTCAAAACATGAACAATGTCACTCAAATGTTGCCCCAAGCCAAACGGTAAGACAAAGAGAGCGCCGCAGTGCTCAGGGTGAGTGACCTACACGCTGCATTTGCATGTGGATGAATACGTTACAGTGGCCGCTGTAAAGCCGACTGTTACAAGAAAAACAGTTCTCATAGCAAAGGATAAACATAACTTATTCCGATGTGCCTCACCTCTGGCTTGAGAAAATGCTGATCCTTGTGCAGAGAAGAGGCTAGCCTGTGCTGGTTTGTGAGCTGCATAATTGTGCCCACTGAAGCGTCTGCAGCTCCCACACCATCAATAGACAATACACAACGTGAGCAGATGCAGCCTCACAGCTACAATGGGCTCTGACAACATGGAATTACTGCCTTTTTGCCTAAAAGTGGCATCTTAAGTGGGAAAATTTGGAACATGTCCTACGCTCAGAAAAAGAATATGGCCGTCCAGTGCATTTACTATTTATCTGTTTTATGACACAAGTAGAACACAATGAGAAGAATATTACACACAGATAAGAATGTGTTCCATGTATGTATCTATGAACAATATGTAATAACAACAATAGTAAATAAATAAATACAAATGTAAAAAAGGATATTTCAGAAACGAGCAGTTATAGAAGACCTGGACAGGGGCTGTAGGTCACACACTGACCAACTGGACCTCTGTGTGCTCCTCTACAAGAACCAACAGAAAGACCACTGCAAGAGCTTTACCAAACTGACCCCCAACTGGCCATTAATGTGAATGTGTTTGACGTCTTGAGGGCTAAAAGTTCTCCAGGGCGGCCGTGTGCCAATTGCACGGCGGAACTCAATTTGGATTTGCAAAAGAGCAGAAAAATTAGCAGCACAGATTTTATGATTAAAGGCACATGTCAACTCAGAAGACTTTTTGTGCCAGTCGAGAGAGACAAACCGGTCACTTTGCTCCTTTGGCATGACTCTCAACTTGAAGCCGTCAAATGGAACTGGTCCTCGGGCTGATTTTAATGATAGAGAAACTGGAAATGGTTATGTCTCAGAATGCTAAAAACTCCTCCTTTTCCCCATTTTGACTGATGCTATTGAAGACATTTCCCCCTCTTTTTTTTTTGCAAAATTGTGCCGCATGATCAACTTGAATTTCTGATATTATTGTTTTGCACATTATTATTATTTCCTCTGTTAAAAAAAAGGCTTGACTCTCTCAAACCACTGATCTCATCGCCAAAGCCAAATTCAAAGTGAGAAGGTGCAAGGGCTGATTCATCTCCACACAGTCATATGATACACGGCTGGACCACAGAGTCTCACAGGAGGCTCACTATAATGCGGTGTGTGAACTGCAGTGGAACAGCTGTGAGGCAGACTGCAGGTGAAAGATGAGGCCAGTCCTGAAGGGAGGCATCAATCTTTTATGGACTGACACATCAGACGGAGACAGACTCAAGGCGAGGTGCCACACTACAAACACACTCCCTCAAAAGAAGCGGAGGACTGCCCGGACCAGTCAAATGTATATGGACTCTGCAGAATGTGTTCCCTGGAGGACTTTAGAGACGACAAGGTAAACGGTATGACAAGCATCCACAACAACACTGGCCGTAACAATGGCCAATGTACATGCCACAGATATTTTACTGACTGAAAAGCTTTTTTACCTCTTTGAAGGGTCAATTAACTGTCTTTGAGAACCAAATTATGTTACTGCCTATAATTGACTGTTTATACCTTATGTTTTAATGGTATATTGTGAAATACAACATGTTTTTTTGATTGAATAGTTCCTTCAAATAAAATATGGACAAATTCACCAACTGTGCAAACGTATGGATTGAAGTTTGAGTGTCTTGTAAAAGCAGCACTTGTGACACACCACTGCGCATTTGTCTACAGGCTAATATTAAAGCATTTTATTTCCCGTCAACATGTGCATGGGCCTGAAAAATGAACGCATGTGAATATGAAAGAGCCAGCGACGAGTTACTCAGATTTAAATACCTACTTCAGGTTTTGTGGTGTGAAGTTACCCCCGCTTCAAGCAATTACAAGAGCTGTAGTCACCGCTGATGTGCATGACAGGTTTCAGCACAGTCACAACACCTGGATCAGCTGTAGAGGATGATGTCACGCCTGGTTTGTCATTCCTCCTCAGGGCACAGACACTTGAGCAAACATCACTGTGTTATTTGATGTAACAGTCTGTACAATAGTAGGACTTTTTCGTGACGGCATCAGAGCTGAGTAATGGTAATGGTGGTCTGGCACTGGAGATGGCGACAACTGGCCTTTTAAGTGCAGTGAGTCATTTTTAACAGGAAGCGGGCATATGCATCATCTTGTGACCTGCAGCGGGCTAATGGATAACGCTGAACTGTGAGGCTTAATTGATACATGAAAGCTTATGTGACAGAGAAGAATGTGTCTCTGAAATAATGTGGCATTGTCCCTCTTCAGCCTCTGATTGTGGACTTACACTACACACTTTTATTTTTGCTAGGACAAGCTTTTACTCCAGGGAGGACATTATTTGTTAAGTATTAAATATGCTTGTTGTTTGTACAGTATGGACAAAAATGTATGTAAAATGTAAAAATGTATATTATTAGATCTGTGAAACGCATAGGTGGCAGGTTCTTTCTAAACTCAACTTCTAAACTCCTCCTGTGTATAGCCTGCTTTTCGATTATTTGGTGACAACTGATTTATTACTTCTGGAGAGTCTGATTCAGAAAAAGCAGTTTTCCACACAGAATACTTTTGACAGACTTTTTAAGGTGCTGCCAGGAGCCGGTTGAGGTTCGGTTTGGTTTCTCATCTTGTTATACGTTCCCAGACTCTCATCTCTGGCTTTGATCTTATGGTCATAGTGATTCAAAGGACTAGAGCAAGGGTGAGGAGCTCGGTTACACGGGACGAGCTGGAAGAAAAAAATGGATGATTGATTTGCGGTGAAATGTAAAACAACACATTGTAGTAAATGGATGATATTAAAGGAGCTGTACACATTTTTAAAAACGTGAAAAACAGAACTATTCAGTTCAAAACTCCAAACTCTTTCATCACTTAATGCATTTCTATCATCCTAAGTCTTCACTGCATGAATTTATCGGCATGTTTCACAACTTTCAAGGTGTAAGGCGGAGTTTTGCCGTCACGCCACTTCTATCAAACAGCCAGTGCTATTCCCTGGTTCAAGATTGATAATATTGCCTGACTTTGACCCAAGAGCTTCTTCTATCTGTACTGGGGCAAAACACATTCTACTCTCCTACATAAAAACATCAGGAACAGCCTCTCTAAGTGGTCTTGGCGAGGCCGATAAGAAGTCAGCTGCACCGGAGGAAATCCTTATTCACATTCACACTAAAGCCTTAGGAAAAATGCATTATGGAGACGGGGCCAGTGGGCTTCTGTCAACAGGTACAGCTCAGAAAACACACTTAACACTAATGAAGGTTTTCTAATGACTTTCCAATAAAACATGTTCTCTTGCGCTGAGAGCGGTTGGTGTAACACTTCTTGTTTACCGTAGCTGGCTGCTGTAAACATGATGAAGCTGCTTTAATGAACAGAAATCAATCCTTTGCATTATTTGCAGTGTATAAACGATTTGCTAAACAAACAACACAACAATATAAATATTGATATTCAAACTCAAGTCTGGATTAATAAGCACCACAAGTGTTACATTCAGATGGTTTTGCATTTGTGTCAGCTCTACAGCATTTGCTTATTTGCATTTGTGCTTCAAGCTGGATTGTTCAATGTCATTTGCACTGGACCATCTGGCTTTTTCCAGGTTACTCAAGAACAGCTTTCTGAAGACTGTACAATACCAAATATTTCACAATTGAACCTTTTATATGGGATTGAGAGCTGCAAACACGTCACAATTTACAGGCAGAAACCTGTTTGCGATAGAAGCCTTGGCGCAAGTGACAGTACTGCTAATTAAAGTTCAGATGAGTAGTGTCTAATGTCGTTCAATTCTGTGCTTTTCATCATCAAGACAAGCTCCTATGTTAGTGAGTGAGTTAGTGATTTTGTTCATTGACATTGACAACGGCAATAAACCTATTCTGATTCTGATTTACTTTTATCGGCTTTGCATTAACCAATTCAACATTCATTTTTAAAGCCACAAATGGTTCTACTATCCATCTCTTCACGCTCTGATACACATAGGCTAAGTGTAGTTGCACTCCTGAAATAGGCTGCACCAGTGGAGATGGAGCTGTGGCTAGGGGGCGGTATACCATGTTCCAGAGGGAAACCCATGTGCTAATTATTGGTCTCTCTCCTCAGGGGGCGAGAGTGACCTCAGCTATAATAAAACACTGACTAGTGTGGGATTCTGGAGACATCCTGACCCCACATTGGCATCTGCACTGCTGCCATTCCTCACATGCCACAGCCCCTAATATAAGGCCAATATGTTTGAACTCATGCAGTGCGATGTATTACAAGTGTTTTAAAATAGGAAAGATAAAGGAAGGTATTAATACATCCGCATAATGCTGTTCTACTAAGCTGCATTTAAACCCCAACAGCTGTCCAAAAAGCGAGCGATCTTCAAACGCAATAACTCCATTCACAAAATGGCAAAGAAGAGTAAAATATCTATAATAGTGTAATAATTCAAACCATCAGCTTTATTTAGATTTACATAAATTCCAAACAAAAATCCCATGAATTTTAAGTGAAAGTACAAAGGTTTGAAACATATTGTACTTTTAACATAAAGGATTGCTCCCTCGAATTGACATCTCAAATATTAGAATTGACATTTCAAATATTAGAATTGACATCTCAAATATTAGAATTAACATCTCAAATATTAACATGGGTAATTTTACTTGTTCTAGTAAAATGGAGGTTGTAGCCCGTTTTAAATTGCTCAGTTCAGTTGCAGTCATGAAATACAAAATAAGGAAACATTTTATAAAATCATATATTCATGTTAGCCTAATAGATATGTTAATTATGAAGCAGTATTCTTTTTTTTTCTTCTTCAAAGTTAGATTAAACAGCGTCTGTAACACAGTGGGTTGTGCAATGGCTTGCATTCTCAGGGGATTAGCTTGAATTTGAACATGTGAACTTTAACTGCTCCAACACGCCCAGCATCTCTGTCAGAGGATGGATGAGGTCATGGTGTTACACCCTAACACAAACATTCACAGAGGATATGAAAACACTGCACTACTGTACCCCAATAGTAAAGCCAACACGTGGAAGCAAAGAGAACAGGTACTGTAGAAACAAACAGAGCGCAGAGAGCTTTCATTTCCATGCATGTAATTAAACATGACAGACTGTTAAATCAGCATTATCTTGAGGGGACCGGTCACTGTGACCACAGATCCAAGGTAATTCAAGTGGATGGATTTGTCTCAATTAGGGAAATGGCTATTTAATTTGGAATGGTGACATTTTAAACAGACTTTAACCTTGTCAGTTTGCTTAGTGCGGCCAGTAAAGAAAGAGTAAAATAACTAAATAAATAGATTAGCACTGGGCATGAAATCAACTGTGATAATCTAAAATGACCACAGGAAGAAAAGGAAAGCACAATGAATTTATGTTGTTGTACAAAATTTATACTTGCAGCTGATTTTGGGTGCGTTTCCATGAAATATGTCCTATTTGAGGTTAAAAATAAATAAAATAAAGGTTATACAATCATATCTCACTGACAAAATCACTGCTGTTGTTATGTATAATTTTAAAGGAAAACGATGAGCGCAGCCAAAACGAGGAGCACATGGCACTCCACCAGCAGCATGTTCGACCTCGCCACTCTGAGACAGTCTGTTTCACATTATTGATTGTGCAACATGCTTCAGCCCCAAGACACTAATGCATGTGCACTTATCACAATATTGTAATGACGGGATGTGCAGCTATCTAAAGTAGGTTACAGATAAATGTACTTTAGATAAAAGCAGGATACATTTAATGGCATATCAGGAAACTCAATGTGCTTCCGTATTGTTTTATTAAGTTTGTGGCTGTTTGTGTTTATGGAAGAGAGAGAGAGAGAGAGGTAGAGAGAAAGTAAATTAAGTAGATGTAATCAGAGTCTAGACAGGGCGCAGGAGAGAATGAATACGCAAAAAGGATATGAACCGAATGAGCTACCAGGATAGTTGAAGTTACTTGACCACACATCTCATTATTCTATTATTATTATTATAAAGTTTTAGTCCCGGTGAAAGGCTTTTACTATGTTTCTAGCCCATTAGGGTTTATAGTACAGCTGTGATTACAGGGAGGAGGAAATAAGGAGAGTTGTTCTGTAAAACTGTGCAAAACCTGACAACCTGCAGCTGTCAGAGTTATTAAATTCAAGTAGGAGGCATATGCATATAAAACAATAAAAAATCTATAAATGCTGAGAATATAATGTATAAGACACAAATCCTCAAGGGCCTTTAACACCTACACAGTATAATTTCTCTGTTGTTTTTTCTTTATCTACTGTGACAATGCAAGCTGACTGTTCTCTCACTTTTACAGAGGAGTCAACAAAAACAGCTTCCACCAGAGGCTGGGACCACCACCCTACACACATTTAGATGCATCGCACATAATGCACCTCTGAACACTGAAAGACAAGCGCTTCTTCCACACGTATGGGAGCATGCACATTCTGTCAATAACAACGGATAATCACTTCCGGCAGGGGGTGGTTCTGGCTTACTGACACAGCACTGAGCCATTCCTGACACATACATGCTTTTATCTTCTAAAATCCTGTTTTATTTTGTAACAACCGATGCTCAAAGGAATACAGAATGAGTCTATAGGCCTAGATAGCATAGGACCTTTTTAGTCTGTAACATTTCCTCATTGTATACTATAGAATTAGTGAATTAGATTAGAAATATACTCTACTACTACTAGTAGTCTATTACTCTACTACTACTAGCCTGAACTATAAATGTGGAGTTCTTCTACCCTCTAGTGGTGAGATTCAGCACTTTGCCTGGCATTTTGAGTCGAGTATTACATCAGTTTAAAATGTTATTTACATCTACCATCGGTTTTCTTAATGTTGTATTTTTAGGATGGTACAGGAAAACTTCCATGTGTCTAAATTGTATCATTGGAGGCGCCTGGAAACCTATTACAGTCGACATGGAAACCTGTGTACAACCTTTATAAAAATAAAACCATAAACGTAACAATCCCTCACCGTGAGGATAAAGAAACAGAATGATTAATGCATGAAGTTGTTCAAACGAAAAGCTCATTTAAAGTGCACTGACGATTGGGTTTGATGCGTAACTGGAATACGGATATTTAACTTGCGCAAGAACGCCCCCTTGTGGTATATGAAAACGTACAGCAACAATAAAAATTAAAATAATAATAATAATAATAATGAGGATGAAATCTTTTTTTTTTTTAAAGAAGGGACAAATTATAAGCGTGAAAACAAGAATAAAAATGTATACAATGCATAATTTATCTACGACCTTAAAAAAAATAATAAGTATCGCTGTAGGCCTACTGGACGAACGAGGGACTACACCGACTCCCCACGAGCCGATGCAGATCAAATTAATAGTCAACAAGGTAAATTGATGTTCCGTTGTCAAAAAGGCGCTGAGTGAAGCACATTCTCCCTCGCGGCGATGAGGAGGAGCTCGCGCGTTTATTCATTCACGTCAGCCCCTCTCTCCCTTCTTCCCGTCCATGGTCCCTCCTTCCTGCTCCGCGCACAACGGGGACCCTCTCCGCCGTAGCAGTCCCCCCCACACTAACATAAACCACAGTCACGTCGCCACCATAAACCGCTTTTGGATCCAGGTGAGTCCGTATTTGTCGTTCTTTTTTGTCGGCGCAAACGGGGCGGCATTGCGCGCGCGGCGGCGGCGGCCCGGGGGCACGAGACGCGGAGTGATTCGACCATAACTTATTACGATTCTCCCTTTGAGCAGCACCAGCAGCACCAGCAGCAGAAGCACCAGCGGCGGCGGCGGCGGCAGCTAGAACGAAACCTATGCCGCGCGGGGATGCACGGCCGGCGGCACAGCATCTACGCCTCGCGCCGCTCACCTCTGCCCGTCATAAACCTCACCAACACGCGATGTAGGTCAAGCACAGTTGTCAAAATGTCGTCCTATTTTTTGTTAGTCTCGTCTCGCTGGAGAGAGAATGGGGGAAGAAGCGACGACGCATAGGGGAGGTGGTGGTGGAGGAGGTGGAGTAGGGGCACCACGGGCACCACCAGGCCACGTTTGTCCGAGCGCTCCCCATCCACACCGCCCTCTGCCCGGGTCTGCGCGCACCGGGGCGGCCTGGCTCGTTTAGGCCTGCTGCTCTCAACAAAGTTTAGCTGTTGAGTTTAGGGGGGGGGGGGGGGGCGGTCGAGAAGAGTCCTCGCGCGCGCGCTCTCCGGGGGGGGGGACACGAGTCGACTCCTACTTTCCGGAAGACACGATAATGTTTTGCGCTTTAGTGGTTTGTCATCATCCCCGCGCGCGCCTTTGCGGTGATGCGGTGCTGCGGATGCGCCTGGAGCCCCGGGATGCACCGCACGTCTCCCTCACGCGGCTGTCAGAGGTCATTGGTGGGCTGCACAGGTATCGTCAGAGAGCGCGGGGGGGCCCCCTCAGCGCGCGTAGGGGCCCCAAATCACTGCTGGGAGTTTTTTTTTGTGTGATGTATTGAATGTAGTGCTGCAGTTTGGCACAGTTTACAAATGTTGCTGCACGTGCGTGACAATCCGGAGACTTGGAATTAGAGCTGAACGATTTTTGCACCTAATTGTGCGACTTTAGATTTGCAATTAATATGTTTACAGCTGATTTCTGTTTCAATGTTAACGTTTATGCACACGAGCTGCAAAAGAAGAATGCACAGAATGTTATGCTACTTAAATGATAATTGCGATTCGGTGCCTGCAGCTCTGCATGATCTGCTTTAGTGCTTCAGATGACCAGTGGCCCTGTGGTCAAAGTGTTGGCGTTCTTAACAGATTAAAGGAACTGTCCGTGAGTCAGAACCCACCCGCTGTTGCACATTTCAGAATGAATGGTTGCATAGTTCCATCCCATTGTCGGTGCAGGATGACTGTCCAAATGGTTTGTTCTGTGTTACTAGATGTTCCTTCTGCCGTGTCCATCTCCGGCTCGTTTCAGGTTAATGGCTTATTGACCAGTGCTTCAAATGTGCTTCAGACTATACGGCCTTCTTGTGTTGCTTTGTATGTCTCAAGCTGTGGCAGTTTTGTGTTATACAGTGGTAATTTGTGCAACTCGAACATTTCTTTAATGTTCTTTTCTTTAATCATTAATTTAGTCATTTTTGGTCACTTCCTGGTCAAACTATGAAGCAAAAAGTGGCTTATATCATGTTTTTGTTGACCAAACCAATGACTGATCATCGATTAATCCAGTGACTATTCTTTTGATTAATTGAGTAGTTATTTAGATTGCACTTACTCACTAAACAGGTTATTCAAGCAAAGCCAGAATTTTACACATTTTTGTGTAATTTTGATGTCAACACTGCTGAATCTGAGTCATTAAATCTCTTCTCTCAGCTCATGGCATTTATTGGAATCAGTGTATAACAAATTACAACTAAAATTACAGATATTTGTGTCAACTAATACCGATTAAACAAAGAAGAATGAGACTCAAAGCCCTGACATAATATTTGAAGTACCATTATTTCCTCCAAAAACAACAAAGTATTCTGTCTTGTCCCGTATAAAAGCTGCTAACCCCGTAGTTTAGATCCGTACAAACTCTTTTATTAGTCTGCCAGTTCATATTTCAGCCTTTTTGTCAATTCTCCTGGATGCGTTTGAAATGTGAGCTTTGAACAGAATCCTATTATAACATAAATCACAGATCTCATCACAGTCACAAAGCTCGTCAGACAAATCACAATTAGATCATTTCCCCAAATAGTTTAGCCCAATTTCCTGGTTGATTCTATGCTGATTTAGTTGACTGAAATCTATTAAGTCTTGGCAAATAATAATGGCTTTACTGGAATAATATGAAACTTAATTAAACCGGTTGCTGCTCATTACGGTTAAACATGAGTGACATCTGGGAAGTTCCCTCAAAGTGTCAAAACGGATGCATTGTCAGTCACACCTATTAACACAAGCTGCAATGTTTTAGAAGTCTTGATGACAAAGAAACCAGAACTATCCCTTTTTTAATCTTTTTTAATACTTAACACAACCTGAATGTTCTATGCAGCATTTCTCAAACTGGTGAACATGGACACCTCTTCAGTTCTTGTGTTTTTGTCATTTTTAGTACATTTCCCCCACTTTTTTGCTCTTCTTTGAGTCATTTCTCAGTTTCCCTGAAATAGTCCTGTTTTAGCCCTGATTTGGATCAGTTTTCCCTTGGAATGCCATATATTTTCTTTGGCTGGACTTGGTGTTAAATGTACAACATGCTGATGCGATGAAATTTCAACTACTTGTTATTATTCTGAATCTCTTTCTCCGTCCTGTTCTCGTCAGACCATTTGGGTATTGTGTGCTTATTTATGAAGTCGGCACATTTGAGCGCTGATGTTCCCTGAAGCACAGTTTACCTCCGCTCCGGCCTGTCGCGAGGCTTCTCTCTCTGAAGCTGAGTTTGCATGGGATTTGAGGATTTGATGCAACACAAACGTCAGGTCATGTATTGCTTCCTGAGGTTGTACATGGGACACAGTTGGATTAGTAAGGCCTTGAAAAGAATACAGCGAGCGCCTGTTTTTGTGTGTGAGGAACTGTAATGTCTGTAAACGACCACAAATGTCTCTGTGTAGAACTTAGGACTGTCTCAATTCATTAGGGCTTTACTTATGTTCAGAGTTATGTTGATATTGATTTGATGCTGTGGAAATTAACCGTTTTAAAGCATAGACATATGTTTTGGTTTGTGATGTCTCTTTATTGGTTCAACTGCAGCAATAATTGACTAAAACTGTCATCAGTTAATTGACTAAATGGAGGTGTGTGAAGAAGTGAAGAGACAGATTAAACTGTCCAGTCATTCTTTAATTAAAAAAACAAACAACTACTTCCATATAGCTTTTCTGGACACTCAAAGACGATTAACAGAATGAAATAATGAGTTGACTAATACAAAATGTGGTTGATTATGACACTATGGACCGATTAATTGACAAAAGAACTACTATGATACATTTATCGTAGTGGTGTTTGTTTTATTCAGTATTGTGCCTCTAAATACAGCTTCAAAATTTGCTTCCCTTCTAGAGGCGGACAGTGTACCTAAATTTAGATAATATTATGAATGCCGTTTTGAAGATATGCACAATTATAATACCAAATATATAGTTTATTGTAAAAAAAAAATATATACATGATTTGATTTGATATAGAACCATGCTTAGACCCAGATTGTAGCATCCTCTTCTTTTCAGAGCAGTGGCCTGGTTTATGCCCTCTTGACAACGTTGACTGAAAGCGACTTTCATGCAAATCTCACATCCTGGTGCTGCAAAAGGCTCGATACTCAATACCAGTTTAACAGAGCAAAACAATGAGTAGTAGTAGTAGTAGTAGTAGTAGTAGTAGTAGTAGTAGTAGTAGTAGTAGTAGTAGTAGTAGTAGTAGTAGTAGTAGTAGTAGTAGTAGTAGTAGTAGTAGTAGTAGTAGTAGTAGTAGTAGTAGTAGTAGTAGTAGTAGTAGTAGTAGTAGTAGTAGTAGTAGTAGTAGTAGTAGTAGTAGTAGTAGTAGTAGTAGTAGTAGTAGTAGTAGTAGTAGTAGTAGTAGTAGTAGTAGTAGTAGTAGTAGTAGTAGTAGTAGTAGTAGTAGTAGTAGTAGTAGTAGTAGTAGTAGTAGTAGTAGTAGTAGTAGTAGTAGTAGTAGTAGTAGTAGTAGTAGTAGTAGTAGTAGTAGTAGTAGTAGTAGTAGTAGTAGTAGTAGTAGTAGTAGTAGTAGTAGTAGTAGTAGTAGTAGTAGTAGTAGTAGTAGTAGTAGTAGTAGTAGTAGTAGTAGTAGTAGTAGTAGTAGTAGTAGTAGTAGTAGTAGTAGTAGTAGTAGTAGTAGTAGTAGTAGTAGTAGTAGTAGTAGTAGTAGTAGTAGTAGTAGTAGTAGTAGTAGTAGTAGTAGTAGTAGTAGTAGTAGTAGTAGTAGTAGTAGTAGTAGTAGTAGTAGTAGTAGTAGTAGTAGTAGTAGTAGTAGTAGTAGTAGTAGTAGTAGTAGTAGTAGTAGTAGTAGTAGTAGTAGTAGTAGTAGTAGTAGTAGTAGTAGTAGTAGTAGTAGTAGTAGTAGTAGTAGTAGTAGTAGTAGTAGTAGTAGTAGTAGTAGTAGTAGTAGTAGTAGTAGTAGTAGTAGTAGTAGTAGTAGTAGTAGTAGTAGTAGTAGTAGTAGTAGTAGTAGTAGTAGTAGTAGTAGTAGTAGTAGTAGTAGTAGTAGTAGTAGTAGTAGTAGTAGTAGTAGTAGTAGTAGTAGTAGTAGTAGTAGTAGTAGTAGTAGTAGTAGTAGTAGTAGTAGTAGTAGTAGTAGTAGTAGTAGTAGTAGTAGTAGTAGTAGTAGTAGTAGTAGTAGTAGTAGTAGTAGTAGTAGTAGTAGTAGTAGTAGTAGTAGTAGTAGTAGTAGTAGTAGTAGAGGAGGAGGAGGAGGAGGAGGAGGAGGAGGAGGAGGAGGAGGAGGAGGAGGAGGAGGAGGAGGAGGAGGAGGAGGAGGAGGAGGAGGAGGAGGAGGAGGAGGAGGAGGAGGAGGAGGAGGAGGAGTAGTAGTAGTAGTATGCAGCTGACATGTTCTTTGGGCGCTGTTTACGTCTGGAGCCTTTGTGGACGGATGAAAGTTGATATTATACATTACAGGACGCTTTTAGGGCAAGGAGAGGATAAGAGTCCCATTACACCTGGAGCTTAGTCTGAGTAAACGGAGTAAAGACTGCTCCATGTGCTTATTTATTGTACTATATTTTTCCCACGAGCTGTTCATTCATAGTCATTGCTTTATAGTTTAGGGCTGGGCAACTATTCCCATTTCAAACACATAATTATGCCATTTTTAATTAAGGGCTCTTTAGAGTTTGGACATTAGAGCATTAATTGGGATTATTTTTCTGTTAAATTATAGTGATTCAAAGTCATGCTCGTCAAATCAAGGCATTTTAATTGTTTTTAATAAGAAAAATCATGATCGATCAATATGAGAGGGGGGAGGGAAATGATTATGACTAATTGTTCTGCCACATCGCCCGGCCCGACAGTCATTATTAGTATTAGTATTAGTACTAGTATTAGTATTAGTGTTTGTCTCTTGTATTTCTCTGAACACAAACAAGTTCAGAAATGGCCAGTTGGACAGTGTTGTTATGATTTAAAAATGAGACTAATTGTGACGTGAACGTGATTAAAAGTGACAGTTGGATGGACCACTTCAGCTGTGAGAGAGAGAGGACTTCAGGCCTATTCTTTCTCTCCTTCTCTTTCCCCTTATCTCTCTTTCTCTCTCCCCCTCTCTCTTTCTCTCTCCCCCTCTCTCTTTCTCTCTCCCCCTCTCCGCCATAGCTGCGGCCATGTTTGTGAAACCACAGAACAGGCTCTCGTTCTTTCTTTCCCTCCCTCCCTCCCTCGCTTTCTCTTTCTGTTCCCTTCTAAGCCCCTCCCCCTCTCTGTCCCTCTCTCCTCCATCTCCCTCTTTTCAATCTGCTTCCCTCCATTTCCTCCCCTCTCGCTCTGCACTGCACTGTACGCCCCCCTCCCCCTTCACATGGCACACCCCTCCTCTTTTTCTCTCTCCCTCTCTCTCTCTCTGTCTCTCTCTCTCTCTCTCTCTCTCTGTCTACTCTGTCGTTTTTCTTTTTTTCTTTTCTCCCCTGTCTCGCGCTCTATCTCTTCCATCCTCCCCTCCCCCACATAAGACTTTACTGTCTCCCCACTGCCTTCCCTCTCGGCAGAGCTCTGGTTTTCTCCCCCGCCGTCTCACCCTTCACCCCCTCTTTCATTCCCAGTAACCATCTTTTTCTCTTCTTCTCTCCTTTTTCTCTTTCAGTTTCTCCTTCTTTTGTCTGATTTCGCCCCCATTTTGTCCTCTGCTTCTTCTTTTCCCTCCATGTTCTCTCTCTTTCACTCCCTCCCCCTCCCTCTCTGTCTTTCTCTTTCTCTCTCCTTCCCCCTGCCTTATCCTTCCTTCCTTCTCTCTCTGCTGTTCTCTGCCATTTTCCCTTTCATTTTCCCTTCCACTTTCCCTTCCTGCTCTCCTCCTTTTATGTCTTTTACTTTCTCCTGTAATTTCCCCTCTTCTTTACCTCTTTTTTTTCTTGCTCTCTCTTTCAGCTGATTACACCCCCATTTTGTCCTCTGCAGTTTTCCCTTTCTCTTTGCCTCCACATTCTCTCTATCCTCCAGGTCACCATTATTCCTCTTTATGCAGTTTAGTACAAATGATGGCGTGACATTAGAGTATTTGTGGCAGCAGAAGATAAACACTGAAGCATGTTTGGGACGATGCTTCCTCATATTCAACAAGTGGCTCAAGCGCTGCTGTGAACCAGCCCCATCGGTTTAAGAGGAGATAGACACTGAGCCCTGTCACAATAATAATGATGATAATAATAACAATAATAATAATCCCTGCAACGAGCTGGGGTGTGCCCCGCCTAAGGCCCAAAGCCTGACGGGAACAAGCTGTGGAAAATGAATGAATGAATAGCAATAATGATGACAATCACTGCATAATTGAAAATGTGTGTAAAGTTATTATTATAATTTATTTATTTTAAAACTGAATGGATAAACATATTTTCATCTTTTAAACTACTCTGTTGGCGTTGACATTTTAAGATGTACATTATATTTAGTTTGATAAGTCAATCTTCAAGTATTTTAAAGTAACAAATCTAATAAGCAGCCCAACTATAGAACTGCTTATGATATGATATGATCTGATGAAACATTGTGGATCAGTAATATATTTGCCCAACACTATATTGGTCCTCCTGGACCTGATGCCATCCTGTAAGTTTAGGTGTAGTATAAAACAACCCAACGCACATTCATCTCATGCAGTCAACTTTACTTTCCATCCATTTTGTATTTCTTATTCTTTTACTGCATTTTCTTCTACCCATCCCCCTTTCCCTCTCGCTCTCTTTCCTTCTCCCCTCTCTCTCTCTCCTTTTCTCTCCGCTCCCCTTCTATTCCTGCACTACCCCCCCTCTTTCTTTCTCTTCCTCCTGCTCTTTCTCTGCATTCAATCTTCCTCTTCTTTTTCTCCATCCATCCATCCCTCCCTCCCCCTCTCTCTTTCACACTCCCCCTTTCAATCTACCATTGCATTAAACCTCCCCCTTTCCGTTCTCTTTACCCCCTCTCTCTTTCCCTCACTCCCTCCCATTCTACCCATCCCCCTCCCCCTTTATCCCTACGCGAAAGCTTTCTCTCTCTCTCCCTCTCTCTCTCGCTCTCCCTTCCTTTTCTTCTCGCATTCTATTCCTGCATTAAACCCTCCTTTTTTCACCCCTCTCTCGCTCTCTCGCTCTCTCTCTCTGTCTTTGTCTCACTCTCTTTCTCTCTCCCCCTCCCTTTCTATTCCTGTACAAAACCCTCCTTTCTCTCTCTCTTTCTCCATCATTCCTCTCTATCATCCGTTTGCTCCACTCTTTTTTTCCCTTCCCTCCACCACCTCTTTTTCAACTCTTCTTTTACGTCGGGGCTCAACGCTGGACACTTTGGTCGGCAAATAAGATAAGGAACTATCAAAAGAGATGGCAAACCTCTCAAAACAAATGCAGTTTAAATTCCCTCTCAAATATGTAAGTAAGTCTGTGATGTGTTTCGAAGTCTCAGCTGAAAATCGAGGTCAGTGTTCTGATTTGTAGATTGTTGTTGTTTGTCTGGTCTGCGTTCGTAGAGCCACGGCTTTCTCTAGAGACAGTTTGAGGAAGAGGAAGGTGGGGAAGGATTTGCGCCCCGCCTCTCGCCGTCCTTTACATATAAAGATCAGGCGGACAGTCTCTTCTCACTCAGCAGAAGAATGAGGTCTTTAAAGCACCTGAAGCTTTACAAGAGAAGTCTGGTGAGTGAAGTAGTGCAATTGAAACCGTCGTAAGCATTGAATGTTTTTGCAAAAAAATCAGTCTGATACAGCTCGAGGGGGGGAAATGAAAGTAGCAAAACTAACTGTAGTGTGTCTGGGCCAGTGTAATCGGGATCACTCTGAACGTCCACTCTCATTTAGTAAATCTGCAGTTTTGTCTCTTTTTCTCATTGACGCGCGCTTCTCGTCTCCTCTTTTAGTGTCTCGCTCTATCCGCACTCCCTTCTTCCTGCCTCTCCTTTTCCTAGCGTCTACCTTTTTTATTCTTTCCCTTTCCTCCTTTTTACAGTTTCAAGGTCCATAAAGCTTCTTCAAATTTTGTGTCAGTTGAAATGGACCGTTTATCTTTCTATTTGACATAATAATGTCTGTGTCCGGCTCACTAGACGACATAGTAATTCCCTCAAGCACATGCTACACACGTCTGCCATGCTCAGCTCTCAAGATGCTCGAGTAGCTTGTTATGTTACAACAAAGTTTATTTTTGTATGTTTTTGAACATGTTTTTCTGAATGCGTTTGCGGTCTTGTTTTTATTGCTCCTGTATAGTATTCATATCTTTTGGCTTCAGTATTTGTGATGTGTTCTTGTGAGGAACATTTGAATATGTTTTGTTGCAATTTAACATTACATTTGTAGAGGGACAAATAGTTAACATGTATGACTTTGATTAAAGATACTAACTAACTACTCAAGGCTTTTATTCTGCTTGAGTGTTCAGATGAACTTTCCGAAATAATATTAAATTAGGACATTTGAATTGCAGTGTGACAGTAACTTTTATTTGCTTCACAGGTAGTGTGTATTTCTGTATTCTCAAACCTGACCGGCGTGTGTGTGTGTTGCAGGAGGAGGCGAGCTGGCGCCGGGGTAGATGTGAACCCAAGGTAATGGCCCGGCTGGTGGACACAGGCACACAGACAGATCCAGTGGTTGTGCTGTCCTTGGCCCAGGCTGCCGTTCTAGGTCTCATCTCACAGAATGAAGTTTTCGGAGCTACTATTGCACCCAATGGCTTCTACACTGGTGAACCTAAAGAATCCCCTGCCCCCCCAGTAGACGGAGTGGACTACGAGTACACGGACCAGCTTATTGGAGCTAACGGAGATTACCTTGGCGACAACTTGGGAGAGGACGGACAGATGCAACCCAGCTGTAGTCAGAGGAGGTGGCAGCAAGGCCCTCCTCAGCACCAGGATGCTAAAATGGTCGTCCCTGACCGCCACAGCCTCCCAGTTGGTGACGGGACTCTCATAAAAGGGGAAGTAGTGGGCTCTGGGATGTCCTCATGTGTTCACATGCTTAACAATATGACCTCGAGAGGCGGCTTAATCCAAGTAGACCCAGCCACTCTGAGGGTTCGTAACAAAAACTGTGTAGAGTGTGAGCGGGAAGCATCCACACGACAGCAGCAGCCGCAGCAGCAGCAGCCACAGCAACAGCAGCAGCAGCAGCCGCAGCCGCAGCCGCAGTCGCAGCAGCAACAACAAGCCCCTGTTCATGCACACCCTCCTGCAGGCCTTGTGAGCCACAGAGGAGCTGAGCCTCAAGCCCATAGAGGACTGCAGGCCCAGAGGCCCATGGGAGCCCATGGGCGAGTGGTAAGAGAAGATGGAGATGGGGTGGAGCACCAGCCGAACAACATGATGAAGCCTGCTCAGCCAGAGGAAGCAATCAGCAGCTACTTCCAAACCAGCGAAGTTGGCAGTTATGACTCCAATGAAATGGGAATGAGTGGAGAGTATGAAGAGAGTGGCCAGGGAATGATGTGGACTGATGGGAGCGGAGGGGGGCAGCATCAACCACCTCCGCAGCCCCAGACCCCACGCCGCCAAGGGGGCCGCAGAGTAGACAGGCTTGATATCAATATTCAGATCGACGAGTCCTACTGTGTGGATGTTGGCGATGGCCTCAAGCGCTGGAAGTGCCGCATGTGTGACAAATCCTACACATCAAAGTACAATCTGGTCACGCACATCCTGGGCCACAGTGGCATTAAACCACATGCCTGCGCTCACTGTGGGAAGCTCTTCAAGCAGCCCAGCCACCTTCAGACACACCTGCTGACCCACCAGGGCACCAGACCCCACAAATGCACCGTGTGCAAAAAGGGCTTCACACAAACCAGCCACCTGAAGCGCCACATGCTCCAACACACTGACGTCAAGCCCTACAGCTGCCGCTTCTGCCGCCGGGGGTTTGCCTATCCCAGCGAGCTGAGGGCTCATGAGGTGAAGCACGAGCGCGGACGGTGCCATGTGTGCTCGCAGTGCAGCATGGAGTTCCCCACCTACGCCCACCTCAAGCGCCACCAGACCAGTCACCAGGGCCCACACACCTTCCAGTGCACTGAGTGTAACAAGTCCTTCGCCTACCGCAGCCAGCTCCAGAATCACACCCTGAAACATCAGAGTCCCAGACCTTACACCTGCTCTCAGTGCGGCCTGGAGTTTGTGCAGCTCAACCATTTACGACAGCACTCGCTCACACACAAGGTACAATCTCAAGTCTCATAACAGTATGTTACTATTATGTGTTTGATAATTAGTATAGGAACTACACGTTCAAGCTCTGTTTTCATGAATGGATATTTTGTTATGCTTACAAGTTCTAGTACATTTTCATTCATATCCAACTCAGAATATTGTATTTTAAATGGTGTGGATGGACGTCTGTTGTTTACTCTGCCCACTGGTGGAGAACATCTGCAGCACAGTTTCTGTGTAAATATCTGATACAGCAGTCTTTGTCTGTTGGACGCTGCAGGGAATGAAGGGCCACAAGTGTGAGGTGTGTTCGAGGGAGTTCACTCTGTCGGCCAACCTGAAGAGACACATGCTGATACACAACAGTGTGCGGCCGTTCCAGTGCCATGTCTGCTTCAAGAGCTTCATCCAGAAACAGACACTCAAGACTCATATGATAGTGCACCTGCCCGTTAAGCCTTTCAAATGCAAGGTCAGTACTTCAATGTGACTAAAAACAGAGTGCATTTTAATTTGGATTAATCTGTTTTTATGATATTGTCATCCTGTTGTATTCAGGTGTGTGGCAAATCTTTCAATCGAATGTACAACCTCCTGGGTCACATGCACCTTCACGCTGGCAGTAAGCCTTTCAAGTGTCCTTACTGCACCAGTAAGTTCAACCTGAAGGGAAATCTGAGCAGACACATGAAGGTCAAGCATGGGATGGATGTGTCACCGGAAACGCAAGGTATGATCAATAACTCAGATTAAACAGAACCGGCAAACATTATGATTCTGGTTTCACATCCAAATTCACAAAACACGAGACTAATTCTATGTTGCAAAATCTGCCCTTTTAGCAATTGTATAACACACAATAAATTCACTGTCATTGTAAATGTGCACATTCTTTTTAACTTTATCATCTTCATACATTTTATATTGTCTCCATTAAGATTTAATTTATCTTAATCTAAGTTTATTTGTTTAATGTATTAAGATGTGAAGTGGTTGTATGTTTAGACTAAAGTGTCCTATTTTGGAGGTGGTTCGTTTGGTCAATATAGATTTATAGATATATTTAAATATATAATTGCAGACAATTGTTTTAATTTGAATAATAATGACTTTATTAGCTCATGAAATAAGAATATAAACATCCTTGACCTAATCCTTGAATCCTGTTTTTGCAGAAGTTCTACCAGAAATGGAACCCCAGGGGGAATATGAAGGACAGAACTTCAACTACACATCACCAGACAATATGGAAAACAGTGGCTCTCAAAACCTCACAAAGCTCACAACTGCAAACATGGAAGATATGGAGGAATATTACAACTTTGCGAAGGACACAAACAGCTACACATCTCCTTGAGTGGAGACAACCTCTGGATTTTTTACTGTTTCCTGAAGATGCAGAGTGCTGGACTCCAGATAGATGGAAACTAATGAGACACTTCAGATGACACATGTTCTGGAGTGCTTTTTTTGACACTTCCTTTTACAGAGACAAATGCGTCAGACTGTCACATATGTACTATGTTCCCTGTTTGTCACAGTCAAAAAAGAGCCTACAGTCCCGTTTAATGTAACAGGCTTACTATTTTTCACAAATCACTAATGTATGTCAGTGCATTGGACTGAAAGTGCCACAGACTTGTGCAACTAAACTTCCAGGTTGACTATATAATCGCTATATACAGTATATATATAAATATATATATATCACGTTTTCTATAATTATTAATAGGTTTGAATCATTCTTCCTAAATGTAGGTAGCCATTCCATACATAAATATAATTTTAATAAGGCTGCTGGTGCATTTGTGCTTTTTGCACTGGGTATTGTGGCCTCATTCTAAACTGGGCACCGGCTACAAACACTGTCCCATGTCAGTATTACCAATGTCACTGGCATGTAAAACAGACTGTATCATATTTGACAAAATGCAGTGTTAATCCAATTTTTTTTACGTGGTTTAGATTTACATTAATATCAATCTACTGTAGTAGTTAATATACCACTCTTGTCTGCATTACAATACAATGCTAAGCACTTTTTACATGATAGCTATCATTTCTGTGAAGCCCATCTTTGGTACATACAAATATTTGTTGTCGTTTGTTGGGTAAGGACCAGACCTATTTTCATTCCTCTTTCAATTCAAAGAAAACAGAATAGTTTCTACTTTAAGGTGGCATATTGTAACTTAAAATGTAGGGATTGAAAGGGATTTGATTGTAGTCTTGGTCCTCGTTGCTCTGATTTAGAAAGACTGTTCCTCCTGTCCTACCATGCAGGTCAGAGTTGTTATGCACACTAAACCTAATGAATGATCGAATAGTTCTTTTGTTTAATTTTAAAGATGAGAACTTGTGGCATTAGACCATGGATTATTTAATAAATGTTCTCAAGTTGGATTTTGTTTGTTTTTATGTGTTTTTATGGGCACATCTTAAGTTTTTAATAGATTCACTTCCTAGTATACATTTCAAAATATCTTTCAGGACAACATCTAATAATAGTTTGCTGTGGACTACCTCAGAAAAAGGTGTATCAATATTAAATACTTTCAAAACTTTTATTTTTTCAGATGAACATTTTCAGTTTATGTGGGAAATCCTCATCTAGTGCTATAACACCGATTGTTTCACGCCCCCTGCTGGTAGAAATAATCCTCTGTCACCCTTCACTTACTTTCAACAACTGCAGTACTCATTGCTCTGTACCTTCAGTGCTGTATCTGGTCAGTATTGAAATAAAAAAATATATACAGTACAAATTTGAAAGATATAATAAAATGTAATTTATGGTAATTTGATTATTTCAACTAAAGCAAGGCATATCAAAATAATACAATTTCAGTTGAATCCCACGTGTGACAAAAATCAATAACTTAATTTTAAGAATGATTTCTCTGTGGCAATATTTACTGTGCTGCAAATCCTATGTGCGTAATAAGAAATAGAGATGTTTATATAGACAACCAAGAAGAACATGTATTTATTGAACAGTACAGATGAGATAATAAAACAAATAGAATGCATCTGTACTTGAAAGGTAAAAAATAATGCCTTTCTGGAACTTCTACAAATTAACAGAGTTCATACTTTTTCTAAAGCTTTGTCCAGATTGGTCTTGATTGCGTCCAAAAAGTCTGACGTGGTCATGTAATGTTCATTTATTTTACAGCTATTTGAAAGAAATATCAGGGATTAGAACTATTAGCATAATGAATGTATGTTAAATGTAATTTTAATGAAATACTTACTTGGCCTGACCATGAATGCAGCCTGCAAGGTCCTTTGTCATGACACCATTTTCTACTGTGTCAATGCATACCTGTTCTAAGGTCTGGGCGAATCTGAAACATGTGAAGTTAAAAAGAAGACTTCATACCATAGTTACTATATTAATTTATAATATTTATACAATTGTAAACACACTTCATTAAATCAGGGTTTCCATCCAGCTTTCCTCTGTGCTCCAAGCCTCTGGTCCAAGCAAATATACTCGCTATTGGGTTTGTACTTGTGGATTTTCCCTTCAGAGTGAATGAATGTGGCTAAATACGCTGTATACATCAACTTCTACAACAGTGTAAACATGAACTTGAAGACTTACTCGCTGGTGTTCACGGTAATGCCTGGTGACTGTGCCGTGGGCAGCCTCTGCTTCAATAGTTTTGCCATCAGGACACACTAACACGGACGTCATCAGACCAAGTGAGCCAAAACCTGTACATTAAACAATATCAGATGATTCATGTGGAGTTATAATGTTTGGGCTTGATAATGCGTATTGTATTTGTGGCTTAGAGTAACACTAACCTTGAGCCAGGATATCTGACTGCACATCTCCATCATAGTTTTTACAGGCCCAAACAAAGCCTCCAGAAGATTTGAGGACCTGTGCCACCATGTCATCAATCAGACGGTGTTCGTACCAAATCTTCAGCTTGTCAAATTGTCCTTTATAATATCTGAGAGGAAAAAAACATTAAAAAGTGCACTTTATCCATTCTTATGTCAGAGATCACAGCTGAAACTCTGTAAAAATAAAATAAAAATCCAAATAGAACGTGAAGCATTAGTATTGAATTAAATTTTACAAAGATGATTCTATGTTTACTTTTCAAATACGTCCTCAAATATGTCCTTAAAACGTCCATCATAGGCCTTGAGGATGGTGTTTTTGGTGCTCATGTACAGGGGCCATTTTTTCTGAATGGAATACTGGAAGCAGCTGTGAGCAAATCCAGTGATGGACTAGAGGAACGAAATATCCACAAGACACTATTAAACATGTTCAAAATGAAACCCCCTAAATTGTGTATTTCTTACATCATCAGTATTGTACATTCCCATTCCACAGCCTCCAGAGGGAAAGTCAAACACATCCCACTCTTTGGGTTGACTTCCATCCGCTGGGGCAAAAACAATCCTGAACTTCCCCGGCTTTTTTACCACAAAGTCTGTGGCCCTGTACTGAGAATCAAATGAAAATCACCCCAAAAAAACAAAAACATGACATCAGACTTGGATGAAACTTTACTTGGTCTCCAAATGCATGTCGGCCAATGGTTATAGCCTTCGTCCAACCAGGGATAAGACGGGGGATGTTTTTACAAAGGATCGGTTCACGAAATACAGTTCCCCCCAAAATATTTCTGATGGTACCATTGGGACTCTTCCACATCTTCTTCAATCTAAACTCTGATAAAAACAAACACATTAATCCAGCAGAAAAAAACAAACACTTAAAAAGTACAGAGATGATCCGTGTCAAACGCACCCTCGACTCGCTCCTCGTCCGGGGTGATGGTGGCGCACTTGACGGCCACATTGTGCTTGAGCGTGGCCAGAGCAGAGTCCACCGTGACCTGGTCATTGGTCAGGTCTCTGTACGGCAGGCCCAAGTCAAAGTACACAAGCTCCACGTCCACGTTGGGAAGGATCAGCTGGTTTGGCACGACACAGACTCATATTATCGAAAAGAACACAACGTGGCCTATATGCATATTGAACACCAAATGGGTATAAGGCAAGGCAAGTTTATTTGCAGAGCACATTTCAGGGCAATTCACAGTCCAACTGATTGTCTAAACTAATGAAATCACAAACAAAAGAGAAGAGTGCAAAGAAAAATCCTTTCAGTCATAATTATGCGCAGCTAAAAAAAAAATGTTTTTAGCTTAGATTTGAACATTGTCAGAGTAGAAGCCTGTCTCACATCTTCATGAAGACTGTTCCAGATTTTAGCTGCATAAAACTGAAACGCAGATTCCCCATGTTTAGTCCTGACTCTGGCACCAGCAGGAGGCCGGTCCATGTTTAGTCCTGACTCTGGCACCAGCAGGAGGCCGGTCCATGTTTAGTCCTGACTCTGGCACCAGCAGGAGGCCGGTCCATGTTTAGTCCTGACTCTGGCACCAGCAGGAGGCCGGTCCCTGAGGTCCTCAGAGTCTGAGATGGTTCTTATGGCACTAACATGTCCAAGATGTACTTTGTTGCTAGGCCATGGAGAGACTTGTACACAAGCAGAGCTGCTTTAAAGTCTATTCTCTGAGCCACAGGGAGCTGTAACTGTATGATCGGTTTATGTATCGATTTTATGTCATCAGTTTGTGGTTGGAATATAGGCCTATGGAAGCAAGCGACATTTTGTACAAAAGGCGTTGAATATTAACTGCACCTCCAAAACGGTTGAGATGTTCCCAGTGTGCCATGGAGGTGACGCACATCGAGTCTGCAGTGGTTATAGTCCAATCCCACATTGGTGTTACATAACTGCACTATTGACTACACTAAAACTATATTAGGCTGTAAATAAGTTTCACAAACGTTCAAGTTAATGCTGCTGCTGATAGAAAAATGACAGAAAGGCCACGTAAAGCTGAGGATACAATCATCTGCTGTCATCTCTTTACCTTCTCACCTTCTCTTTTATAAAAGCCCAAATGATCCGTGT
This sequence comes from Eucyclogobius newberryi, assembly GCF_026437365.1. NCBI lineage: Eukaryota > Metazoa > Chordata > Actinopteri > Gobiiformes > Gobiidae > Eucyclogobius > Eucyclogobius newberryi. Next base: position 24,244,363 of record NW_027316167.1, on the reverse strand, counting down.
CATCTCATCTCCATCCATCTCCACGACGGGGTTATCCACTTTGATGCGTTTGGTCGCATCTGAAATGTTTATGAACACTTAGACAAATGCAATATCAACCACAATTGTGTTAATTTCCCCCTTTGTTATTTTTGTGATCGGTTGATGGCAATTCTTGAACAGCCAACCTGTGATCTAAGTCAGTATGGCCTACTGATCTGTCCGCCGTGTGTGTGTCCTGTGTGTCAGAGCTAATAACCAAAGAACTACTTACAGTTGCTCCTTTGCTGCAGTCTGTGGTAACAACCCGCGGCAGGTCCGAAAGCTGCGGGCTTTTGAGACAGGCTCGCGCTTACAGAACGTGTCACTTGAGCCAAAAGTTTGAGAGAACGAGACATTTTTATTACGCCCTCAAGGCTTGACCTTGATCAAGATCTTTTGACTTACGAATGAAAGAATGGCATCAAGTTTGGCACGAGATGGGCACTGTTACTGTATAATGTCACACGTCAGCAAGTTTCTTTCTGCAGAATTGAACATGATTGGACTGTGGACAGGCGCTGCGCCAATCAGAGCGAAGCGCCAATCAGAGCGCTGCGCCAATCAGAGCGAAGCGCACCAGGGCTTGGCAATGCGTGGGTTCAGGACAGGGTTCAGTGTGGGCTGACGTACGCATTTAAATTTGACTTTTCCTCATTCCGTCAACACATGGCAGGTTTTGTAATTGAACATGTTTCAGAAGAAACAAAAAACAAGATAATTCTTAAGGGTAAACAAACTAGAGCAATAGTCAGAAGCTCCCAGAAGCAAAAGGCTTTTGCAACTTGAAGTTTAAGGCACTTTTATTTGCAACAAATCTGAGAAGTTTAACTGACATTTCATATTCTCACAATAATCTAATTTATATAAATCAACTATAAGTAACAGTACAACATGGAGAGGAGCAATTGACACATGACAGAAATCCGTTCAAATTATTAAATTACAAAATTAATTGAAATGTAAGAATTTTTTTCCACATAATAAAACCCATTATGGCCCACAACCTTAAAATAAATTATATAAAGTACACATGCAGACAAATTCAGTAACTATTCAATAACAAACTGTAAACATTTGGCTTTAAATGCATCTAAAACAGACTGTGCCATTTGTACCAGTAACAGCTGGCCAAATATAAATGCAGGTATTATACAGTCAATAACAAATGTGTAATTATTTATTTGGTCTTTTTAACCAGGCATAAAGTGAAATCATTAAAATCTGTGCAAACCCCAAACGTGCTATAAAAATATAGATTATTTTATTGTTGATTTAAGTACAAATAATCTCAAAATATAGCCGTTTGATTGAAGTACTAGCCACCCAAATTCCACTGGGACGGCAGTTTTCAAAGGTTATTACAAATAATGCCTTTTCTGTATGTGAGCGACACATCACAAGTCCCAGAACAAACTGATTCAAACTGGTGCAAACGCGACACATTTCCATTCAAAGTGTCATTATTTAACGTGTGTCAAATGAAGGGGTGAACACATTAACCCTAACAATGCACCCGTTTGCACCCGTTTGCCCCCAAATATGTTTTTGGCAGTTCTAAAATAATTTCTAATGGGTGGTGGAGCAATAATAAATAATAGATGAAAAAAGAAACCTGACACCTATTTACATCATAGGCATCATTTAGATTTTGAAGTGTTACATTTAGAGAATATTTGCACTGAACAAAGCAATATACTGCATTTTTTATGTATCCTCACATAACAATGTCAAAGAAAACCAAATGAAAAACATCTGTTTCTTATGTGCTAACTGACACAGGGCCTTTCTTTTCAGTAAAGAAACTTCTCAACATCATGACTTGTCCGATGCCAATCACAAACAAAAGGACGGTTTCTCCAATGGACCAGTAAGTGACACGTTCGAGAAGATGTTCTGCCTTGAGACGGTCGTGAGCCTCCCTGAGCCGGGACCAAGTCTGTGATTCTGTCACCACCTTCAGGACTTCATGAATGGACACACAGCTGTATTCAAGCTAAAAAAAAAGAACAGTTAGAAGTCATCCTAAAGTCATACGCAGCGAGGAAAGGGTCGAAATGCACATGAACAGAGACAAACAATACAGATAATGGAGGGTTTAACAGGAAGAAGAACGATGAGGTCAAAGAAATCAACACAAATGATTCCTGGGGCAGCTCAGACTTCAGTTTGCATGAATGCTGCTACTATAGTGGGCAGAGCCTTTTGTGTTGCTTTAGTCTCATAAAAATGAGTAGTGATCTAACAGATTGTTGTTAATACAAATGTAATTCACTGATCGTTTGCTTTCTTGTCTTCTTCCCTTTTCGAGTTATTCACAGTAGTGTCCAAACTGGTGAGTAAAGACATAATGTTCTTACCTGGGTGAGTGATGTTGCTTGAGTCATGTCAGGGAGCAGGGGCTGCTCATTGTCATGGCGAATCTCTAGGTAGATTATTTTATTTGTAAATGTGGAGAACTCGTTGCTGAAGCATATTCTGTAGACTCCTTTCATAGCGGTGATGTTGGAAAAGTGGTCATATTGCCTTTTCTTCTCATCATATAACAGATTGTTTTGTGGGTCTGTGACAAAACAGTCCACATCGTAGTTCCCCCCAGCAATAACCTAAAAGAGATATTGAGACCAAAAATAATTCACATTTAACAAGTTGCTTGTCAAACTGATCAGATCAGAGACTTTCACATATGGACTCAACTACAAACATTGTATGAAAATAACATCCAAATGAAAGTTATTCACAGCATCTCTGCTACAATAACAGGCTGTTGCATTGGGCAGTAGCAGCTGTTACATTGCAATAATACAGATGTTGCACTTACTTGGTAGTCCAGCTCCAACTTCACGCCGCTCTCGAATTCCTCGTAAAAACACTGCTTTTCGTTATCCGGGAGTTCAAAGGTGAGCTCAGTCCCAAAGACAAACAGCACATGCAGGAACAAACAGATCAGTCGCAAAGACAACATAATGAAGCCGAAACAACAGACAGTGCGGGCGGCTGCGGGCTGCAGGTTCCATTCACCGGAGACATAAAGGTTCACGGCGGAACCGGGGCGGAACGATGGGCGGAACCGGGGCAGGACGTGTTACTCTGACGTGGCAACACCACAAAACACTTCCGGGGCAACTTTGTTTACCTTAAAGTTTAGTTGTAGTTTTTTGTCCCCGTTGATTTTGCTTTTTTGAGTGACCACTTAAATACAAAGAAGGGTTTGTTGTAAATGGAAAAACCCTGTTTTAATTCACGTGTGGATTTATACATTATTCTGTATGACTCTGAATATAATTAATGGACCACTTTCCCCCATATCATACTTCCATGTTTTTAATTGAGTATGGGTTTCAGAATGATGTGAATTAAGATGGATAAATGGATGAAGAGTAGACACAGTGTAGCCTCTATAGACCTGTGCAGGAGTCAAAGCACACTTGTGTGGGGCTAAAGCTGTTTTTAGTTGACTTTGTTGCAGTACAAATTAGAGATCTCTTCTTATTGTAGTGTTTTCTTCTGCTTTTTAATTTGCACAGGTGCAGCTCTGCGCTTGTAATTGTATATATTACCAATATTTATTTTAAGGGTCGTGTGGGCTTTCTGAGATCATGGCTGACAGAGCATTTCAAGATCAAACTGGAAGGAGCATAAGGGACTTTATAGTGAGGTGGGAGAAAGGCTTGAAAAGAGGCCTTTGTTAGCAATTCTGCCGGGACATATCAGTTGACTAAACCCTTGATGTGTCCCACCCAGGTACAGGATAAAGGATGGTTATTCCTGTTCTGTGGCCAGTTTGAGTGAGATTATGCTATAGGCTACTAACAGCATCATGCACCAGGGGATCTCTTGGTAATGGGCTCTTGGTTCATTTTTTTCACCTTCTAATTAATCTTTATTTTACCAGGTAAGAACTCATTGTGATTGAGACCTCTTTTTAAGGATGACTCTAACCAGCTATTTGCAAATGTGCTCTTTCTTTACATAAAAGTTGGCTTCTAAACCTTAAGGCAGCTTTCATCTTTGCTTCTATACTTTAATTTGATCCATGGCTTCTACCCTAAATTTTCTTATTGTGATCCACCCTCACTGTGAAGGAGAGGTTTTGCTGGTCTTTCCTTCCTCCTGCCATCAGACTCTACATTGAACACTGCCCTGAACATGTGTCATTCAGCTTTTTTATATTTAATGTGAAATACTGTAATAAGCATGTGCATTACTGTGACATAATGTCAAACTTCCCTGGTGCAATATTTTGTCATATAAAACAGCTGTAAATAACAGTGTTATTATTACGATTATAAGTGTTATTTCTAAATTATCTGCTAATTTAACTTCTGTGCCTGATCTGTTTCTGTACCTAATCTGTGTTGCAACACTGGGATTTCCCCATTGTGGGACAAATACACGTTATCTTATCATATCATGCTAACAGGCCTACGTCTTAATATTGATTTAAATTAATCACATACATTTTTATATGATATATTCTTTTGCGTCGGACACCGGTGGCATTAGCCTACACACTTGGAGTTGCCTGTTACAAAACATTGTGGTAAAACGCTTTTATTGTGAAATACCATGCGACACACGCTCACTTCCGTAATTGAAACGCCCACTGAACCCAACAAACTATCAAGTCCGTAATCAAACCTTTACTGTTCTACTATAAACTTTAGAGTATTTAGAGTTACACAATAGGAGGACATTTCTTTTGAAAGAAGAACTTGTAGATCGACACATCGCGTGAAACAGCAGCGATGTCAAACTACGCGGAAGCAGTGAAGGACTTTGTAGAAAGTCATGTCACTGGCCTCACACTTGTCTTTATTGCAGGTAAATACAATATTTGACCTTTACTGGTTGGTATACGACACAAAATGGCGTATCACAGGTAAAAAGCCTACAGTTTCAGGCCACGTGTGAACTAGGCCTACTCAACCCTGTCATTTTCTGTGTGGCAAACTGTATTTGTGTTGTTTAACACTCAGACATGTGGGGAAGAGTTAACCTCCTCTCACGGTGTTAATTTGTGTATTCATGGATTATTACATATTTAGAGCTACTCAGAGAGAAAGGCCTGTAGTTCATGTTGACTTGAATGTGGTTGTACTTTGAGATAGTATTTTGATAACTTCACTGATGTTGTCATATGTATTGGTGAACGATAATAACCTGATTATTCTGTTAATTCAGGGGCAGGTCTCGTGACCTTCCGCCGGTGGATGGGTGGAAGAGTCTGTCTCAGCAAGGTCAGGCTGGATGGAAAAACAGTCCTGATCACAGGTGCCAACACTGGCATTGGGAAAGAGACAGCCCTGGACATGGCTGGGCGAGGTCAGCAAAAACAAAACAGACATTTAAAGAGCATTCACATCTGTCGTTATTTAGTCCTAAAATTGAGCCCATTTTTTAAATAATTTGGACTGGACTTGTTTAGTCATTGTCAATTTCAGGTTTAAGTTTAATCCTAAACCGGATGTGATTAATTTGCAAGTAGGAACACACCCTAAATCAAATGTTTTTATTTTTTAGATTTATTAACACCTTTATTTAAACAAGAGGTCCCATTTAGGCAGAAGCCAACACAATCCCCACAGTACAGAAAATCACAAAATATTATTAAAACTCTCAAATCTCAATCACCACACTTTATAATGTATGTTTTATCAAATGTCACTACAGCTTCCAATTGCCACTCAGCTTTAGTGAGAACTCTTTTTCATCTAACATTACGAGGTGTGTGTCATGTTACCGTTTTACAGGGGCCAGAGTAATCCTGGCCTGCAGGGACATCACTAAAGCCCACATTGTTGCTGATATGATTCGCCAGCGGAGCGGAAACGGCAATGTGGTGGTGAAGAAGGTAGACCTGGCTTCTCTGCAGTCAGTGAGACTACTGGCCAAGGACATAGAGGCCAATGAGCCGCGCTTAGACATCCTCATCAACAATGCAGGTGTTTTCTAGTTGTTAAACTGCTGTGGCCAAAAGTCTGTGGAAGTCTGAAGTAAGTTTTTTTTTGAAGGGATCATGATGTGCCCCAAGTGGAAAACAGAAGATGGATTTGAAATGCAGTTTGGTGTAAACCATTTAGGACATTTTCTCCTGACTAATTGTCTTCTCGACCTGTTGAAGAAATCGACTCCAAGTCGCATCGTCCTTGTGTCTAGCCTGGCGCACGAGAAAGGTATATATATGTGTATATAGCCATATATACATATATGGGTATATACGTATATGGGTATATGGGTATATGTGTATATACCCATATACGTAGATGGGTATACGTAGATGGGTATATACATATATGGGTATACACACATGTATATTATATACATGTGTATACACGTATATGTGTATGTATATTATAAATACACTTTGTATTTTTAAAAAAAATAACAACATTTTGTACTGATACGATTTTCAGGACAGATACATTTTGATGATATCAACCTGGATAAAGACTACAGACGAGAGAAAAGTTACCGTCAAAGTAAACTGGCAAATGTGCTTTTTGGCAAAGAACTTGCAGCACGACTCGAAGGTAATACACAATATGTTTCAAATGATTCTGCAAAATAGTTCTGAACATTAAACACATTTCACAGGCATTTATTTGTATTCATAATATTTATTTTTTGCATAGGATCTGGCGTGACGGTGTACAGTCTGCATCCTGGGGTCATTCGCACTGAGTTGGGTCGTCACTTGTTTCCTACTCTGGCTCTGTGGAAGAGAATCATAGCCATGCCCTTGATGATGCTCATCAAAACACCCTGGGAAGGAGCGCAGACCACTATCTACTGCGCTGTAGAGGAGAAGCTGGCCAACGAGAGCGGCCTCTACTACAGGCAAGTACTCTTTACAAATATGAGTTCTTAAATGTGCAATGATATCATATTGACCTATTGTTCTTGGTTGTACAGTGATTGTGCCCTGAAGACAGCAGCACCACAAGCTCAAGATGATGCTGCAGCAAAGAGGCTGTGGGACCTCAGTGCTTCAATGGTTGGCCTTGGCTAAACTATGAGAGCGGTATAAAAGCTTTGTTTGATCATAAAACACTATTTTAATGCTATAATCATGTAAAGCTCTGTACAACCTGATTGTAGCACAGAGTTACATTATATATGTGCTGTGTTTGCCTTTATATTTACTCTACATTTGAAGCATTATTTACTTTTTACAATTGGCTAAATTGTATTTTGCACTTTTTTCATTTATATTCTCACTAATCCTTACCAGACAAATATCTAAATATTTGAAGTATTATAAACTGTCTTTGCACTAAGTTATAAGTTAAAAATGGATGAATTTATTGACAAGACATGTCGAGCCAGTGAGGCTGGTGTAGAGCCTTGTCTGATGTCTCTTTAGAAGTTTTATTTTACATTGTCATATTGATGCATTAATTGTGTACTTCACTGTCTGAAATGTAAGGAAGAATTGTAAGCAAATTTTTAATACAAACAAAAGAAAAAAATATCAATGAAAGTGCACATCATTAATATAGAAAACAAACAATAAATATTTAGCTATTCACATTTTTGGAATTGACTGCATAGTTTTGTATATATATTAACAATTAGATAAAACATCCACAAAATCATAATGATTTTAGTTTAGCAGCTCATGGTGTTACATTTGACTATTTTATGAATTGGAGCACAGCAGATGTAAGTCAAAATGACTCACCTAATTTTGTATTCCACCTCAACTGTTAAATTTCAGCCTTTTAAAAGATTAGTCATGTCAGATCATGTTAGGGTGCCTGAGTTCATCACAGCAGTGGAGTTGCTAATACAAAATAACACATTTTATGAATACTTTGAATCAACATCCATGGTGGCTTCTACGATGCATTTTCCCCTTAAGCCTCTATAGTTCATAGATAAATCTATCCTAACAACAAGTAAGGCATAAGAAGTGGTAAAGCTGTAACAAAACAAATGTACATGCTACCCATTTTCTTCACAGATTCTGTTTATACCTTGTTTAGCACGAACAAACGCTGACAACAGACTTGTCCGTCCGTTAGACTCATGGATGTTCCACACTTGTAGGTAATGTCATGCACATGCCCTTATCAGTTCTCCGTCCAACGGATTCAGATGCTATAGCTGGGCTGGAAAAGTGATAAGGAGATGTGGGCGACCATTGTGCAATGAAAGCATTTTGATGACAAAATGGATCCTGGAAGTTCTCCAAAGTTGGTCAGCGACCCTCAGGATGCCATAAGAGGATGGCCTGAGGCTCTTCCTTCTTTCTGTGAAATCCAGACTTTGAAACAAGTACTGATTGTGTTGAGGCTGTCCATCCCCTGGTGGGACTGTCTTCTGTCACCGCTGCTGCTGCCGCTGCTGCTGCCGCTGCTGCCTGAACACCTCGAGTCCACATGATCACCAATGATCAGGTTTGACTTGTCCCGCTCTGTTGTCCTTTACTGTCCTCCTGCTCACAAAGTTTTGAGACACACCCCATTGATGAGTTTTATTACACTGTGGCCCCGCCTGGTTGGGACCTTCTTCTTGGCTGCTATTGGTTGTTAGTAAAGACTTGCCATACCTGCCCCCTGGCTTGTGCAGACGCCAGCCAAATAGCTCTTTATCCTGTCAATCAGGAGCAGTTCAGCCAATGAGATGAGAGGGGCCAGGCCTTGATGGGCGTGAGTTGGATACAGGTGTGGCTATGAAGCACATTCCAATAAGTACATACCTGTCAGCTTCTCTGGTATTTAGCTGCTCCTGGAAAGAGACTTATGTTGACCACTCACTGATCTTCCTTCTCCTGAGGCCCTTGCACAGGGGCACTTTTCATTCCGCAAATACGCATTTTTGTCCAGGACTTCTGCATCTTGTCTCATTTATGTATCAATCCCCTTTATGTGAAGTGCTTTACGTTCAAATGCTTGTGCATAAAAACGGGATGTCTGGATATTACAGTGTTTGTGTTGAACTATAGAGCCAGTTTGGAGTGAGGCACTAGTGTATTAGTGTCTCTGTATATGAAAAATGTCAGTTTATTTTGTGTCTCTTCCCAGGAAATGGGGCTGTATGTTGTTACTCTGTAATATGTGCAGGCAGTTGGTGCACAGGTGCAGGCCTTGGCATGTGCTTTCCCCCCAGCAAAGAACATCAGCTCATCTGCTTCTGCTTTGCCCCTGAGAGATCATAAACTCTAGTGAGAGTCTGGTGCGGGGCTGAGTCGTCTGGTATGCGTTCTATTCCTCGTTTCCTTCTCATTTTTTCGATACAGTTTAAATCCCATCCCTAGAGTCTGTTTCTCTAACTTTGTCCGTGCCTTATTCAGGGCACAACGGTGCAGTGTGTGCCTGGGGCCGGTGTGGGAATGCTGGTTTGCCGGAAAAAGAGCAACTGCAGTGATTAGTTGACGAGCCCATGCACGTGTTGTGCTGAGTCTGTGCAGCTGCTTTGACTAAGTATGTTTATGTCACTAATGTAGTTAAAGTAGTACACTATACCCAAGGTCTAAAATCTTTACTATGATTTGAAAACCTTGGAAATGAAACTATTTGTATCTCAAAAGAAAACGTAGAATGTTTCTGATTCTGGTCACTTAGTTTGACAACATTGATTGTGTCTCATCATGGCAGAAGCAAAGCAGAGGGACTGTCTCTGTTGCTACACTAAAAGTTGCATATCTCAGATATTTGGGAAAAATGCCTCTGCAAACCCAAGTGAATAGAAACTACTAAGACACCAACAAACTACAAAGGAAACAACGCTATTTATCTGGGATGTATTTTGGTTTTACAAGATATTTGTTGTGTTTAACTTGCACTACCCGTGACAGCAGTTCAGCACTGAAGTCACCTGTGTTCTGAGAGTACAGGCACTTATAACCTGTTACTTTAACTTCCTGTCTAATGATTTTGAAGTGCTTGTGGAAACATTGTTAAGGGGCAAGTTGAGGTGGCATTCAGGGCTGTGGGTTAGGATTCCAGGGCCGTGATTGGGGGGGGCTGCAGAGACTGCCGGGCCCCGAGGCAGGATCCTGTCACCAGGCATAAGCACTGTCGAGTGAACACAAAGACAACAGAAGATGTGCTGAGTCAGCTGTCTACCTGGTTTAGCATACGCTGGGCTGCCTCGGCTCCTCCACACAAGCCATTCCATTCTGTCCTCAAGTCACTACACATTTACAGCTCAACTGAACATTTTACTACTAGTAACCTGTATACATGTCAACAACATCTGATGTGGAGATTTATAATCTCTAAATTAACTAAGTAAAGCTACTTTTGTGCATTTGTTATATGATCTTTATGGTGGTCAGAGAAGAGCTTTCACAGAGAGAAAGAACCTTCAGAATTAGTGCTGCACATATCGATCTGGCTTCTGTCAGGTCAGAGAAGTGCAAGTGCACATTTTCAGCCATGTTTTTGTCAGTCTACCCGAGGGCAGCTGTGGCTACATAATTAACTCAACAGTGTCAACAGTGTGAATGAGGTTTAAATGGAAAATGTATCACATTGTAAAGCAACATTTAATTGCCAAGACAAGGACCATATGAGAATAAGTCTTTATTGTATCAATGCCTTTGCATATATAGTGAATATTTACCACAAAATAATGTCCTACATTTCAAAGTATTCCATAAAAAGATGTAGACAGAGAATTACTTATGACTTGCCAGTCATTGATTAGATCGACATACACACATAAACACACAAGCCGAACCCATAAGCACTTTTCACGGGGATGTCAGAAAATCTAAAAAGTATTGTTAAAACAACAAAGGAAGCCTGATAATATTCCATTGACGAGCATCGGTTCAGTCATATCTCGTCAAATACTAAAAAATATATACGTAATTTTCACTTTTCACTTTGCAGTATAATCAAAACAACAATACCAAAAAATGATTGATAACTGGTGCAGGCATGATATTGTTGAAAGAAACTGCAGCTAGATTAGCTCATAATGAATCAGACTTTCTGGACACATGGAAAACATATAATTTCTTCTCAATCTTTTTTAATTTAAACATTAAAAAAAATATAAAAGCAATCCTCTTTGTGTAATTTCATGTGGCTCTTCATCATGAACATTATTGTGCATTTTTCTGCAATGTAATGGAAAAAAGAAAGAAATAATTAGCGTAAAGCATTATGTGACCGCAATAGAAACGCAGCTGACCAATGGACGTTCTTAAATCTCATCATCTGTAACTAACTGTACTGAAAGACAACTTGTATTTACGTTCTTCCAAATCAACATTTTGCTTTCCATGTTGTTGAAAACATTAATTTGTGAGCTCCGGCGTATGCGGTATGCGCTGCACTCTTCCACATGGTTGGACAGACTCACTTGATGCTTCCTGATCTCTGAGCATACCACTGCAGGAGGAAGGGCTGCAGCCATCTTTGCTGCCATTGTCTGTGATTATTTAGCCGAGTTCCTCTCATGAGTGTGAAAGTCTGGTGCAAAGCAAACAGCCGTCGGGCCTCTTGATCCAGTTCCGGAGCTGGTGGAAGCGTCACATGCCGGGCCCGCTCATGTGCACCAGGGGACTTCAGCTAAAACATCTTCTGGTCCACACAGGGATTAGACTGCACACATTCCTCTGAGCTCCCATCATAATGTCCATGTCCCCATCACACTGGATATCACACCGTTTACTGTCGACGAGCTTTACATGTGCCAAAAATACACATCTACAGTGGTTCATCTCTTGTAGCGCTTCAGGGGTCAAGACGGTTCTTTCATCTGCTCTATGACAAAATTAATGTTCAAATCTAATGTCTCAAAAGGTGTCTCTGTAGTACAACAATGCGACACATATAACAATAGAAACTGAGAAACTGAAACTGAGGGATGTTAATGTAATTATAATTGTATTTTAATTGATAAAGATTGTACAGGTGACTGACAACAACTTGTATAATGATGATAATGTTATTGGTGGCAATTTTAGAAATTAAATAATTTCAAATCAATCCATCTGTAACCAGCAAATATAGAAGAAGTTGAGAAGTCAGTGATTTTTTTTTTTTTTTTAATTGTACATTGAGCTTGCTAAATACATTTTTAACCAAATAATGTCTGAAATATGGGGATTGAGACTTGATTGATATTTACAAAAATCAGAACATGATTACATTTTGACATTTGGAATGAATAATGCCATTGTGTTTGTTAGTTAAAGGTCTTTTATCATGTGTTTTAGAGTCAGTTTAGTCCAGATAACCATTACAATTATCAGAATATGACATGATATGATTAGCCAAGACATTTTTGCAATCCAACAGTCTAGTGTTTTTTCTCTCCGTCTTTACTTCATCTCAGAACGTTTGATTTCATAAAGCTGGACAAACTTTGAGGAATGGTGTTTGGGAAAATATTGTTTCTCATGTCTCCGGGTCCATCCCAGGTCCCGTATTTATGGAAATAAACTTTTCCTGAATTAGATCTCCAGCCTCATGCTTCTCAAGCTACTTCTCAATGTTGTTTGATTATGTTTTAACTAATCATGAGAAATGTTTAAATTGTGATGTCTCTTCTTTTTAATATTGTGACATTCTTACTTCCAAATAACTGGTGCTCCCCCCCCCCCCTTTCGAGTCTTTCTCTGTAAATCAAGTTTAAAAAAAAAATTGTCTCAAAGTTAAAATCTCTTCTTTCAAATGCTTGATTTATTTACTAAACCAAGCATAAGAAAGACCTACTTCAACAGACCGATGTAAATCTTTATGCAAACCACTATTTGTTAACACATCTTTTTTTCCCTGTTTCACCATTTATTCATCACATTATTGCAGTTGATAACAAAACTCAAATACAAAACAGTAAAGTTTGTTAATTAGTTAGTTGAGTTTGATTGTACTGAAAAACTCAGAAGACTTTTCTGCATTGTAATAAATGTAAATTGTTTTTCTTGAACACCTTATTTGATATGATATATCTTGTATTTATTATTGTTCATCGTTCATGTTTCTCTGATTCACCAAAGCAAGTGCCTAGCCTGTTCATTTTGTTCACTGACGATGGCAATAAACCTTCTCTGATTCTGATGTGAAAGGGGTGACATTTCCAATAGGTTTTTAAACTTTCTATAGCCTCAAATGAGTTCAGGTCAAATTACTTTCACATGTAACAACCAAATGTGACAAAGCAAATGGTTCAGACACTTGATTTAATTCTCTTTTTTAAAGGCAAAAGACTGTAGGTCTGGTTTATAATTTGTAGGTTTATTGCCTCCTAGTGGCCAAACTTGAAATCTTTTCCAATTGTACAAATAGTCTGGAGTTGATGGTTTGGTAAACGATTAAAGAGACATAGAAAAACAATAATTGTTTGTTCTCTTGTGCTTGTGTCAGACACACACAGTTATATATAAAGCATTGGCTACACCCAGGTCAGCAGAAAAGTATTATTTCTATGGGCTGTACAAGAGTCCATCACGGAAAGTGTGGCTTTTGATGGACAGCCTGTGTAATGTGTAAGTGACCACCTCGACGCGCTTAGTGGGACCAGAACAGATGAGATGTGAGCGGAACACAGTGTCCAGCGCTACTGCGGCGGCGGTTGTTGCGCTGTGTTTCACCCCTGCTGCTCACTGGACGGGGAAATGCGATCATGGCGAGCTGCCAGCACGCATCAGGACCGGGCAGATGAGATGCCAGCCAACTGAACTGAGATCCGCCTAACGCCACTGAAACGCCACTGAAACGCCACTGCCCACTTGTAGCCAGCAGAGGACGCACCCGCTTCTTACTTCTGCACTCGTGATCTCTGACACTGCACAACACCGGAGCACATCATGCAGCATTAGGGGGGAAGTAAAAGCTCCCTTTAAAGGAGCTCAAAACACATAATAATCATCATATTATGAAACATTTACTGTTACACACTTAAAGCACATCAAACTCAACTCAAACTGTAATTGGACCACGTGATCACTGGCCCAAAACGTACCTTTTAACATGTTTGTGTTGTAACTACAACTTTATTAGTATTATTTTTTATATACATTACATGGTTTTTGTTTGGTATAATTCTGTCACACAGTTTATTTATGATATAAAGTTTTGTACACACTTGTAGTCATATTTTTAATGAATGGTAACATGAAACTGTAAAAATCTTACAAAAATGACATGGACATACATTATATTCTAGTCAGAACATAACCCTTAGAGTATTTTTGAAAGTGACACTGCGCCTGTGCCATGTTGTCACTATGATTATGCTCATGTTGTGGACTGCAGGCGGCGAGTGCCAGTTCTGCTGCAGTTTTAAAACAAGCAAGGCATACTCTGAGTTGATTACTCCTCCTCCTCCTCTCTCGCACCCACCTCGGGGCATGGAAAAGGCAATCGAGGAGAGACATTGCCACAAATAGAACCTCTAAATATGGAGGGCTTCAGTCAAGAGAACAAGCATGATTGAATTTTGAGACTCTTCTACTCAATTTGATAAAGAGAACAACTGGAAACACACTTTACACTCACATGTTATCTGTGTGTCTCTGCTTTAGGCATTATTTTGTTCAGATGCTATTTTTTCTTTAAATAAATTAAAAAGCTTTATGTTTTTACAAACAGACAAATAATCCCTCGAAATTGTGAAGAGCTAAAGATGCTTCAGTGCTGACTATATTATAATAATGAACACATGCCTTCATGAGTCAGCCTCCTCCATCCCACTTCAGTCAGTGTGTATGTGTGTGTATGTGTTGTTACGCTGGCAGCCATTGTCTGGAGATGCAATTGCATGAATATGTGCATGTTGCTAGGCCCTCACGAGTTTATAAAGGCGTGTAAGTGTAACTGTGTGCTGTCGCAGATGCTGCCTAAACTGCTGCAGTGTCTCCAGTCCTTGTGACCTTCAGCGACATATGTAGTGGTCCATTCAAGGGCAGTGCACTTTTTAGCTGATCATTAGACTTTCACAATTTCTCGTCACCTTTGGGCTGGCTTTACAGTATTAGCATAGCATTAGCATATAACTTTGGGGAAGCCAGTAGTAACAATGACACCTGTTATGTACAAAGCAGATGATGGTCCGACAAAGTCTGACTGCAGAATTCAAGCAGGGTTGATTCCTTACTAGAGGGTTAAACAACACAAAAAAGTAGGGTAAAATAAAAGTAATTCATTTTATTTACTGAGGAATGTGTGTCAAATAAAGGTAAAATTCTCCATCAAGATAGTCGTGACCAAGCTTACAGCTCAAGAACCGTAGATGGGTCCCCAGGCGCTTCACTGTGGCGCCCACGGATTTATGGGGACAATAAAGTGTACCTTAACCTTAAACGCAGGGAATATATTTAAAATAAAATACACAAGTACACCTTAACCCTGATAGAGTTATTGCAAAGAGTTGATGAATTTTATAACCCTTCTCTGGAGAAAAAACAACAAGAAAACATGGTGCAAGAAAAACATTTGCATCAATGTTTGTCAGATCCTTTACTAGCCTGGGAGAAACCTGACACCTGCCAATAAACAAGTAAAATATTGATTCAAAACAAACAAACAAACAAACAAACAAACAAGACAACAGACTCTTTTTTTCCAGGAAGCCTTGAATTATGGTAAAAAATGTGGAATTAGGTCTACCAACCAACAAATAGGCTGACTGAGATCACACTTGTTATACATTACCTTTTACAGGTGGACTACATTACAGTTATACTTTACCTCATTTGAAAACTCACACACAACAAAGTCTAATTCTTTTTCAGACAGTGAGCTCATTAACGTGATGGTTCAGCCTTCATACTATATTGCAATATAAGACTCCTTTTCTGATTGCTGATGTGTTCAACTATACAAATCTTCCAAATCCAATGTTATCATAACTTTCACATGTATCTATAGTCACTAATGAAATCTTTATCATTTATTGTGAACAAAAGATTAATCAAGAACAATAACACCACCATTTAATTTGTCAGAATCAAAATCAGAAAAGGTTTATTGCAATTGTGAAAATAATTCACAAACTAGGAACTTGCTTTGGCATTAAGGTGCAACAATGAATAATAATCGTAGCAAAATATATCAAAAAGGGCATTCATGGTAATAAGATTAAATTGACTTTGTCTGAATATATACACAAATTAAAGTTGATCAGAAAAGTGACAACATAAGCAGCGCAAGGTCAGATTATTAGTTTGAATAATTGTGGCAGGTGATAAATGTTCATGAGTTCAACGGCAGAGGCAAAGCAACTGTTCTTGTAGCGGGAGGTTCTGGTCCGGATGGAGCGTAGCCTCCTGCCTGAGGGGAGTGGCTTTATTTACAATGTTGGCCTGCCAATATTGACATCAGACAACATAACAGGCTGTAGTTTAGTCTGAACTAGTTCACTATCAGCGGCTCATTTCGAGTGCTGTATGTCTTTAGTTGTTGTTTGTTGTTGATGGTGTTTTGTGTTTAGTCATTCATTGTTCATCCGTCGACTAATCATTTTATTAGGGTTATAAGGATTTATTTGTACCACAGCAGAGACAAGCGTTTGTGTGATTGGATGGTTTAATCTGTCTTTTTACTTTTGATTTTGAGAGAATTTGCCCGCGCTACGCCCTCCTTGAGTCGATTAATTGATGCACAGGCCATGTCAACAATGTCCTTAGTTGACTAAGCCCAAGCAATTTCATAATATTATCTTTGCTATATTTTAGGGGCCAATAAGTAGGTCTTAAGCTGACACAGTTATGTTTTTAAAGAGCGTTGGGGGTGTAGGCGTGCTATCGAGCATTATACAGTGTGGTTTAGGCTCTGATGCTGCAGCCAGGTGGTGACCCTGCATGCAGTACCTGGCCCACAGCATGGGCAGAGCTGCAGCCAAATCAGCCTGAGAACAGCCCACACTGTCTAATGCACAACAGAAAAGGCCATTTATTTTGGTATATTTTACCCATAGTGCATGTATCAAACTTTCTTGCTTTTCTTTCCATTTCAGCAGCAACATCTGCACATATCTCCAAACATACTGTAATTTTGCTGGTTGGGTTTTGTGCTTTAGTTCTAAAGAGACCACTTCATTCTCAAAATGACTGATGTTGCAGGAAACTAAATCTGATTACATTCCTTTTTACCATAAATTCTTGTAAGTAAAATGTGTAATATAACGCTTTGGACAGAGCGGAGCAGCCAGCTCACTAACCAGTCTGTCCAGAAATAACCTCTCTGCTGTACTTTCTGCTGTTCAATACGGCTGGCTCCATTGCAAACATATGTTTTGACCTGGCAAAGAGAATTTCTCTTTCTATGTTTAATTCATAAACAGGTCAGTAAAGTATTTATTTTTAGGCCAGAAATCTAAAAGGTTGCTTTGAAATCCTGTTACACAATCAGTCTGCGATCACCTCCAGCTGTGGACTCTGCCTCCTAAACGCTGCTCTCTAATAGGCCAAAGGATCAGGGTTTGAGATGTTCGGCGTCCACGCTCCAACCTTCATCAAATGCCCTTTGTCAAATGTCCATTCTCTCCATTTTTTCCATTTTATGTCATCTATAATAAGAAGCCATAAAAATAATCTTTACTATCAGTCAGAGTTGAGGAGAATCACCACCTCATTACCACTTCTGTCTGAGGGGGTAATTATGGGATGAAAAGAGCCCAGCGACGAGTGTTAGCCTGGGGCATCTGCCCCTAATGGCTGATGTGCTCTATGGCTGTATCTATCCTGTTGCATCCCTCTAATATCATCACTCTATATCTCAAACTAAAAAGGAAATAGTTCAAGTTGCTTTCAAAATGTGATTACTGTTTGTCATTGTTTTAATAAAAAGACCAAATACGTAGTGTAATCAAACATCGTCCTGTCAGGATGTGTGGCCTTTTATTAATGACCCTCACACAAAGTGCTCTGATCTTACCTTGTGATGAAATAAACCATTGTGTGTCCTCAGCCTAATATGGTAATCCAGGATTATTTATGGGCCAGGCCTAATGAGTATCATCCTTACCCTCTCAGATATGGAAATGCATCAGGAGTGGACAGTGTGGTGAGGTTTTTGTTATGCCTTGCTTCATAAAACAGACAGCAAAGTAAAGAAAAACACAGCAAGATAATATTCCAATAGTCTTTGAACTATATCACTGTGGTCAATTATTTCTGGGTCACACTTTATATTACTGTACTTATTATTATAGCCCCTTTCACATCCTTACCTGGGAATTTACATGTGATTTTGCCAGAGCAGTAACAAGTGTGAATGAAGCCAGAAATGAATTCCTTGCATTTTTGATATATCAATTTACCAGGGAAGATGTATGTGGGTATAAAGCCAGAAGATTGCCAGTAGTGCTTGTTTCTATGGTTAAAAGTTGGTTTCCCAGGTTACACCGATCAGTTAAACTTAATTTTCAGTCAGTTTAAACGATGCAGCACATTTCTGAGTGAACCTGGCAAAGTTCTAGAACTGAAGCCTGTGAATGTGGGTCAGAGCTGAGTGTTCAGACAGTCAGCACATGGCAATTTACTGGGAATTATGTGTGAATGAGGCTTATGTAATAACATGTATTTGCTGAGGTTAAGGTTAAGGTTATGATTCAGGTTATAAATGACATTATATAACATTTTACCAAAGGAATTACGATTGGGGGGGAAAAGTGTTATAACTTGATCATTTTAATATTATATTCTTATGTGATGTTGTAATAAGTACTGATGGAAGATGTAGCCTACTGAGTTCGTAAACATTTCAACACAAATGTATGTGGACTAATTCTCGTAAATCTGATAAACATAAAGGCTGTTTAATTGTTTTGCCCAATTGTATAAAGCAAACTTGTGATTCCCGAATCATTTTTATTTTAGGGGGAGCTAAAGAATAATCTCCACAAAAGATCGTGTTTTTCATACTTTCATTGCTTATGGCGGTGAAGCCACAATCACGTAAGTGTTTTTCCTCTTCGTAAAAACTGTAGCCTATGCTGGTCCGAGTTACTGTCCAAGGTGCTGAAATCTGCCTCGGGTCACGTGACTGGACTTCCTCGCTCGAAGTGAACGCGGAGCAGAGCTGTATGTGTGCGCCAATGCGCGTGTGTCTGGACACTTCAGTCCTCATGATGAGCGATGAGGAAGGCTCTCCTAAGACGCCGTCCGTCTCACTGTAAACGAGGAGGTATGATCGCACCGCGCTAAGCCCACAGAATGCAGAAGGGGATGAGGCTCAATGACGGCCACATCACGTACCTGGCGCTTTTAGCGAAGAAGGATGGGACCAGAAGAGGCTTCTTGAGCAAGAAGAGCTCCGACAACACAAAATGGCATTCAAAGTGGTTCGCTTTGTTGCAGAACATGCTTTTTTATTTCGAAAATGACTCGAGTTCACGGCCCTCCGGACTGTACCTGTTGGAAGGATGTGTGTGTGACAGGGCACCGTCTCCCAAACCTTCTCTGTCAGCAAAGGAATGCCTCGAAAAGCAGGTAAAACACTCCGCTTTGCGCAGATCACCACAGGGATCACCAGAAACCAGAGCATTGCAGGCTTCACTCACACAAACTTGTGCGGTGTTTTACATTAAGCCAAAAGACAACATTTAAGGCAGGCCAAAAGAATGCCCCCCCCCCCCATTGAACATACGTACTATTTATGAACATTTCCCAGAGACGTTTGCATTAGTTCACTTGACGTTTGCAGTTACGTAATGGCGTCATATTAACTGATTGATTGTCTCATTTCTGTTCTAAAATAGCCTCTCCACCAGCCTGACATATTCGGGCTTTCTCGTGGCTGCAGTATCGTGCTTGTCTCCGTGCAAAATCAAATGTTTGCTTCGTGCAACAAATAATGTTAACGACGTCTGTTCGCTAAAGTTTAAGTGCAGCCAAACTTTGGCGGTTGCCATCTTGCGGAGGAGAGCG